>NC_050589.1:9551704-9874204 GCF_013368585.1 Megalops cyprinoides
ATGCTGAACCGGAGATTCAGACACGTGGCGTGTGCCGCGTGCCATGTGCAATGTGATGTTTGGCATGTGACAGTATGGCAGGTGACGGGTGCCGTGTGTCATGTGACCCACGCTGACGTTCCCTCTCTCTCTTGCAGGATCGTGTGCGACATGGAGGAGTCGCTCCTCGCCAACCCCCCCGGAGGCCCGGTGGAGCTGTGCATCGGAGACTGCAGCGCCGAGTACCGCACCCTGTCCTCCCAGACCTACTCCTTCGCGGTATGTTCCCCTCGCCTGACCTTGTCTGTCCCGGTGGGGGTGCGGGGGTGGCCACGGTCGGGCCTGGCCATCGGCACGCGTTCTCTGGCTCAGTGGAAAGGGAAGGGATGGGCCAGTCACAGCCAGGCCCTCTGAGCTGGCTCGATGTTGCCATGCACATGGAGGAAAAATGTGGCTGTAAAAATGTGTGCCGGATGTGATGTAATTACCCGGGTCCTCCCCCGCGGAGCATTAGGCAGTGTGGCACGGATGGTGGAGAGTGGACCGCTTTCCAGCAGCGTCTGCGCTGCGTGTGGGGAATGAATGAGCCTGATCGTCCCCTTTAAACGAGCGATCAATACAGGCCTCGCCGCCTCATACCAGAGGAGGCAAATGCATCTCCCTGCAAACGAATACGTGTGCAGAAGGCAATTACGCTGCTACATGGGTAAATAAAAAGAGAGACAGGTCTGCCCAGCTGACAGCCACAGCGTAGGGTGCCGGTGACCGATTCAAATCAGTTTATAAAGGGGAGAAAAAAATCATTTTGCCAGCAATCGTGAGAACATTTTCACATTTTCCAGCAACCATCAAAAGGGTCTGTCTGTGTCTCTCTCTCTGTGTGTCTGACTGTGTCTGTCTGCGTCTGTCTGTATCTGACTGTGTCTCTCTGTGTCTGACTGTGTCTCTCTGTGTCTGACTGTGTGTGTGTGTGTCTGTGTGCATGTGCACAAACGCACGTGCATGCATTCATGTTTTTGTGCACATCATTACAATGCACGAAATACAAGAAAACGGAGCCAATGCTGTCGTGAGTTCGGCCCCACATGCACCTCTGTTAATCCCAGGTTCAGACACAAAGCGTTCCCAGCCCAGGTGGCAGGCTTCACACAATGCCTTCTTTCTGCTGAAACCTGGGAAGTGTAACTACACCCACTCTGGCTCTGTGGAGGCTTTCAGTCCCTGCCAGCGCTGATGAAAACAGCAGATTACAGCTAATGTGTCCGCTCGTACCACTTCCTTTCCCAGACTCCCAGCTTCAACAAGGTCCACCCAGAGAAGGGTCCCTTGTCGGGGGGCACCAGGCTCACCATCACCGGCAGACACCTGGACGCTGGAAGCGCAGTGAACGTGTTTCTGGGCCAGGGAGAGTGCCAGTTTGTCAGGTCAGTACTAAGTGCGGTGTCCTGCAAATTCAACAGAATTACTGGACCTGCGCTTAACTCTTCTATTTAAACACTCAGCTCTTGAATGTGGCCAAGTAAATGAGAGTTAATACATTTAATACCCAAAAAAAGGTTACGCAACAGCCGGGCTGAGTGCGGTGGGTGTGCAGCAGGATTCTGAGGTGTGAGTGAGCATGTGATTGCCAGCTCCGGAAAGTGACATCACCCCCGAGAGCCAGAATAAGAGTGTGATCAGCTTCCTTCGCTAGCTCACTGAGCTCTCATTGCAGCAGGCAGACGCAAAGGCCTACAGTTACACATACACACACATACACTTACACACAAACACGCACACAGACACATACACATAGACAGACACACACACACACACATACATATACATATATATACACAACACACGTGCAGATGTGAACGAACGCATGTCTCAGATTTATTACTTGGATTATGGATGATTATGGAGAAATCTTACTTGATTTTGTGTAAATGAAGTACGCGTTCGCTAGTTAGGCAAATAGAAGGAACACGGAATTAAGCAAGAGAGAGTATGACATGTACGCTACTGTTCAGACGTGTTTTGACAGATTTTGCCCAAAAGGAGGAGTAAGAGATGACATTTTCGCCCTCTGCAGGAGAAACACGCGGGACATTGTGTGTGTGACCCCACCCTCGCAGTCCGGCTCGGGACCCAGCCCCATCAAGCTGTTCATCGACAAGGCCGAGGTCACCAGTGCAGAGACCCGCTACCTGTACACCGATGACCCCACCATCTCCAGCATCGAGCCCAACTGGAGCATCGTGAAGTGAGCTCTCCCGCCGCGGGCCGTCAGCACCGTCCCAGCATGCACCACTCAGAGCGTGTCTGGGGTTTTAAAGGGAGGCGAGCATACCATCCATTACCGCCAGAAAGACCTCCGGCGCAACATCTCCGGGAGATTAAAACCCCAATCCTGAAAAGCACAGTTTCGACATAGATAAGGTCCCATCATGGCAAATTTGTCATGGCACTCTGTAATATAATAGACAAGAACTTATGAAGGCTCGGCTGTGTATGAATTCCTAATACATTGTGCCCCAAGGGGCCCGACAAACGACCCACTCTTTCAACGTCCCAACATTTCTCTCTCTGCACCGAGCAAACCGTATCGACCGCACACTCCCATTCAGAGCAGACGTCTGCCGCGTGTTTATTTTTGGACTGTGCTTTTTAAAAAATTCCTAGACACAAGAAAACCTTACACATGATATGTCTCGCCTGAGTGGGCTTGAAGTCCTTTTCCGTAACACTGGTAGCAGTGTAGAAACACTACACAGATGCAGTGTGTAGCGCGGTCGCTGTTACTGAGGCCTGCAACAATGTGGATGTAATAGACATGAGTCACCACCAGTATAGCGTCAGCTTGCTAAACTCAGTTCAGCCCAAACTGAATTTCTCCCAGCATTTCATTGTGAAACAGATACTCTGTCTGGTGGAAAAGGATTGCTTCCCCCACATAATCCACATAACCTATGTCTTTATATAACAGGGCTGAAATTAGTAGCTTGTATGAGTCCTGTGTAAAGCCGATAAGGTAGCAGATACCAGAGCGGTTTCAGCGGTGACGTCACTCCCTGGCACTTGGTTAGTTAGCGTTGTTGGTTAATTAGCTGGGGGCAACTTTCCTTTAGCTCAACTGGTAACAATGTTGGCCATTAGAATTTAGCTGTGTGATGAGAGCGAGGATCCAGATCTCACTCGCGGGGGTGTCATATTTTTTTTCACGTTCATTACATTCACCAAGGCGTATGCAGACACGAACACACGTAAGAAAAACTCTGGATATTATTTGGCTGCCACAGCACCGGCAGTTTACTGTAAAGCTGTGTTTGCGTGTTTGTGTTTCAGTGGAAGCACCTCTATCACAGTGACAGGCACTAACCTGCTCACCATTCAGGAGCCCAAAGTGCGTGCCAAGTATGGAGGCGTGGAGACCACCAATGTAAGTTCACAGCTCATTACCCACAGACATTTATCTTATGCCCATCTGATCCAGTTAGCCTCAGATTGTCAGACTTTGTCCACAGCACAGATATCAAACAGGTCTGTGTAACTGTGTAACAGGAGATTGGGTTTCCTTTGAGTCACAACAAGCGTGAATTTTGAAGATAGAAGCAAACAGCAGCGTAGAGCTGAGATGGAGGTGTGGCTGTCAGCGGTGTGTTTCGCTGGCCCCGGAGGGGGAGGACAGTCTCGCTCTTATTCGCACGTCCCTCTCCTTCCCCTCCACCCCCTCCAGGTGTGCACTGTGGTGAATGAGTCTGTGATGACCTGCCTGGCCCCTGGCATCATCTACACCAAGCGGCAGGCCCCCGAGTCTGGCGTCCATCCAGATGAGTTTGGTTTCATCCTGGATCATGTGACAGCCCTGCTCACCCTCAATGGGACTCCCTTTACCTATTACCCCAATCCAACCTTCGATGCCCTGGGGAACTCTGGGATACTGGAGGTCAAGCCTGGCTCCCCCATCATCCTTAAAGTAAGTTGGCATCTATTCGTAATGTCCTTTCAACTGTGATTTAATTTCTTATCTTGTGGCTGGCTGTAGATTTATTCATGTCAAGCAGACATGAACGACCGCCAAACAGATCCTGAAGACTAATTTCGCTGAAACATTTAACTTCTGTTTCAGAGACACAAATTCAGGCCACTAAACTGATCTCTCTGTCTCAAATCAGGGAAGGAATCTGATTCCTCCTGCCCCGGGGAACGCCCGTCTGAATTACACTGTCATGATTGGAGAATCGCCCTGTCTGTTAACCGTCTCCGAGTCCCAGCTGCTCTGCGATTCGCCAGACATCACTGGGGAGCAACGAGTCATGGTAAGATTGCCGCCGGAGGCCACGGTTCCATTTGTTTCTGTTTTATTTTTGCGCGCTCTGATGATCAGACCTGATAATGTCATGCTGTTTTCCGATGGAATTCAGATGAGCGTTTAAGAGAAAAGAAACACTGTTTGTGGTCCAGACACACACATCATCTAGCTCCTGCAGCTGCATAAAAATGAGCAAAACTTTGAAACGGCGGTGGATTTTAACATCATACAGATGCAGATCCAATCTCAAGTATCTTTTTTTCCCATGCAAGTTGTTTCAATTTGCCTGGAGTGTTTGTGGGAAAACAGTTAAGACTTGAACCTGTATTGGTTGAATAAAGATGAAGACCCCCTGCTTGGATGACTTTAAAGACAGGTTAAGGGCATTGAGCAGACCTTTAGGTATTGACTTCAACATGCCTGAACTAGTTCTCTGCCTGTTGACACAGGTTGTGACTCACTGAATTGTTCAAACCCAATTTAACCCGATCAATACAAGGCAACTGAGGAAAAAGGAAGAGGCGTCTGCAAATCAAAGGGGAGATTAGAGCAGGGCGAGTGGTTAGTGGAGAGGTGTCAGTGATTTGTGAAGTAGTGCTATCTCCCGGGGCTGTGAAGGAGACAGACAGGGGAGCCAGGCTGGACAGCCGTGTTAATCACCTGACCCGTATCGACAACTTTGCGGGATTTTTTTCCCCAGTTTCTCGCAAGGCACAGTGCTCAATAATTAATGGAAAGAGCTAGGGGTGTAATGACACTGAAAAGGTGAAACTCGTTAGGAACACACGCAGGAGGTCGTAGTTAATTGGCCTGATGGCCTTCAGCAAGCCCAGGGCTCCCGTCGGACAGGTTAAAACACCTTCCACCTCCGCTGCTCTGAAATCCTGCGCTGACCTGCCCAGTACAAGCGAACTTCCTCTGAAGCTGGCCCCCCCATGTGGTGGTCTGTGTGTGTGCTCCCGCAGATTTTGGTGGGAGGTCTGGAGTACTCCCCCGGCACCCTGCACATCTACTCCGACAGTGCGCTGACCTTGCCCGCCATCATCGGCATCGGTGCGGGAGGGGGCGTTCTTCTCATCGCCATCATCGCAGTGCTCATCGCCTACAAGCGCAAGACCCGCGACGCCGACCGCACGCTCAAGCGCCTGCAGCTGCAGATGGACAACCTGGAGTCCAGGGTGGCCCTGGAGTGCAAGGAGGGTAAGCAGGCCCCGCCCGTGCGCCCCGCCCACGCGGCCCGCCCATGCGGCCCAAACACCCCCCCCTCGGATTGACAAGCATTGACGCATGCAGTCAGTTTAACAGCCTAAATGCTTGAGCTGCAGAATGCAACCCCTGCTTCCAGAATGCTGCTTCCGCACAACATTCTGTGCATGATGTTTTTATCTGATGGCAGGTTGAACCTCTGCTGAGGCAGTAATAACACATAACAATGTTTTTTGCGGGATTTTTGTTTGCTGTTCAAAACGAGAATGTAAACACAGTTTGTTGAAAGTGTTGAAGATAGAAACCCCATTGTGTCCTAAACACACACACACACACACACACAGGATTAGGTGCTGTCAGCATCGGTCCAGCCACTCTTGGAATGACAGAATTGTGTAAGCGTTGTATTCCATTGTGTCCTCCTGCTTTGAAGCCTGTTTACTGCGGCGGGAAGTGGACGGAAACGCACCGTAAAGCCCCGTTATTATTCTTAATGTACCCGCGACGGGAGACCATGCACAATGCAGGGCATTTTTTATCGCTAAGTGCGCGATGCAGGTGCCGCTCAACAATGACTGCAAACGCTGCAGCCTGATTGGTCCAGGCAACCCACCACGCGGCATTCCAAGGGCACGCCCATGCGCGACCCCACTGTTTTTCTATAAGTGCGTCTTTTCAGAAATAGGTTTCCTTTATTGTACACGAGGTTTCCCATGCTGCAGTGTAATCGGGTCCACTGACTGGGCTGGTGGAGATTGCGCGAGTGTAATGCTTGGATATCGGACTGAGACTGTCCCATTAGCAGCACCAGCTATTGTCCGAAACACAGTCCATTATAACACAGCACCCTTACTGACTTTACCCTCCGCGTCTCTGTGCCGGCAGCGTTCGCAGAGCTGCAGACCGACATCCAGGAGCTGACCAATGACATGGACGGCGTGAAGATCCCCTTCCTGGAGTACCGCACCTACACCATGAGGGTCATGTTCCCCGGCATTGAGGAGCACCCAGTCCTGAAGGAGCTCGATGTAAGCGAAGGGGCGTAGTGCCGGTCAGGGCTCACATCCTCCGCGCTCCGCCACCAGAGAGCAACCCAGGCGTGTCAGCAGGCTCCCGGAATCCACTTAGTCACTTTGGTTGAAACCACCGGCCAAAAAAAAATGAATAAATAATATTCCTTTCTGACAAAAAGCCCCTTCTGCTCTGTAGCCGGCCGCCCTCACAGCTCAGCGGCGAGGCTCTGAACAGCCCTTTTCCATCTTCTGGGCTTTTAATTAAAACCTGAGGTGGAGGCAAATCGGAAGCCCCGCGTGGCCCTGGTGGACCACTCGTCTAGAAGCTCCTCTCCACACTCGAGAAAAATATTTAGAAAATAGAATCAGCTGGGAAGTGTGTTCCAGTTACTCCTCGCATCATACGTATGAGTGGTCAGCTGTAATGTGCTATGAATAAGAAGTATCTGCATTTCGCTCTTCACATTTTCATCACTGAGACCCTCTATTCTTTCTCTCCACTCTCATCCTCTCTCTGTTTTTCCCTTTCCCTCTCTCATGCATCATCCCCATTTCCTCTTTGGGCCACCCCCACCCCCACCTCCTTGCCTGGTCACGTGTGTGACCACATGTGCTGTAGTCTGGTGGCAGGGTGGCATAGTGGTATTGAGCAGGCTCATAACCAAAAGGTTGTTGGTTCTATTTCCAACTGGGGCACTGCTGTTGTACCCTACTGCAAGTTACTTAACCGAAAATTGAAGCCAAAAGCCTCAATAAATATCCAGCTGTATAAATGAATAACATGTAAAATTGTGACCTATGTAAGTACCTCTGGATTGGGAGGGTCTGCTAAATGACAGTAATGTATTGTAATCTTCCTCCCCCATCCTCTTCCTCAGTCTCCCGCCAACGTGGAGAAGGCACTGCGTCTGTTCAGCCAGCTGCTGCACAATAAGATGTTCCTGCTGACCTTCATCCACACTCTGGAGGCCCAGCGTTCCTTCTCCATGCGGGACCGCGGCAATGTGGCCTCCCTCCTGATGGCGGCGCTGCAGGGCCGCATGGAGTACGCCACCGTGGTGCTGAAGCAGCTGCTGGCCGACCTCATCGAGAAGAACCTGGAGAACCGCAACCACCCCAAGCTTCTGCTCCGACGGTGAGGGGCCTTTCTCTCTCTCTCTCTCTCTCTCTCTCTCTCTCTCTCTCTCTCACACACTGACTGACTGGCTCTCTCTTTCCTCTCTCTTCCTGCAGGACAGAGTCAGTGGCTGAGAAGATGCTCACTAACTGGTTCACGTTCCTGCTGCACCGATTCCTCAAGGTGAGTGAGAACTGGCTGGGTGTTGCTGGGTGTCGCTGGGCTATGGCGTAGCACAACATGTTGGTAAAGGGGTGGTTAGGTCTTTTTGCTCTTCTCGACACATGAAAGCTTCCATCAGTATACTGGAATAGGAGCTTCAAGTTCTTAGAATTCTTTTAAATTTGGTGTTAAAATCTCAGCCAGTGGGCTACACACATTGGTGCCCCAAGTCTGTTTTACACTATTTAATGAAGAGGCTGGCTGTTGAGTTCAAATCCTCAACATTTCATACTTATTACTTCGTCAGGCTGGAAAGATAATTATTCAGAGCAATATAAACTTCTCTGTGCCTTCCTAAACTCTGTACCATTTGTGAAACAGAGACCAAACATTTTTAAGTGCATTTGTCAGTCACACACAGACAAATGTGCATGAAAGACTGCTGAGAGAAGGACGCTGTATCAAAGAATAGTAGTATTAATAATAAATGGAGTATCGATCAAGGGAAACGGGTTAACTGAACCACTGTCAGATTTCCTGTAGTTACAACTGCATATCTCATCATGGGCTGTCAATCATTCTACCCTGTGCGCGTCTCTTAAAAGTCATGTGGTCACAATGTCTACGGCTGCCATTGGTCGCATGTTAGACACACCCCTCTCATGTCCAGAAGGGCAGAGTGAGGTTCTACCTTACTCCCATCAAACAGGAAGTGCTTTTGTCCTGTCTCTGCCCTTATGCTACATAACAGACACTGACAAGTGCCATTTGCATTAGGATCCGGAGGCCCATTCTGTGTCCAGGCCAGTGGAGTTTATTTCTGGATATCCTCCAAAGACATTTCAGTTACATCAGTACAGATGTTAAAGAGTTTTGGCACTATCTCAATCCCCCATAAGTAATCACTCTGAAATGCGTCTGCATACTTACTTAAACCCCTATCACAAAGGACCTACTTTTCAGCTCCACTACAGGGCAATTGACTCATTTCATGCGAAGGAGTACCATAAAAGGTCAAGTTTTTTTTTTTTTTTTTTTATCTGTACATACTTTCTTAACCACTGTGAGATTACCATTATTTATGATAAACACAATCTTAGAATTCATGGAACAAACAAATGCGAGAGCGTGTTTAGTATTCTGCATGGGGAAAAGCCCTACAAAGGGGCTTCTGATCCACGACAAATCCTGCTTTTTAGGTAAAAAAAAAAAAAAAACAGCTTAGCAGCGTAATTAATATAAAATCCAGACAAGCCATTGGAAGAATGTCATTTAACACCCTGTAAATGGCCTGCATTCAATCAAAAAAAATTTAAAAAAGGGGCTCGTTGATAGCGCATGTCTGTGGCCGGCACCTGGATTTGAATATGAAAACCAGGGCAGGATTCAGTAAACCATTAAAGATTTTACAGGCGGGCTGATAAGCACATTGTGCTCAGCTGCTCATGGTTAAGGGCCCCTCTTGCTTGTGTAGCTTGTGCATCGGGATGTCACACTGTAATTAATAATGTCAAGTTAATCGTGCCTAAGGACTAAATCATAGTGTTCTCTCAGTATCACGGTTTAGTCATCAAAAGCTTTTAAGTGGGTAATTGGTGACTTCTGCACTCTTCACAAATGCTGTTTGGTATGAAGAGTGATTGCCCATCTACCCCCACTCCCTCCGTGTCTCTCTCCCTCTCCTGCCCTCCCCCTCCCTCTCTCTCTCACTCTCCCTCTGCCTCTGTCTCTCCCCTCCCCCTCTACGTCCATTTCTCTCTCCCTCAACCTCCCTTACCCTTTCAATCTCTGTCCTTCTGCCTCTCTCTCTTCCACCTCCCCTCTCTCCCACTATCCCCTCAACCCTCTCTTCTATCCCCCCTTCATCCATCCCCCTCTCTCCCTCTTCCTCCCTTACTTAACTCTCCCTTCTCTCCTCTCTTCCTTTTCCCTCTCTGTCTCTCTATCCCCCACTCCCATCATCCACCTCACTCATCTCTTTGCTTCTTTTCTCACCCCCTCTCTCCCCCTTTTTCCCCTCACTCACCTCATGCCTCTCTCCTTCTTCCTTTCCCTTCTCCCTCCCCCTCTCCCTCTGTCCTCTCACCCTCCCACTCTTTCCCTTTCACTACCTGTCTGTCCCCTCTCTCCCTCCTCCTGTCTCCCCCCCCCCTTCTCCTTCCCCCTCCCACTTTCCCTCTCCATTCCTCTGTCCCTCTCTCCCCCTCTCCTTCTCTCTGCTGTCTCTTCCTCTGACCCTCTCCCTCCTACTCTCTCTCCCTTTTCCCTCTCCCCCTTCACACTCTGTCCCCCTCTCCCCTCTCTGTCCCTCTCCCCTCTCTCTCTCCTTCTCTCTCCCTCTCCCCCCCTCCTCCCCCTCCTCCCCCATGCTCTCTCTTCCACAGGAGTGTGCCGGTGAGCCCCTGTTCATGCTGTACTGTGCCATAAAGCAGCAGATGGAGAAAGGCCCCATCGATGCCATCACCGGCGAGGCGCGCTACTCCCTCAGCGAGGACAAGCTCATCCGCCAGCAGATCGACTACAAACAGCTGGTACATCTCCCCCCGGCTCCCGCGCATCAGACTCCCGCTCCACTGCAGCCTGATCCGTCTCGCCCCACGCGGACATGCCGCCAACTTCCCATCTCCCTAAATGAGCCGGCACGCTCAAGCTATTGTTGGCATTCTCAATTTGTGAGGTTTTTTTTTTCCCAGGCGCCAGCCAAAAAAAAAATGTAGGGGTTGTTGATCACGCTGGAGAAAAAAAAGAAACAAGAGCTGGCAGCGTGACATGGCTGTGACTAATTTTCTGGTCGTTTAGCCCTCTAGTGGTGAAACACTGTAACTGCCTTCCGCTGCCAAAGGAGACGCCAGGGCTGGTTCTCCCCCAAGTCAGAGTTTCTCACCCCGGAGGGAAATATGAAAGTAAAGAAAAAGCAAAAGGCATTTCTTTTGATATTGATTTAGGGACTGTTAGCCCAATATGTCAGGGGCACGTCGAAGAAGAGCGACTGCCCGACCCGAGTGAGTGAGGCAGCGTGTCGATTGGCTCGATAGAGGAGAGAGAGGCGGGTCCAGAGGGCCGAGGCAGGAGGCTGCTGGTGCCCACTCACCGAGCGCTCAATCACACACTGACCCGCTGCGCGCCAGCAATGATTCATAGAAATCAAGCAATATATTGTCCGCTCATAAAACAAACCTTTTCCACCACATTGCTCTCGTCAATAAGCCCGGCTAGGCCCCGCTGCCAGTAAATACTACACTTAAACAATTAATGATTTACTCGACGCCAGTCCGCCATTGACTTCCACATAAAAGCGTCATGCTCCACAGAGGGGGATAAAATATAAAAATGGTGGCGGAATTCTCAGAGAATCACCCCCGATTAATTATTTGTGTGGGGAGAAACTAAGCAACGCGCTGACTTACAGTGATGCAGCGGCGTTCCCTTTGCCATTAAATAAGATATATTCCACACACCGAGGCTCCCTTCACTCGCATCTATGGTCACATTACGGCGTAACAGTATAAAAACGTGAGGGCTTCATTTTCTGCAGCCATCACAGAAATCAATAGCCGGCTTGGCAGATGTCGCAAGATTACCCCAGAAGAAATAGAGGGTCCCTGAAGTGCTGTCTGTCTCACAACCCCTCCGGGACCCCCGTCAGAGGTCAATGGAGAGCATCATTTTACCCACTCCTGTTAACCTTTTGCATCTTTCCAACTGTATCTCATTTGTCTCTGTCTCCTGCATGACTCAGAATGGCCACTTGTGCCGTTCTTTCAGCATGCTAATAAAACCCAGCGCGTGCTGGTAATAATAGTCCCACTGCAACACAGGGCGCAATCTCACGAGTTCCCCTCTGTCATCCTTCCACACTCTGCTCAGCACGCCTCATTCCAAATGCAGCGTTGTTAGAATGAGTCTACAGAGTGCCTGTTTGAGTTTGCAATCTGCACAGTACCTCAGGACCCCCAGAGGGGCGACTCGAGGAGGGCGCACGGCCTAATGCACCCCGGACGTCTGAAAAATAAGCCACGGTGCACTGTGCTCGTTCCGCAGCCTGTCCCCGGCATGAAAAAAAATTCAACACAAATTCTCCACTTGCAAATCTACTGTCCAAAAAACCAGCCGTGGCCCTCCTAAATATAACCCGTCTACAGTTCCTTGAGAATTCCTTAATTTGCTGTGTAATTGGTTTTTAATCAGGAACGCTTCACTTGTTAAATATTTTTCTTTGCGTGGCGGAGGGGAGGAAATTGACTTTGCTAATGATCAGTGAGTGGCAGTGCTACAGATGTCCCCGGTTCCTATGCCAGATGCCCATTGTTTTAATCACCTGATTAACGCACCGAGCACACAGTGAATTTATATGGGATGTCAGCATTGTATGAACGCTCATGGAGTTTAAATAAATTAAAGTGAAGTGTAAGGATAATGATGACAGAGGAGGTGTCCGATACGGGACATCTTGGTTTCTTCTGGATGTCATTAAGGTATCGGTAGCACACACACATGTAGACACACACACACACACTCCCCCTGTTATTTTCGTGGGCGTTAGTGGTATTAGTCCTGTGCGACATTATTGATACACAGTAATTTCACTGATGCTAAGGCCATGACCACCTGAGCCCTGTAAATATTTTCTGTACTCGGTGCGGTGATAAACCGCCACAGTAATTTCCATTTGGTCCACTCTCCTGTAAGAGGTTTTGCATGCGGTGCAAGATGTTATAGACCCTGTGCACCGTCTGCAAGAGAGCACAGCATCAAATGCACACTCGGTGCAGAAAGGTACTGCATGATCAGTGGAAAGTTAATTCATGCTGATCGTCTCAGGTATTTTTTACAATTATTTGACAGATGCTTCTATCCCAGGCAGCTTGCAAAGCAGTCAGAGCAAGGCACATTAAATGGATTTGACAGGAACAAGAACAACAACAAGCATATAGGGAAATAACAGCAAGCAAGACGCACAGTTAGCATCAGGCTGAGACAGCGCTAACATATTAGCTTATTATTACAGTGATTGTTGTAGGATACATGCAGTGCCACTTAATTTGTCCTTAAGACCAACATGCATACATCACATTAATGTACACATGTAATGAGCCTAATAATGATACATAAGAGTACTTATATGTAACACTTACGCGGACTAATTTCCCCCTTATTGCGCCTGTTACTCCTGTAGATTAGATCTGAGCACAGCTGGTAACTTGACCCATTTGTGGCAGAACTGTGCTCTGAGTGGTATAGTTCAGCTTGCTCCCTTTGAGCTTGAACAGCCAACACTAGCTTCATGGTGTATTTATGCCGGGTATAACTGTGAGCATAGCATAGCTGGTTACATGCTCTGACAGCAGGCTATGGTTACATGAGGCTTTGGACAGTCAGCTTGCAAATGTAATAAAATGTGTCTTGTAGTCTCAGTCCCTCCCGCCTTCTGTTCTGTTAGGAGGGGTGTGAGCCACTAAGTATAACATGAAAGCCCAGTCCTGGCTAATTTCATTATGACAAAAGGTGTTTTACAAGCCATTTTAGTTAAAACACACTGGAGATTTTTTTTTTTTTTTTTACATTTCAGTGTATAGTTTTATCGAATCCTAGATCTAGTCGTCATCATTGCTTCCATTAGGTTTGGTAGATATCTCCCTGGTGTGTGTGTGTGTGTGTGTGTGTGTGTGTGTGTGTGTGTGTGTGTACAAAGTGGAATGCAGCTCTCTTGAAATACATTATCATTTCTTGCTAAAAGCCATTTCTCCTTCTACAGGATACAATAGTGTCTAAAAGATAGTCATTAAATGCCTTTGCTTTTGTTATAGATGCTTGCAAGTTTTCAATTATAGCCCATTAAAAAAAGTCTGTCGTGCATTTTGTGACAATCTGATTGATCCAAGAATAGGTAGTCACTGCACTGGAAATACTGATCTGTTTGCTGTGCGTCTGGTATTGCTTTGTTACCTCTGTTAGGCAAGATAAGTCCTACTGATCAATAAAATCAATGCCATTAATTATCTCATTGACTTTTAGCAGTTACTTGTAAATATTTGCAGGTGATGCTGTCGACAGTGTCTGATTTCAAATTCAATTTGGTTAAATGCCCGTTTGGTAGCATTATTGAATTCCGCAGTTTATAGATACTATTGTAAAATCAGCCAAGGAAGGCTAATGTGAGTCAACGCGAGACATCTGTCATGGAAATAAACATACCTCAGGGAATTGTACTGATGTCTAACCTCATTTCTGTTTCCTGTTAACAGAAGTTAAAATTCTCCTTTAGCAATTAAGAGATTAAAAGTGGGTTGTGTTTAGGTGTGGGTGTGCATGGAAGTTTGTGTTGTATGTGCATCACCGCGTGGCAGCCCTTGCATTCTGAGCGAATTCCAGAGGGTGGGGTCTCCCTCCTCTTCCTCCACACCCAAGCTGATGTCCCTCTGTCCTCCTCTTCCTCAGACCCTGATGTGCATCCCCCCAGAGGGAGAGGCTGGCACAGAGATCCCGGTCAAGGTGCTGAACTGTGACACCATCACCCAGGTGAAAGACAAGCTGCTGGACGCTGTGTACAAGGGCATCCCATACTCCCAGAGACCCCAGGCAGAGGACATGGATCTGGGTGAGAGCTGCCACTCTGGCGTCCAGGAGCTGAGCTGGGGCCTTCATTACCGGGAGTGTGTGGACACTGGGGTATCAGTCCCTCTGGGGTTATTATGTGTAGCAGGAAAAGCACTCAGGCTGTAGAAGGCTTTTTTTCCTCTCCAAAGTAAAAAAAAAAAAAAAAAATCTCCAATAAAATATTTAAACAACGCTGCAGTATTAATTTCAAAAAGTGGAGCAAACTTTACACTGGTTTTCTAGAGCGCTTTAAAAAGTCAGTGATTCTAATTTTTTTTAAGATTGAAGCATGTTTTATGAGCGAAAATTGAGCTTTCCATGTTAATAATGTGTTATTACATACAGTATTAACTATCTTGGTGAATTTTCTTCCCAGAGAAATCAGAATAAAAAACTAACCCTTCAGTTATGCTCACGCTGTACAACTGTTGGTCTACATTCAGCACATTATAAGATACTTAGATTTTACTATTGTAGAAATCTGAGATGAAGAAAAGCAAGGATTTCAGATGAAATAAATCAAATATTTTTTGTTTTCTCAGAATGGCGACAGGGAAGACTGACCAGAATCATCCTGCAAGATGAAGATGTTACAACTAAGATAGAGAGTGACTGGAAAAGACTGAACACCTTGGCCCACTACCAGGTTAGTACACCAGCATGACTGCACAACACCGACACTGAACTGTGAGGACATGGCCTAAATTAGACCTTGGACCTTTCCTCTAAATGCCAGAATTAGTAAATATTTGAAAATGTGAGTGCATATGTATAAGGATCTCTCTCTCTCTCTCTCTCTCTCTCTCTCTCTCTCTCTCTCTCTCTCTCTCCCTGTCTCTCTCTCTTGCACTCTCTCTCTCTTTCTCTCTCTCTCACACACATACGCATACACGCATACAAATAACATAAAGAATGAAGCTTCTTTTGTAGTCTGAGCCCTTGCGCTCTGCTCAGCCATTCTGTACACATTCTGTCTGAAGCCCAAGGAGCTGAATCACCTTTAATGTACCAAACCATTTACCTATGTGTACATTTTTTTTTGCATGGCATCGCCGTGTCCCTGCAGGTGACAGACGGCTCCCTGGTGGCCCTGGTCCAGAAGCAGGTTTCTGCCTACAACATCGCCAACTCCTTCACCTTCACTCGCTCCCTGAGCCGATACGGTGAGCAGCGTTTCTCTCTCTCTGTCCTGGCACCAGCTCCGGTCCACTGATGCATATCTCATCCGCGTACCACACAGTTCATAAATATAGACGAGAACATGCGTATTTAGCTCTGTTTTGCATTTCATATGAATCACGTCCTTGAATTATGCAAGGGTATCATGCCTTAAAACAATATCCAGGGTTATTCCTTACTGTGCTAACTTTACATTACAATACATTATTGTCATTGAGCAGACACTCTTATCCAGAGTGACTTACATAGGTTACAGTTTTGACATTTTCCCATTTATACAGCTGAATATTTACTGAGGCAATTCTGAGTTAAATACCTTGACCAAGGGTACAGCAGCAGTACCCCAGTGAGGACCAGCTGGGCCAATCGAACCAGCAACCTTTCAGCTGCAAGCCCTGCTCCTAAACCTCTAACTTATGCATTCCAATTCTAATGCATTGTGATTGTCTGATTCTGGTAATTAGCAAGACTGCTCATTAAATGTACAGAGCTAAATTGGACATAGACACATTGATGATCAATACTACAGCTCAGATCCACAGCATGCAATACACAAGCTCACTCAAGCCTGCATGTCGCTGTGATCCGTGTGGTGTTGGGTTAGGGTTAGGGTTAGGGTTAGGGTTAGTTACTGCTGTTCAGATCCACAGTGTGTGTTACATGCAATACATCCTCACTCAAGCCTGCGTGTCACTGCGGTCTGTGTGCTGTTGGCAGAGAGCCTGCTGAGGACCTCCAGCAGCCCGGACAGCCTGCGCTCCCGGGCCCCCATGATCACGCCCGACCAGGAGACGGGCACCAAGCTGTGGCACCTGGTGAAAAACCACGAGCACGCCGACCAGCGGGAGGGTGACCGCGGCAGCAAGATGGTATCGGAGATATACCTCACCCGCCTGCTGGCCACCAAGGTCCGTCCTCTGATGTTATCCGTGACCTTTTTCCCTACTCTCTAATTTGCAGTTCCTCTCCGAGCCTCCTTATATATACTGCAGGTCACCGCACCCCTGCAGGATGCGGTTGTGTAACGGTGTCATCCGATGTCTCCTCAGGGGACCCTGCAGAAGTTCGTGGACGACCTGTTCGAGACGGTGTTCAGCACTGCCCACCGCGGCAGCGCCCTCCCGTTGGCCATCAAGTACATGTTCGACTTCCTGGACGAGCAGGCCGACCGCCGGCAGATCAGCGACCCTGACGTGCGCCACACCTGGAAGAGCAACTGGTGAGGGGTGGGGTCTGTGGGGCCGTGAGCGCAGAGTCAGAACGTTCTCCGCGCGAGGCCTTAGTCAGACACACAGGAGCATGCAGCACCTGGAGGAGCAAAGCTGGTTACAGCTACATTACATTATAAGCATTTAGCAGATGCTCTTATCCAGATCTTTATATATATGTCCTTATATCGGTTATACTTTTTTTTTTTTTTTTTTTTAAACAATGTTATCCATTTATCCAGCTGGATATTTTTCTGAGGCAATTGTGGGTTAAGTACCTTGCCAAAGGGTACAGCAGCAGTGCCCCAGTGGGGAATTGAACCGGCAACCTTTCGGGTACGAGTCCTGTTCCGTAACCACTGTGCTACACTGCTGTCACAGCTACATGATTGTGTGGGGAGCACAGACGCAACACCATGCTCTTGAAATATCAATCACCGCATGTTTTAGGTTGACAAAATGTTTGTAGTGCGGCAGGCTCTCGGGCACTGATGAAGACAGCCTCTTATTTTAGGCCCTCGCTTAAGGAGCTTTGATGTGCTTGCTTGCTCCTGTCACTCAAAGCGTAGCCTCTATCTGCCCTGGAGCAAACACGTGTAACCTCTTGTTTAATTTTACCTCTCGGTCTGGAGAGGGATAGAGCCGTCCCCTCGGCTGCCACCTCCTCAGCAAGGTCGTCTCTTTCTCACTCTGTGCCTTTCTCTGGCAGCCTGCCCCTGCGCTTTTGGGTGAATGTGATCAAGAACCCGCAGTTTGTCTTCGACATCCACAAGAGCAGCATCACGGATGCCTGCCTGTCGGTGGTGGCCCAGACCTTCATGGACTCCTGCTCCACCTCCGAGCACCGGCTGGGGAAGGACTCCCCCTCCAACAAGCTGCTCTACGCCAAGGACATCCCCAACTACAAGAGCTGGGTGGAGCGGTATGAGTCTGGGCAGAGCTTTCGCAACACAGACCATCGTGAAGACCAGTCATAATATTTACAGCATAGTTGGTTTATATCCAATAGCATGTTCCAATGTTCCAATCAGTGTGTACATTACATTACATTATTGTCATTTAGCAGACGCTCTTATCCAGAGCAATTTACATAAGTTACAGTTTTCATATGATATCCATGAGGCAATTCTGGGTTAAGTACAGTGGGAGTGCTCCAGCAGGGAATTGAACCAAAAAACTCTGATACAAGCCCTGCTCCTTACCACTATGCCACACTGCTGCATGTATGTAACGTGTTTAAATGCTGTTTTTGCTTTGGCTTCTTCCCCTTGTGCTAGGTACTACCGAGACATAAGCAAAATGCCCAGCATCAGTGACCAGGACATGGACGCCTACCTGGTGGAGCAGTCACGCCTCCACGCCAACGAGTTCAACACTCTGAGCGCCCTGAGCGAGCTCTACTTCTACATCAACAAGTACAAAGAGGAGGTGTGTGTCTGCCGCTCGGAGGCCAGGGGCCTGCTGGGATTGTTTTCGCCGCTCTCGCTCACTGGTGGTTTTGTTTTCCTAATAACTACTTAGAAAGCCCCTCATTTCACAGGAAATTCTAACATCTTTAAACAGGGCCAAGCACAGATCATTGATACCCTTGATTTCCAGTCTACTGATTAAGGCTGTGTACAGTTAATTATCCTTTGTTTAGTGCTTGTTTCTTAAATTTGAAACGCATCATCTGCCATTGATGTTGCAGCTCGTTATTTACCTTATCTGTTCACCTCTGATTTTTTAAACACTGCTAAACACCAGAATGAAGTAAATTGAAGAAAACTAAGAGTGGCAGCTGATTGGGTCTCTCTGCCTTTGCCCCTGGGTAACTGACCCCTGCTGTCCCCGCCTCCCACAGATCCTGACAGCGCTGGACAGAGACGGATACTGCCGCAAACACAAACTGCGGCACAAACTGGAACAAGCCATCAACCTGATGTCGGGCAGCAGCTGAGGGGAGAGGCGCGGGGCGGCGCGGGGCCGGGCGCCGGGACGGGGAGGGGGTGGTCGATGGGAGGGGAGGGGAGGGGGTGGGGTTTGGTGAACTGGCCCGTGTTGGGACATCCGCAGCTTGTGCTGGCAGAGAGGATGATGTAAGACACTGGACAATCAACACAAAGAACCACAGCACAGCAAACAGAGCCCAGGGTCCGCAGAACTGATTCTGCGGTCAAACCCTCACTCCCTCTGATGAGTTTCTGCCATGCCAGTGAAGCCAGATGAGTTCTCTGCTTTGGATTTGGTTTATTTTTTTGTTTTCTTGTTTTTTTTTTTTTTTTAATTTGGTTTTACTTCTCCACACTGGCTTTTTTTGATGAAAGACTCTTTAAGTAACTGCCTGATCTTTCGGAAGGGGACTGCTGTGCATTTTATGAGATACATTCCATGAAAGGCATACATAGAGTTGCCTTGGAAACTGTGCAGAATTGCCAAGCTAGTGCCATGGAAAGAATGGTTTTTTTGGTCCTGATGAAAGGGTGATAGGAGTAAGGATAATAATAAAAATTGATGATGATGATGGTGATGATGATGACGACAACAAAAATACAACCGTGGATTTTCAGTGGATTTCCCAGAAGTGGATGTGGACTGGGGATTTTTTTCTCTCTCTCTGGACAATAATGGACATCATTAAAGTTGAGTGAGGTAATCTCCTACTGGGAGGGTCCTTTCGGTTCCTGGTTGAAGACAGGTGGACCCTGAGGTAAACCGAGGAGGCCCTCTTCTTCGAGAGAAAGGTACCGAGTCGACAGAGGAGACCAAACTGCAGGATCACCAGTGGCCTGAGAGGTGAATCACACTGAAGAAGGGGTGTCGGGGGGGGGTTGAGGTGAGGGGAAGAGGCCATGCAGGTGGAATCCCTCTGCCCCCCCCCCCCAAACACCATAGACCTACAAAGCGCCTTTTTTATTTTTTTACTTGAATTTGGGGCCAAAATGGACTCTGGAAAAGCGAAGGAAGGGAGTGCTGTCCTGCTGGAAGGGGGAGGCACAGAGTCCTGAATAGCTTGCCTTTTTGTCACGTCTTTGCAGGAATTAACAAAAAGACAAAAAAAAAAAAAAACCCTTGCGAAATGGACCTTTCTCCCCTGGCTGTCCGCCCGATCGCACCCACATTTCTGCGTTTTTGTACCACTGTGTATTCGTAGGGGTTGAAAGATGTCTCAACCATGGCTAGTTTGCACTGCTGTCGTGGAAAGCACAGTGATGCCACAGATTACCCCGGCATCTCAAATTCAGCTGGTCCATTGAGAGCAATAAGCACCGTTCAACAGCAAGCCACGATTGAGATGTCTTCGCTATCGGTTGAACTGTCTCCTTATTCAGCGAAACAAGCCCTAATTATGTTATCAGCCGTATTGTATAGTCTTTGTGACGTTTGTTTGTGGAGTTTTGCCATACTGAAAATCACAGCCTTGACTTGTATGTGACATGACAGCAAGCACAAAAAAAAGCAGGCCGCAACATAGCATTATCTTTATGTCAGTTTAAGTTTGGGACTACAGCCACAAACGCTATGTGAAAACTGCACTGTGATAGGTCGAGGAGCTCTTCGTTCTGTCAGATGGGCGCCCAGTCAATAACCGAAAGGTGCTGACCTTTGAAACAGCTGTTTGACCCCTCGATAACATGGATCTCAGTAATATGGCATTATCCATTACTATCTCAGTCCTCATCTCCGTCCGGTCTGTTAGCAAAATGCTGAGCAGCAAAAACAAGGCCCCAATCATGTGGCAGAAAAGTAGGCCTGTTTCAGTTCCTGATTTATTGACCGCTCCAGGGGTCACCTCGCCCTCGCCCAGCTGTGACCCGTTTTGCCGAAAAACCGCCCATTGTTCTGTGAAGAGACTCTTTCCACGGCAATAGTGCTCCCTCTGTGAGCCACGGTCTGTGGGTGGTCTGAACCACTGGCTCCAAAGCCATCGTTTCAGCAGTGGTGTGAGCAGACAAACGCAGACCAGAGAGATGGGTGAAACAAGTAAGACTGAAAATACTTTAAACTGTTTTTCCTTTAGACGTGGTTCTGAGTTCTGCCCTTTCCCAACGATGAAGTATTTATTGTTTTTTTTTTTATTTATTGCGTATTTATTTTTAACAGGCGGGTGTGCGCTGTTTTCATGAATGATCGGAGTACGGCATTGGGGGGAGGCTGAGTAAAATTTCATACTTGAACTCATGTTAAATAATACAGGAAAAACACAAGCAGGATTTGAATGGTTTAGGTCACAGGACTCAAAATTTAATTTGGGGAACAAATTAGTATTTAATGCTCAATTGCATTTTGGTACATCCCCAACTGGAGGCTATATTAAAAAAAAATAGAAGAACCTGGCACTGTTCGAGCAGCCGTGACTGGCTTTGTCCCCCTCTAGTGGTCAACTGTCACTAGTGCAGGAGCCGTTTGATCATTCAGGCGGTCGGAGAGAAAAGGAGTACAGTGTTTTCTTGGGCTGCCTCCTCAAGCCACAGCCAAAAATCTGATACACTTTGGAGAGCAGTGCGAAAAGACCAAAGGAAAAGTAGCCGACTGGAGGGAAGATGGGGAAAACTGTACACAGACCGCAAAGGCCATGCTGACTGGCACTGTGCCTTAACTGAACTCCACCACAAAGAGTAGTAGCCAAGCGAAATGCGGAAATTAAATCCCACTATTTACTTTACAGCGTTGTTAATATCAGCCGAGAAGTCTGTCGTGTTACCATACTTTAATACACACAATTAATTAAATGCACTGTGTAACATTACTCCACCAGTGCCCCAAAGTAAAACCATCTGATTGTAATAACATGTATTTATGTGCAGTTTGCAGTGACTACACCATGTAATTATAGATTTATTACGGCCGATGTTCATCATTTGATAATAGGGAGTGAGATTCCTTAGATTCATTTGCCTTGGGTCTGTTCAGGAAGATCTTATCGATATAGTGCCAGTGCAGCCTTCTCTGTGAATGTGGAAACCGCTAATCGATATTCTAGAAAATTCCCAAATGCCAATATTCTCTACAAATAGACTGTGCAGTAGTTAAAATCTATGCTGATGGTATGTCAAATAGTACTGTGGTTTAATTACTTGTTTTAACCACAGATACGACTGTCCAGTACCACGTTATCCAGCAGAATCTTTTCTGCAAAAAGGTTGTCTGTCAAAGTAAAACATCCTTCATTTGGTGAAAATCTGTAGGGTGTGCATATCGAATCTCACCCAGAGAGACCGGGGACCTCTCACCCCACCATGTAACACACGTTACACTTCAGAACTCATTAAATTAGCACAAAGCCATCTTTTGACGTTTCCAGAATAAAAGCGCTGTATGTACATACACACAGTCGAGTCTTTGAACCTGGACTGGCTTTTCCCCAGCTTCTGGGGACAAGATGTTTGCAAATAGATGGTAGAACTAATTAATATTTAAAAAGCAGCAGGGATAATTATAAAGGAATAATCTTTTTCAAAGTTTTTTTTTTCTTGCGTGTGTGTTAATTTTGGTGAGGGAAATGGGGTCACTGCATTTGCATCAGCCTCTGTGGTGGATTGTATCAGCTAGCGAGAGGGAAAGCAACCCAGTCCGAATTACTGCCGGCTGGCTAAAGCTGCCCAGTCAGCAATGCAGGTGTATTACAAATATCAAAGCTCTGCTTAAGCCACTTTATAAAATTAGAAATAATAATAAATCTTAAAAAAGGGGGCCTAAAGGAAAATCAAGCGATGAATTTTCTTTGATTTAGCGCTGTTCGGGTGGTTCAGGGCTGGAGTCAGGTTGCAGTTGCGTCTGTGAGGAGAGCCGCACAAGTGCAAAGTGAAACCAGCAACCGGGTTTTAGAGTGAAATTAATACCCAGAACGCAGTAGGGGCCGACAGCCATACATCAAGCGAGTCCGCGAAGGTCCGAATGAGGGGGCTACAGAACTCAGAGCCACAGCATATGCTATGATCTTTTATTGTAATGTGGTATATACAGCAAAATAAAAATAGGCACCTGCTGTTGTGAGGAGAGAGAGGGGGCCGGGTGCAAAGTCGTGGTGTTTCTCAGTAGATACTGTAGAAGATATTTGTCAGTTTTAGGTCCATAACTGCATTTCAGTCAGTGTTCTACTTTAAAAAAAAAAAAAAAACAAAAGGAAAAAAAAAAGAAAAAAACACGTCTCAAATAAATGAGTTTTTTTAATTTATTCGTCAGTTTTTGTTTGTTTATCCCAAATGTTGGAATCCATTTTAAACGTAACAAACTTGTTTACAATTTCAAAGATATATGGAGTTATATTAACAATGTGTCAGGAGTGGACGTGGCTTTATGCGTGACTGCTAGACGGATGGATGACTGCTCTGCCTAGTTCTTAATTATATATAAATATATAAATATATTTTGTATAATTATTTGTTAAAAATGGTTTCTTTTTAAATTATTGTTTTCTCTGTTCTGTTTGTCTGTATGTTTGTTTGAAGGAGTTGTAGTAATTAATCCTTTGAAACGCTGGCTGCAATGAAGTGTTTTGTATATATTTGCACTTTTTTGACTGAGTCTGAGAGGTTTTCAAAAGATGGGATTATAACTTAATGTTCAAATGACAAGCATGGTGTTTTTGTTTTGCTAATTAAAACTATGTGGATGATGCTGTATGTGCTAAATGGTTTGTTTCCTCTTTCTGCAGGGATTCATTTCCCAGAACCACAGAGTATAGCCTTTGATCGAGTAGAGCTAGGCATCTGTGTCATGAATTCATTTCATACAAACCTATCAGTAGCAAGTAGTTGATTATAATTATCCAAAACACTGAAGCTGTTAAAATGGAAAAGTGGACCGTGAGAGTAACAGAGAGCAAATGGAAAAATCAAATAAACATAAATTTACATACACCCTGTACGTTTATGTAAGTAAAAAGGCATACGGTAAATTCAGTATCTACTGTATGAGAACCTTGACATACTGACTGCAAACCTAATATCTTTGCGCCAAGCAGGCAATTACAGTCATGAAATGGATTGAGCGCTCTTTCTCCCTCGCCTCAGTGCCTTAAAAACAGGCCAGTGGATTCCATAACAACCTCCAGCAGTTTATCTCACATCAAAAGAAGTGACGGCAGACAAGAGTTTTCAGAAGTTTCCCCAAATTTCACTTTATTAATTGGAGCATCAGATCAAAGATGCAAAACATCAGACTGGATTGTAAGCAAGAGCGAGACAAACCTCGGAAACAGGTCATTACACAGGTAAATAAATCTCCCAGTATCCCTGAATCAAACGGAATGAATGAATAAAAATGACAAACCAGCACGCTATAAATATTCAAGTGTTCAGTAACGCAGCCTCGGTATCCGCGAATGTAAGTTTTTTTGGCAGAAATTGCGAAGCAGAAAGTTTGTTTTTGAAGGGAAATGAGGATTGCAGACGGCACTTCCTCGGTGGAGGCCTGAAAACCTGCCTCCGCGGACATCTTTAACCTGCAGCCCCAAGTATGACCCAGAAAACCTTATATTATCGTGAAGGCTGCAGGCTTCCTGACTCATATTACATTAATGTACATAAACATCACTAGGACCTTGGCTGCCTTAACTTTGTCAGGGGTTCCGTCGAAGCTTGCAGGCCTGTAGAAATCGTACTGTACATGCCCTCCTCAAGTCAGAACTACACAATCCCCTGAATTTCCTGTGTGGTCTGTCCTATCAAACACACGCACCCTCCGGGATGCTTAGCTGTTGTTGTTTGCTGTCTGCTGCAATATTAGCTGATCCGTTTTACCACCTGTATTTATTTAAAAGGGCAGTATTTTTGTGTGTGCGTGTGTGTGTATGTGTTTTTTGTAGAGAGTTCTGCATAACATACTTTTTTTTTGACCCAGTAAAAAAAGTTAACTGTGCTAACAGCAGAGAAAGATGTACTCTGCATGGGCAGACCCAGAGGAGATTACTAGGCTGTTACGCAGAGAATGTGCTAGAAGGGGCCAAGAAAATCAGCATATGAACCAGACAAAGTGAAAATTTGCCTCGAATTCTTGGCTCACAAGAAGCAGTGTTTGCATGATTTTTCACAAAGAAACACCAGCAGAACAGAAGAACCGTAGACTGTGGACTGTACCATGCAACACCATTCTGTCAAAACCGCATTGTAAGGAGCAAAGGAGTTGCGTAACCAGCATACAAACAAGGGATGAGGTAAACATTTGCCTAGAAATGTCAGATTCAAAAAAATACATATTTGAATCTTTGTTCAGGGATGTTAATTGAATCAAAGTATTTCCATATCATTGGGTATGCCAATGCTGTGCATGTTTTATGAATGTCTCCGCCCTCAGATACACCCCCTCTACCCTACTTGGGCGTCCGACCCAAAGCCGCTTGCTTAGTGCTTGCCCATTAGCTCTAATTCAGCAGTGCTTTGAAGTTTTATGACACTAAACTACTTCATGAGGCCTTCTCATGTACCCCCTCCCTGCCCTGAGAACGAGGCGAAGGTGGGGGGTAAGGGGGTGGGGCGTTGATCAAAAGCGAGAGGTGTTCATTTGGGACTTCTGCAGACAGCTCTGGATTAACACGTGACCGGGCTACAAAGGCGGATTGTATCAGGATTGGAAACAGGAGAGTTATCGTACTCAGCGAGAAGTGTGGGGTGGTGAAACAGTACTCTATAATCAGCATGGTTCAACAACACTTCCAAATGAATTACCGAGGGGTTTGGATCTCGGCCTACAGAAAAGGTATTTTTTTGTGAAAGGTCAAGCACTGCGTTGTGAATTGCTGGGAAATCGCAGGGTTCTGATGATTAAACACCTCAGGCTCATCCACCTCGTTAAAGCTACTCAATTTTGAAGATGTCTTCTGCAGTTTCCTGCACCAGTACATCCAGGAGTCACTGCTAATGGTTTAATTTCTTTTCTGTAAAATGAGCATATTGACTACATTCATATTGAGTAGATTAACAGATATCTTAATGGCAGATACTTAGAAAAAATGGAAGATAAACAGAAATCCCAGATTATTTATATATTGCAGGTGTCATTTGTTGCCGTGGAGACCAGGGTACACCCCCAATCCCCCCCCCCCCCCCCCCCATTTGTGTCATCTCAACTGCAGGAAAAGGGTGTGGGCTTGGGCCCACTGCTGTTCCAGGCAGTCGTTTCGGTCAGGGACAATGTGTAGAGCGGCAGAGAAGAGACGTGGAGGATCCCAGACTGTCTCTGCACAGGACTGAAATACTCTCTTAATAAATGAGGGAACAAGTTCAGCTGAAGGTCTCTGATACTGAATCACAATGTCATAATCATTCATCCTAGAACTATGTAAAATGGGCTGTCCTTCTCGGTAATTGATTTAGCTTCAAGTGTGTCTACTTTATGAATAGTGACAAGACAGTCTGAAACTGAAAGAGTCATTCTTTTCTCTTTTTTTCCTCCTCTCCTGCTCTATGTTATATAGTTGCACCTCAATGTTTAGACTACACTGAACATCTCTTCTGATGTTGTTCTGGTAATAGCCCAACATTTTCCATCCAAAATAGCCCCCATTGCTTCCTACATTAAATTGCTTTTAGCAGGCTCTTTTCAACGGTGCTGGTTTGCTTCAGTGCAAAATTACCTCCTTCAACATGTCAGCAGTGCTTAAACAGTAAACTTTGGAATTTATAGAAGCAGATGTTTATGCTGACAGTTACAACGGCTTAGCAGGCAGCTGAAATGAACTCTGGAAAGTTCCATCTCCGAAAAAAAAAAAAAAACGCCAGTGAAGTCTCCTCGCCAGATGCGCTCTACATAGTACAAAAGAAAGTAACAAAAGGGAGAGTAATTACAGAGCCACACCACGCTTGACGAGGCGGTAGTCTTAGAAATACAACGTCTGTGACAGCTCAGGGCTTGTGCAGGGTCTCTTATAGACTGCCCAAGAGGTGTGGAGCAGACATGCTGGGATGAAGGTGCATCTTTAAAGGGTGTGTTCGTTACGTCATGAGAGGTTGTCATGGAAAATAACTTGCGTGGGCCGGCCTCGCCTGCACCTCTGCCAAAAACGCATACCTCACTGCAGCCACATCTCCATCCCGTGATCAGGTCTCCTTCCCGACCCTTACTGTCGGTTTCAGAAAGGAAAAAGAAAAAAAAAAACGAAATGTGCAGCCAGAAAGAAAAAATAACATCACACAGTGCAGTAAATGTTTGCTCACTGTGGTTGCAAATGAGGAAGTGTGTCTGTATAATTGTGAAGGTCATTTGATAGTGGAAAGATAGCAGATATGCCCAGAAATGCCAGACAAAAATGTAAAAATATTTTCTGACAGACAGAGCGTGTGGGCTCATTTGGGCCTTGTTATGGTGTTCATATACAGATTCAGAGCTGCCTTGCATTCAGCGTGACCGCCATGTGTCAGGAGTGCACTGCATACCATGTTTAAAGTAAAGGGTCATAACCCCTGATGTCAATAATAGTGATGGGCAAGTGAAGCTTCATGATAATCTTGATTGCGCTCATGCATTGGTAATGATGGGAAAGATTTAACCGATCATTATTGCCCTCTCTACGCTTAAGTGTGGTCATATTGGTTTGCATGGGTTAGTCATTCAAAGAAGTATGCACTGGCTTAACTTGATGCATAATTCATTAAATGGGTCGTTAAGTAGTTCATGGTGACTGTTTATACTTCCCTGTTCTTTATGGCCACCCTTCCAAACAGCATCACCGCCACACACACAGAGTGCAGAGTGGTGAACATGAAAGTACCAAAGAAATCACCACAACTTAAACCAAATGAGGTGTAGATGTTGAAAAATCAGGTTGGGGTGGGGGCAGGGGGGGAGTCAGTGTGGGGGAGTATTGAGCACCGCTAGCGGCCTAATTTGAGAATTTTTCCACTGCAAATGTGACAGCTCGAAATGGTTTAATCAGAATCAGCTGTTTATCATTCCTAATGCAATTCCTCCATTTTCTGCTGGCAGGAAAGTCCCGGCTGTGTGATGGTGACTGCGGGCTCATGAGAAACTGTGCACTGTCTGTCTCCAGAGCAATTAGGCAGGGGTCTGAGGGTCAAAGGCCAGCAGTCAGCAGTGCTGTTTTTACACAACACAGGGAGTAAGCAGGGCTTGGAGGTGATACCCCAACATCAACATCTTCTCTGTGTGTATGTACCTATGGAGGGGTTGGATAAGGCTTCATAACTTTAGGATGTGTGACAAGATAGGGCTAGGTGTGCCCCCCTGAAACAGGCAGAAGGGAGGGGGTAGTAATATTAATAATAGATTTCCACACTTCTGACATGGCAGCAATGTCAGCAAGGAGGTAATGATAGTTTGTATGAAAGTATTTGGGGAGCGGTGCAAAGCTTGCTTTTTGTGGCATACCCTTGACCATTCCCTGTTACGGCCGCATTCCTGTGCACGAGTGTGCATGGCTCAGTGTGAGCGTTTAAACGAGACAGCAGGCTGCAAAAGAGAGATTAAAGGCAGCATTAGAACAGCGCTTTGGGTCTGTAAGAGGGTCTCAGACTCATTGCGAGCCGCCTCCCAGTACTGCAGTGCTGGAAAGAAGGCCCTCAGGCTGCCTCTGGTCCAGAGGAGGCCAGAGCGGGTGGCTTCAGAGCACCATGCCCCCTCACACACACACACACACACACACACACACACACACACACACACACACACACACACACACACACACACACACACACACACACACACGCATGCACACACACCCCACGCTTCGACCGCACTCTCAAATCAATGCCTGCCCTTTTTCCCCACTTCCACTGGATGGTATTTATGGCAAAAATAAAGGGGGCCATGAATATTTATGTGGGCGAGAGGCGCGGCCTCTGATGGGAGAGAGGGAGAGAAAAAAGGCAGAGAAGGAGAGAGAGCGGAAGAGCTGCTCCTCCAGACAAAAGGGAAGGATTTGAGAAAAAGAGGGAAAACAGGCAGGGAAAAGCAGGCAGCCTCCAGGGCTGTGGGGGCCCTATAAATAAGTCATGCGTGCTGGGGGGCGCTCATTAGCAGAGCACTCTCAATTCTGGGGGGAAAAAGAAATCTGTGGCGGCAAAATAACTGCACACACCAGCGCAAACACACACACACACACACACACTCAGAACACACAGTCACCCAGTGTAAGCAAAATGTTCAAACACACAGTCAAAAGAGACACACACCTAGCATCAGACAGCTGACAACTAACAAGACGCTGTCACCTTTGTATGTGTGACTCCGCACTCACCTGTGACTACAGGCATTGAACTGATACAGCACATTCCTCCCTTTATATTACTGTTATGAAGGAATGCTGGAGGACAACAGAGGGAGAGGATCAGTGCAACCCCAGGTACAGTCTGCACAGGTGAGTCTTCAGAAGGCGAGGAAAAGTGCCTTAGCGACCGTTCCTTTTCTGACATCTGCTGGTAGTGCACTCTGCCATTGTAAATGCAACTTTCATTCAGTCACAGCACAGCAAGCCTTTAATTTAACTTTCAAAGCTGTACAGGCTCAGCTTGAAAGAATGTCATTTCCCTACTCCAGCACAGAAGACTCTGAATTTTTTGGCACCTGATAACAGCAAACAGCAGTTGCTGAAGCTGGAGCACTGATTGGATTATGCCAGGAATAATGGTCTCTTTACTTTTTGAATGCTACTGGGTTTCACCCAAAAAACTGGAACTACTTGTGCTACTCTTGTCATTTCCCATTTGCAGGAACCCGCTCCCCTCAGATAAAGACGCGGTGGTTCCACCTACAGGCCGAGAGCGGACTATCCCTCCTGACCTGTTGCAGAGAGCTGAGGGGGGGACGGGGGACGGAGGGGGTCTCTGAGGGGTGTGGTGGGTACAAAGCGATGACCAAAACTCTGATTCTTGCAAAGAGTGCACATTTTTCTTTGCAAGTATAATACATCAAATCAATTGCCAAGTTCCTATTAGATTGGAAATTTCACACTCACAAGCCCTTGTCAGACAGTAATATGCACATGGAAGCCATTTTCTGGATCTGGATTTACTTAAAAAGTGCAGACTCCATTTCAGCCTCATTCGTCAGGAATAATATATTAATATATTTAATCTCATATTCAGACACTCCGGCCACGATCAGAAATGCTTTCTCAGAGTGCCTCCCGCACATTGCGGTCAGGCTGTGAACGGCGCAGTCCCAGGCGGCCTCAAACAAACAGGAGAACAACAGAGCCCTCCAGGGGTTCATACATGTAGGTTTTTAAATAAACCCTGCTAATGAAGCGCCCTTCAAAGGCAGAGCGTAACCACTCATCCCAAAAAGCGGCTCCATTAGCGCGAGAGATGCAGGACTCGCTAACCGAAGGGGTTCAAAGGGGTTAGCGCGCCCCAAAAACGTACGCACAAGACCCCCCCCACTTTCACGTGTTCCAGAGGACACGCGGTGAACGCGAGCCGGAGACAATCGGCTGCACCAGTCTGTTCATTCCTCAGCATCGGAGCCAGAATTGTGATCTCAAATAATAGAATCATTTATTTATGAGCATGAATTATTCATGAATGGACCAATTGCGCTCAAATTTGAAGAGAAATGATGAGAGCGGTTACATAGTTCACATCTGTGGGGTGTTTCCAGCGTAAAGCTCATGCACAGGCTCCGCGGTAATTGGCTCAACGATGTCAAACCTTTGGCCTTTTTCTCAAACGCGGGGCCTGCGGCCTACCGTCCTTAAAATGCCCGCAGCACAAAGACAGAGTGGACCGGTCTCCCTCTGTCAAGAGGCTTTGTGTGGAAGGTGACAACATCAAGAGCCACGTTAATATACATTAGGTTAGAATTTTTATAAGTTACCCATTTACTGGATATTTACTGAGGCAATTGTGGGTTAAGTATCTTGCCCAAGGGCACAACAGCAGTGCCCCAGCAACCTTTCGGTTACGAGCCCTGCTCCTTACCACCATGCTACACTGCCATCCATATCATCATGTTATACAAATCCAGCTTCGGGCAGTGGCCGGCGGGAGGTCACAGACACCACAAGCCGAGCACCCTCAACAGGACATCCGCGACGGAGCGATGAAAAATGGCCCCCCGCTCTCAGTGTCGGCCTCGCTTATCCACGCCCGGTCTTCAGACCGTCCCCGGCTGTCAGGCCAGTGCGGGATGGATGGGGCTCGGGGACTCGGAATGCATCTTTCTGTCACCGAGGGGCCTAATTTAATCCCAATCCACGAGCGCGGGACGCTGCTTTAGAACCACTCTGTGAAATTAAAAGCCGTCTGGGTCTCCCCCCTCCGTCCCCTCCTGTCCCCGACTCCGCCTCCTGCCACACTCCTCTACAGCCCTCTTCACCACCCAATCAGAGTAATGCTTGTGGGCAATTTAAAATGTTTTGCATTTCATTGATTCAGTTTTGCATTTCTTTCATTCCCCCTGTCTATTTTCTTGCGTCTGTTGATATTCTGATCAAGTCTGACCACGCGTTATCAATGGCATACAGTTAGCAATGAGACCAAGGATTTCACTCGCGTAGAGTGCAAAAACCGACATGCATTAACACCATCCCTTACTCATTTGTTTCACTATGATAAAGTTGTACCCGCTAAGGTGATTGCTTCTTCAGCGTGAGTGTACTTTAGGTTTCAACTAAACAAAATCAATCAGTCTGACATTATTCAAGTGCAGCACCTTTTGAAACTGTGACCGAGTACACTAGCGTGGTTATTTAGCCAAGCTTGGACCTACAGTACTAATGTTCAAAGCAATAGGATCCCTGGTACTTCTCGTTCTGTGTCACTGTGAAGGGGTCCACTCAATTATGCTGAAATGTAGCTTGATGATGTACATTACATTACATTCATTTAACAGAAACTCTTACCCAGTGACTTCCACAACAAGAAAACACAAGTGTATCCATTTAAGTTGAATAAACAACAGTGTCAGACCGGGCTAACAACACTCCCAGACCAGTGAGTATGAGCATAACACCATTTAAGCCCTACCACAAGTTAACTTGTGCAATCTGACTAGACAAGGACAGCCAAGTATAATACAATGTATCACAAGCACTAGATCACAGAATCCAATTGTGTGATGTAATTGCTGCTGTATGTATGTAGCCTGTGTGGGCTGTGGTGATTTGGGGGAGGGGTGTGTACTGGTGGCAGATGGCAGGGGGGGATCGATGTGCACCAGACGGGTGTCCTCTCTTCTTCCACCCCAACATTGGGCAGCGATCTCGCTCCCATGGCACCCCGAGAGGCCGCGCCAAATTACGGCCAAGAAGATTGATGAGTCAGGATGTGGGGTCATAAAGACGGCATTAACCGACCTGCATGTTCTCCTTAGAATGAAGGCCTCACAGGAAATGGATATATTTCTGTAACGTTCTAGAGCGAGCTGGTCCCCTTTGTAAGTAAAATAAAATGTTGAGAAGCAAAAATGTCCTCCCTGCCGGTGTATCATCCAAGTCCTTCACTGCGCAGGAGTACAGTGTGTGCAAAAGCCCTGGCACAGCTTCTGCTGATAGCAGCCGCTTATCAGGCTTCCTCTCTCTGGCCTGGCTGAGGACTTCTCACTCCGTCTTTAGTCTGACCCTCTTGCTAGACAGATGAGCTGCATCTGTCACAATAGTGCTAATCTCACATTGGTTTTGGTGCTGCCTGCTTTTTACTAATGCAGGATCGTAGACCTTTTTCCTCGTTATACACCCAAGGTAGTGAGTTTTCCCGAGTATATTTCCCAAAAAAAAAAAACACAAATTATGTATTTGTGTCTGCACTGCACTGCATTCTGCTGACAAATACAAGAAGGGTGGAATGAACCTGGGGTGTCTGAGGGTGCCAGTCAACGTAGTTGCAAAAAGACCATAAGAGGAGAGAGTGAAGGAGTGACGAGGTGATCTGACGTGAGGAAAAGGGAGAGGCGCACTCCTGTATGAACTTTCCCTGACCCTCACTGATGGGAGTGACCTTATGTGGGTGAGGCGGAGAAAGACGGGGGAAGTCTTAAATCTGCGAGAGAGCCATCTAGAGATGTGCTTTCAAACCCAAGCATCAGTCCAGGCAAGGGGTACAACATGTATGTTTGTTCTGTGTTCCATTGGGGTCATGTTTATGGGGGTGTTCAGTATAACATCAATCAAACCTGTTTAATACACAAAGCACTACAGTGGTTAGCTAATTAACTGACCAGCTACCTTGTTAATTTTTGTTAATTAACTAGCTAATTAGGAGGATGTGGTGGAAAGACTGATCAAAGCTGTCCTGGAATGAACCAAGTTGTGTTTGTAGCAAGTGAGCTTGCTTAAACTTGTAAGGATATTATGATGTAACCACTTAAAATTAATCACGAGAAGAAATCTGAGAAGTGCGTGTGAGATCCTGACGAGGTGGTTTACTCAGTATCTGGTTGTGTAAATGCCTTTCTTGTGCAGTGTTTTGAGGCTGGCACCATACAGCTCGGGTGCTTATCTCCTCGGTGCAGTTTTCTGGCGTAGTCAGCAGGATTACAGCGGGGGAGAGAGGTGACTCCAGAGTGCCGCTCGCGACGACTCCGGCTGATATGTCCATTAAGGGCTCCCCTGCAGACGAGAGAGAGAGTCGGCCTGCAAGTGAGAGCGTGCGAAGCTTTTACTGCGCTGCAATCTCCAGCCGATCTCCCCCCCCCCCCTCCGCCGGATCAAAGTGCCGGTGCGCGGCGCAGAGAGAGTCGGAGGGGCGGAAGATTTGTCACTCCGAACAGAGCGGCAAGGAGATCAGGGGTGGGATAAGCAGCAGGATGCAGCCGAAGATCTCCAGCAGGAGGCTGGGAGCCGCTGTGAGGCCTGGAGGAAAGGCCCGCTCTGGAGGATGGCAGCCGCAGAATGGCAAAAGCAGTTGCCCAAAGGCAGTAGCTTAGAGAAGAAGGGAAGAGATGGGGAGATAGCCAGAAACGCCCCCTTCCAGGATCCCATGAAGTAAAGAAGTGCAGAGATTTGGATAGCATGGGACTGGGGGAGGGGGTTTAGTGGTACACCTCAGCATATTAACCCTCTATGCATGGGATTCGAAAGCCTGTGGGCTGCCTCTTCAGCTTGGTAACTGTTTAGACAAACTGTGACAGACCCTTGGAAAATTGTGAGTAAAAAAAGTTAATAATATGTGGCATACAGTTTCCCCTGTTTATTTTTAGTGAAAGGCACAGCAGTTAATTCCATGTAGGGAAAAATATATACGGCACTCGCGAGTTAGAATGTTTTGCTCACCCCTTTTGAAGTGTCTAGCTAAGGCGTGGACCCCAGGGGCTAAAATAGTCCCATTAAAATGTATGATTGTGTCTACCGTAAGTTCCGTATAATAAAGGACAAGCTGGGTAATGCTTGAAGTGTAAGTAAAAAAGAATCTAAGTTGTAATGGGAATTCTTAAAATTCAGACTGAAGTTGTGGAGTGACAATGTTGGCAGTTCTGCAGTCTTTCTATGCCCATCAACAGCATGGTTGGATTGAGAGCTGAAGCATGCCAGGCAGCTCGCTGAGCTAACAGCAGTGAGTTGGCAGATTTTCAAATGTACTAATGCTAATTATAACTAAAGGAGAACTGCTCGGTTTGATATCTGCAGCTGCTTTCTTGTGCCCTCTACTGGTACAGCATTGTTACTGCGGGAGCCCACACAGTGGGTAAGGGTAGCAATCACAGCCAAAAGAAAGTAGATGATCAATACAAAATACAATTACTGTTAATTGTAAGCACTAATGAAATGGAGTCTCTGAATTAGGCCACAGGCATTGTCCAAATCAAATAATACAGAGGAGATGTCCTGTGTTTCAAGACAGGCCACCTAGACAGAGTGCGACGAGCCATTACACTGGCAGCTTTGTGTGTGTGATGTATGTATTAAAGTAATTAGCATACAGAGAATAGAAGAGAATAGCAGAGAATACAAGAATATATTTTACAAATAACTAAACTAGCAAAAACAACACAATGTTTGTAAAACAGTGCCATGCCACAGAGTTAATATGTAGGAAAGTAATAGAAAAGATGTATAAATTCATAATGAGAATGTGAAATTTTAACAGACATCTGACTATTTCCAGGATGTAACTACTGAAATTGAGGGAATGAACACATGATGTAAAGTGACTATAATTTGTCTACATATATATGGGAGAGGATAGGACAGTGGGTTTTCATATCACAGTTGAAATGAACGGATTGGAGCCGACAAAGATCGCTTTGCTTAGAGCAGCACAGTCTGGGCCAGGAAGGCCTCCTTTGGGGAGCTCTCCCCTTGCTTGCTTGCTCTCAGATTAAGGCATGAGTTTCACAGGCCTCTTGCATAAAGAGGACTGCTGGCTAATGCAAGCTCCTGTCACCCTCAGAGCTCTGGGTTGGCAAAGCGAACGAGTTGCATCAGGAAGGATGAATTGTCAAAGTTCCCTCTCATGTGCCACTGGATCTGAGCAGAACTGCTGCCGCGGGTACTGCTCAAGGTTCAAGAAACCTCCCTCCACCTCAGATTAGAGCTTTCACGTCATAAATTGTTAATGATCACCTAGAGTGGTATGTGGGAATATGACAGTGACGTGGGTGCACAAAACTCCAAATAAATAGTTTTGTTCCCCTCTATGGAAACCTGAGAGTGACATGTTTTAAATCTGGTTTTTAATGTCGTCAGTCTCTACATTGCAAAAAAAAAAAAAGTAAGAAAAAGACTCCACAAATTCATTAGTGCTGATTGAGGGAGGGAGGGATTGAGAGAGATAAGGATGGATTGAACTGTGTATTGCTGAGAAGAGCTGTTGTGCTGAAGGGAAGTCTAGTTTTTTCTTAATTTTTGTCTTGATTGGGTGAAAAACAGTACTAGGTACTTTGATGACATTCCAACTATACAACCACCAGAACATAAACACTGTATGTGTGTGTGGGTGTATGTCCAAGCTTTTCTCTCTCTCTCTCTCTCTCTCTCTCTCTCTCTCTCTCTCTCTATATATATATATATATATATATATATATATATATATATATATATATGTGTGTGTGTGTGTGTGTGTGTGTGTGTGTGTATGTCCAAGCTTTTCTCTCCTATTTTTTCAAAGTTTTGGAATGTACAATTGAGTCATTGAAGTCACCCCATAGCTGCAACCCCCTCTGGGAGGGTGAGACAAACGTGCTCTCCTGTGAAACATGTGATGTCAGCCACTGCATCCTTACACACTGCAGACCCCATCCTAACTTGTGCAAATGTGAGTCGAAGCAGGACATGCGTATATTCATACTCAGCTTCATGCAGACAGACTGCAGTTACCTGACCGACCAGTGGGGTCGCTAACGAGTTAAGGGATGGACAAGTCCCTGGCCAACCTACTCTCTCCAATATTCCCCGGGCAACAAAGCCAGTTTTTGTTCTGCTGCTATGGACTCCGCTCATCGTCGGCTGATAACGCGGCCAGGAACGAACCCTGTCCATAGGGCCCAGTCTTGCGCTTCAACATCAGACACTTTTACTGACTTTATGTGTAATATATAATAAGGGAGGCTAAAAGTGCTGGTACCAACTGAGCCACTCCCCGTATTATATGACACATGACCATGACAATGGCGGACTCATTACTTTAAACATTGTGAAAAATTCAGAAACTTGTCGAATGCCTCACGGCTGAAAAATGGCCTGCCACTCCCGCTCGCTGGGCTAATTATTCCGCGCTCCCATTATGTAGAGAAGCAGCGAATGGCTTGGATTCCCAAATTGCAGCGAGTGCTAGTGTAAGCGTCCTTCCAAAGAACGGCGTTAATGTCTGTGTGTTCTGCCCGTTTGTCAGTGTCAGGCCGATGGCTTCAGACTCCTCTTGTGCCAATATCGATGTCCAGTCATCCCTCACCCGGGCGGAGGTCACGTTGGGTTTCTCCAGCGTTTTTCCCAAGCCGGTCTTACAGCATTTATCCAGTGATGTGAGGAGTTGTGACTGGGTTCTATTTTTCACTCTTCTTACTGTCACTGCCATTCAGATCCGCAGCAGAGCCGAGTTTGTGCAGTGCACGAGTCCACTTGGGAGTGTGAGACTCCCTTGAGTTGAGAAAAAGAGCTCAGTCAGTCTCCCATGCCGGGGGGGCCTGGGTCTTTTGTGCAGCGTGCTAATCGTGCAGGGAATTGTGGGAACTGTCTGGTTTTGAAGGTCAAGGGGGTCAGGTCCCTGCTCGGATCACACCAGACTGCTTATGCAAGTCTGCTCTCCAAGGCTGCAAAATGCCACCGTTTTCTCGCATGGCGTAAAGTATTCAGTGAAATTGTGACAGAGAAGGACGTGCGGTCTGTCTGGTCTTGGCTTGTGTTTCCACGTTTCGCCATCAGCAGGGCACAAGCGTGACTCCCTGGCTCTGTCTTGCTAAGATATGTCTCCCAGGAGCGAGGGGCGAGGCATCGAAAACAAGGTCACTCAATAATATAAAGCTGGAAAGTAATGGATTAGAACATTTCTAAAGACAGATTACGGGTTTTCTGTAATGGAAAACAAAAAAAACTGAAATAATGTGTCATTAATATGAAGGGCCGTGTCGTGTTTTTGCATGTCTCGCGGACACTGCGAGCCGACTAATCGACTGTATAAATCATAGGAAGCAGATAGCGCTGGTAGAGTGCACATTGGGATGATAACTGCAATACAGCAGAGTGGTCTAATGTCACTGAGAAGCAGACATGGGCCTGTCACCGTTTAGGACTTTATTCTTCCTGACGTTATTTCCCCTCGTGACAGATAAGAAATCCGCGCTTTCTCTGCTGGATGGCAGTGCCACGCTCCCGGCCAGCTTGCTGTATGCATGGAGATGATGGCATTAGATACTGTCCAGCCATTATGTAGCATTAGCTTTCATAAATGCATAGACGCCAGTGTTCCCTTACCATCAGTTTCTGTTGACAGAAGGAAATATCCATGCCCTCCTCCAGTAAAATAATAACATTTGTCTCGGTTTGAGCCACACAAATGATACAAACCTTAGATGGTATAAAGCTTTAATATTTATAGATTTTATAAACTTAATAGCACACTACACACAACTGTCAGCAAAACGCGCTCACACTCTTGCCATTTATTAACCATTATCTATACTGATGATGTAAACTATACATCATTATAACTATAATGATGTAAATAACAGTTAGCTACCACTGGTAAATATGGACTGGCCCGGGTGCTAGTCTGCTAGCTGATATTAGCCTCTCAATCTAAACGTGCAAAAGCTGTTATTAGTAAATGTTGTTGTCATTATGATTGTCAACGTTCCATTACAGCATCATTAACATTCTGTGGCAACATCGATATTATATTGTGACATCATCCCTTTCCCGGCTGTGGCATTTTATCCTGGCCTCGTTGTCATTCTAATCACATTCTACTGACACTGTAACCACATTCTAATCACATTTTACCCTCATTTTAATTAGCGTTAGAATTAATCGTTTATAATCATATTGTAATCACTTTTCCAAGAAGCTATTTAACCAAATGCTCCCGTCTTGTACTCTTATTTTTTGAGTCGCTCTGGATAAGAGCATCTGCTAAATGACTAAATGCAAATGTAAATCTTGATAACATTCTAACAACATCTACAAAAAAAAAAAAACGATACAACGCCTGTGCACCAGTGGCGCTTGACCCCCGAAGAAAACAATCCAGAATGTGATTAGAATGTTGATTTATTAGGGACTGGTGCCTGTGCCAGTGCTTTGCCCTTATGTAGTCACTTCCTGCAGCTATATGTATAATTTTTATTATTGCCTCATGCAGGGCAATTTCTCCTTGATAAAGGCATCTGGTAAATAACTGGGCTGCTTCCGAGGTGTGCAATGTCATGTTATAGCTCAAGGTAGGTTGACACCCATTAAGAACCAATAATTATTATTTCAATAAATGTCCCCATTTTGCTCAATTGAGAAAAAACTACATGCAGCATTAGGAAGGAGATTTTTTTTTTACCCTGAATGAACTCTGAGAACTAGTTGACTGGAGACTTTGTATGTTAGTAACAGAAATGTAGAGCAAAGTGAAAAACAGAATCTTAGGGCTGGACCCTGTTACTACAGGTATTTCACTGCTCATACGCTTTTAGTCTGATTAGTCATTTGATTTATAATTATGTTGAAAGAATAAATAACAAACACTGTTCCGCCTTGTTTAAACCTGATTTTTCAAGGCATGCAATTTGTTATGTTATTGTACTGTATTTTTTTTTTTTTTTTCCCCCACAACATCTGGATACCAAATTTGGCACACTTGTTATTTTATGATGCTTTGTTTGAATTATTCTGAGAAGTTTTATTTCAAAAACGCATTTTTCAAAACCATTTTACAAATTATCGAACTGTTTTTGATACAAAATGATAAATTATACTGAGCTTTCTTTATGCTCTAATAAACTCAGTTTCATAAACCGCGCGAGTACGAGGAAGATAGTACTCATTTGTCAATTAATGCCTTATTCTAGAGCTAGAGAAAAATCCATTATGTACAGCTGAACTCCCACAAAGCAGAGTGCTGGTGTAGATGTGCTTTTATTGGATTTTGTTCAGAAGATTAGTTAAAGGTGTGAATAAATGTGATCCTTGTACTCTCTAGAATAAAATTCATTGTTTTTGAACATTGCTTTGCTCTATATGATTCTATTAAGATAAAGCACTTTCTAAAAGAAACTGAGCATGAAAAAGTATATATTGTTGCATTGTATGTTCTCTATGTAAATGTGTGTGTGTGTTTGTCTGAGAGGACTGTGAGTTATCTTAAACCTCATCTTAAAGCTCTTTCTTGAGGGCGAACATGGCTGAAATAAGAAATTATGCGTCACTGTTCCAGCCACTTTGAGTAGACATTTGTATCACGCACAGACGCGTCGCTGAATTCCGTAACGTGCTTGTTCAATCCGGAGACTATGCGCTCTTACGCGCTGGAGAAAGGTACGAGTGCGGATTGTGTTCCAGACCCCTTTATTCATGCTCCCAGCAGACGGGATTGAAGGTATCCTGGTTAATTAACCCGCCAGCTCAGCCCTGACAAGCCTGGATCTGGATTCATGTGCCAGCAAGATGTTTGGTGTCACCTTAAAGATTAGCCCGCGCCCGCTGCAAATTTGGGAGAGAGTTAATCGCCTGCGCTCTTTGATGCCCCCCTCCTTCTTTTCGTTCATAAACTCTCAGTAATAATTGAAACCATCAAAGGCTTCCCTTCATCTAATCCCTGGCTATGGCAAATCCCCTGTTTGCCCCTCTCTCTCTCTTTCCCTCTCTCTTTCTCTCTCTCTCCCTCTCCCTCTCTCTTTTTAAACCATACGGGGAGAAAAATGAGGGGGTCTTAAATTAATGTGCTTAGCGCTCCCATCAAGACGTGACAGATCTTTGCAAATTATTCCTCTGAATAGGTCGCGCTTCGCGCGAGTGCTGTTCATTTTCCCCAGCATGCGTACACGCGCTCCTCTCCCCCATTTCCACTGTTTCATGCAGACTGCCGTACAATTAATCTCTTTCTCTCAAACACACTAATACTCTCTGCTGTGTCTGAAAAGCAGAACACGTGTGTTTCAGTGTAATATTCTTTATTAGGTCTCTTATTGAGTGCATTTTGTGCAAATCGATGCGTCAGGCAGGTGTTTTTTTTCCTTTTGTTTTGCCTTTTTGTCATTTTGTGTTAGTTTCGCTTTGTCATTTATTTTCTGTTAATACGACATTGTAAATTTCTTTCTCTGCAAAATTTCTCATTCCATGAGAACAAAAACATTAGTCTGTTTTGCCAACAATGCCAGCTTCCACACCTTTCATCCCCCATACTAACTAGCACACCAGTGAAGTTGCTTTTTTCCTATTTGTTTATTGGCCTCATCTCACAGTAGGCAATCGCAGTGCAATCTGAGGAAATATCCGAAGCACAGAGTATTAATGATCAGCGAAGCTTCACTGATTCGCTCACGCTTGCAGTTATGTGGCACATTTGAAGCATTGACTGGCTTAGCTCGAGCCTCATCTGTATACGGTACACTGCAGTGCATATCCCTGCTAGGGCTATCCCTCACACTTAGGAAATGTATGCGCCGTATTTAAGAGCTCTCTTTTCCACATCTGTCATCTCTGAACAATGCATTCTGAGCTGCAGAATAATTCTTCAGAGCACCAACTTCCCCGGGAGGAATTGCCAAGGGTGCAAAATAGGCAGCTGCAAAAAAAAATATAAATATCTGCTCTTTTCAAAATAGACTTTATTTATATATTTATTTATTCAGTTATTTGTTTGTTTCTCAACTTGATACTTTCAAATGATTATATTTGACATATTGGTCATATTATATTCCTGAGTCTAGCTTATGATGGTATAGAGGACTTTCCAGCCCTTATTGTGACTGTCATTGATTATGAGGAAGAAGTGCAGTGTTACTGCTGATGGATGCGGGTTCAAAACGTAGACAAACATAACCGCTATTGGCAGGAAAAGATCAGATTAATTTCCACTGCTGCTCCCAGGGGGATATCAGAATACAAGGCTTGATTGTTTCCATAGGAAAAACGCTCTCCGTACACAAAGCTCTTTATCATTAGAGACCAACCCAGTCTTACCAACACAATACCTTATAACCCCCCCCCCCCCCGACTCAATGTCGAACCCCCCCTCCCCAAACCCCCCACCCCAAGTCCCTAAAAGCTGATTTTTACACCACCGTAGGATTTCCATAATCACTTTATCCATGTGATTTGATCTGCCTCACACACAAAAAGGAAGACATTACCCCCAATTTGAACCGCCACAGATTTGCCAGACAGAGGGTGCTGTTCTCTGCTGATAAGGAGAGAGGAGAGGTTTGGCAGAGCTGGAACAGTGGGTGAGGTGGGGGGGGGGGGGGGGGGGGGGGGGGGTGGTGAACAGCCAAGTAAGACAGTCCTGATTATATATTGGCAACTGGTAATTTTTTCCTGAAATATCACTCTGGTCGGGGACACATTTTAGCAAACCTTGAAAATCGTCTTGGAAACGCAGCAAGAATTGTAATTCTCAGAACCAGGAAATGCATAGTGTCTTTGCACGTGTGAGCGTGTGCGTGTGCATGCTGTGTGTGCTTATGACAAGTCTGTCCGGTCTGATTCATTTTACTGAACTGATTCATTTGAGTAGATGCATCTCAAAGGATAAATTCATGATTTGTTCATCTCATTAATCAGAGCAGTATGAGCCGAATGAACGAAACAGCATAAATTCAAGTACAGTTGGTCAAAAAAATTGTGACAGTTGCCTGCTCTCTACAGAAGAATATTTTAACACACTAATTACCCTGTTTTGTCTGCTCAACAGAATTCTTTGGTAGGAAACTATATTCCTGTATTCCATTAATTATTATGATATATTAGTATGTGATTATTATTTTTATTATAGGCTATGCAACAGGAAAGCTGGATCATTTTAACAAACATGACATTTCAAGCTGCAACTTTTTTGAGGTGAGATTAACAGTTTTTTTTTGTACTGTAGGGAGGGAAGAAAGCATGGCCTGTTTCCTTGGTAATAACTCTAACAGCAAAACGATTAACTCGCCCAGTCCTTTTCCTTCAAAAAGAATATTATTGACGGTTTGAAAATCTTCAGAAAAAGCCAAGCTTCGTGCCTCTGTTGCTCAAAACAACCGCCCTGTCTCCCCCTTCTCTCTTAAATATTTGAACTGGCTGTTCAAATGTCCAGTTTTCCTTCAGGGTTTCAGGGCTGGACACTACACAGTGAATTTTTTATCAGTAGCCGAGGCCTCCATTCTGCAAGTGCAGCCTCTCTTTCTTCTGCTGTGATCATTCAGGACCTTTCTATTGTTATAGTTTAATCATTCTGTTCTATCCATATTATCACATATGAAGTCAATTGTCATCTTAATGATAGTGTAGCGTATACAGTAGACCACCTAATCCTTCTGTGTATCCTGGTGAGGATGGGCATCTCAGCCACTGCCATAAGTTGGTTTTCTTCCTGCCATTTGGATCATTCTAACCAAGCTGTCTCAACAGGAGTTCCCCGGGGACCAATGATTGGTCTCCTTCTTTTCTCGCTTTAAATGAAACTGCCATGTTCTGCCATGTTTCTTCCCTAAGACTGTTATGCTGATGACCCTCATGTCTTTTTTTCCTTTTTTTTCCTCTCTGACTCACAGGCCTCAAACTATATAATCCCAGAGCTTTCAGAGGTCTCTACCTACATGTAGAATCATTTCTCAAAGGCGGCTTCTCCACAATAGGCCTCTTCAATCATCCAGCTGAGCCCTCACCTCTCCAGCACCTTCCATACCTTCCTTGACGATCCTATAGCGTTTCACTCCCAGATCACAAATAACCTTGATGTTAATAAGAACCTTGATGTTCTGTACATTGAGTATATTCTTCTTGGCTGGTCTTCCACCTGTCAAAGTATGATCAAATCCTACCTTTCCATTGATGGCTTTGGATCATAGCTTGCATAAAATTTAAGTTCCTGGTGGTAGCCTCCTGGACAATCCTTTCTACCTTCAGTGCATTATATGACTATACTGTACAACCCTGCAGAAACTCTCCACAAGCTCTGGCTATCTGGCAGCTTTGCACAGCCCAGACTTGCTTCCTTCCCTCGCTGGCCTCTAAATAGTGAAATAAGCTACCTGCAACTGTCAGAACCACAGAATCACTCACCTTTTCCCAATGCAGATCTGTTTCAATGATGCCTCGGTCTCTACAACCTGAATGTACAACACCTAGTGCTAAGTACAGTGTAGCTGATATAAAGCAATATAATGTAATGCTGTCACAGAACATTGTATAGTAATATAAATGCAGAGTATGATGCTTACAGAACATTGTTTGGCATGACAAGAGATACTGTGATATAAGGTAATGTTTATCATTCCACATTTCACAGTGCACTTTAGTATGATGTAGGTGGGTTGTATGATTTTCATGAGGGTCACTGTCAGGCATTGTGTATATGATGAAAAAATTTGGCAGCTTGACAGTCCATCACTGTGTTACTGGCTGTTCTATGAGCATATTCTTGTTCCTTGTTGCTTGTGTGATATGAATATAATACATTCCTCTAGGTAAGAGCACCTAACAAATAAAGATGAATTAATAAAATATAGGTGATTATTAAAGATGATTAGAGAGAGCCATAGTCTGTGCTTTATGTAGATCACAATATGACCATGGCCGACTACAGCCTGTCACCCTTGACTGCACCAAGTGCTTCACTTTATTCAATCACAAAAAATACAATAAAGTTGGAAAATACTTGTCCGGGTAAGTGAATTGGAAGAGCCAAATCTTACAGGATGGAAAATCAATGCTCATTTTCAAAAAAAATAATTCAAAAAGAATTATTGTTCATTAACTATATGGCTCTAGCCTGTCTGTCTTTCTGCATGTTTACATGTGTACGTCTGTATCTGTGTATCTTATACTGTTGGACTGCTATCAGAAACCCATACATTTGTTGTACCATAAGATCACTCTCCACTTTTAGATCTATTACTGAGTGAATCAGATATATTGGTTTGTGCTCTGGCAAACCTTGTGGTTTTGTTTGCCGGGCTGATGGTGTCACTTGTCAGCTACTTTGTCTTAATCTCCATGTTATACTTCATTAGGAAAGAAATTGGTTCCTTTACAATGAGATGCCAATGAACTAAATGATCTCTCAAAAATCAAGAGCTTTTAGAGAGATAGTGTTAATGGGCTACAGCAAGAATATAAAAAAAACATAAAGATGACTAATATTCCTCTCTGCCTGAAATAGATTTTCTGCTTGTTGACTGGTAGAGGAAGAGGCTGAAAGTGGAACCGTGGTAACGAGTGGACGCTGGCCACATGTTCGTCGTGCTGAAACCTATCCAGAACACAGAGGCCTTTTTTTGTTAGTTGTTGTTTTTGCTTTCGTGAATGCTACTGCGTACGTCATATTAAAAGCATGAGTGGTCCAAAAAGAGACGCTAATACATCTCTGCAATGTCAAGATGTTCTTCTAGAGCTTTTTGTTTTCGATGCTGTTTTCCATGTTCGGTGTACCCTAGCTCTGGTCAGGAGCACGTCCACTCAGATGCCTGCAGGGGGGCTCTGGTTTTCATTAGAAGTGTTAATGGTCAAACACAGCTTGCAGGTCAAATAACCCTCGCCTTTCACTGCTCGGTGATTAACAGTAACTTAAAAAACCTGCAGGCGACATGTACTAAGAGGTGCGGAACTCTCTCTTTGAAGTTCACGAACTTTTTCTTTTTTCATGCTTCCCATACGTAGTTCGTTCCTGGACTAGTTTCTGAGCACCCCGCTGGGGGTATGGCCTTGTAGCTGCTTTCCATCGTCGGTGGAGGCTTTCAGAGGCTCCTGACAGCATTCTGTGGAGAACAACACTCACAAGAACTGTGTCAGGTCTGACAGGTGACATGAAAAAAAAAAAATTACCATACATTTCACCCTAGTCTAATGCATTTACCCATCGCTGCTCAGAAAGTAACAAGCCATGCTTTCCTGTCAAATGCCAGACCTGACGAAACGACTTGCCATGTACGAGTTCCGAGATGCGACACACCAGGCGGGAGATCCATGACGCCCCAGGCAGGGGGAACACATGGGACCGGCCGCATCGCAGGGACAACTAAATGCAGCCTGAGTTATGTTTTGTCGCTGTAAAGAGCTTTAATGGTTTGCTCCCTGCCTTCTGCCGTGTCCCGAGCATCTGGCCCCTGCGTTGTGCAGTCAGGCGTTGGGGACGAGGAGAGTGCTGCATGTCTGAGAAGGCTGCTGGCGTAGCTGGAGCTTCCTTCATTCGCTCTGCTGAAACTAGAGCGGCGCAGCCATTGACAGGTGTTAGGAAACTCAGCACAGAGTAGCTGCATCGGGCCAAAGCCGCTGCCCATCAAGTAGCTAAAGTTGGGAGATTGCAATGATTCCACCTCTGTTTTTTTTCCTTAATAATCGCCGGCTTAATTAAAACGAGTTACACCAGATGGGAAGCAGATTGCATTGTGGAAGGGAGCCAATTTAGCAATAAACACAGTTGTGCTGGTGGCGGAGAGTATACAATAACTAGCAGGCGTGCACGCATGCACAGACAGGCTCGCAGTCATGCTCTCACACGAGAACGACCGTGCCGAGGCGCTGCTAGACCGCACAGGACCAGCACTGTTAGCCGTAAACCAGGTCACACTTCTTTCCTTGAGAGCTGCCATCGTGGATACACATCAATCCCTTGTTGGGTGATTAAAAACCTTGCCCGCATTAGTTATTTATTCCCTGCATTAGCCGTGGCCTCTCCAAAGGAAGCGTGTGCACATTTCAAATAATCTCTCCGACGGTTACTCCATCATTGGCCACCCGGCCCTCCGTGTTGGCCAATCAGGGCTCTGCCTCCCTTTCCCTGCCTTAGAACATCTTGACAACACAGTTAAGTGCCCTTTGCAGTCCCCTTGTTTTTAATATAAAATTGTTAAATATATAATTGCGTTTTTTTTTTTCTCGCTAAATAGCTTCCACATGAGTGCACCCTTAGCAGGGCTTTACAGGGGGGATGGAGTGGTGAGAATGGTTTTATTTCTTAATGCTCATTGATGGCTCTGCTGGAAAATCACTTGAAAACAGCGGTGAGTGCTTTTAACAGTTGGCGTTGTGTTTTCCAGGTACCATCCTGTTGAGGAAAAGCAAATCTACCTGCACATCAGAGTACACTCTGCATTTTGGCGCAAATTGAAATGGCTAGGGTCAGGGGGAAGAGACACCTCAAAGCTTTCAGGAACCTGTCTCCCTGGTTTAAGGTAGGGCTAAGAAACTTCACTGCCAAAAAGGGCACATGATTTCTATTACTTTTTATATCTTACTTACAGTCTTCATTTTCAAAAGACATTAAAGTTTGTTCCGACTCAAGCCTACTGTCACTGTGTATGGGCATTTTATTTGACTGCAATGTTATTTGAGCCAGAACAGACACTTACATTATCAATGTTTCTAAAGACCAAAAGAAATATTTCTAAGAACTAAAGTCATTGTTCATAATGCCTGACTAATCATCTAATGTTCACAAATTTTCAGAGAATATGGAGATAGAGGCCAGAGTTAATGGGTTTTTTTTTTTCAAGGATTTGAATGAAACATTCAGACACGCTGATATGTCAGCGACTTGCTGTTCAATAAGCAGAGAACAGGCTCTGTAAATGCAACAACAGGAAATAAATGCATGTCAGGTGAAAAGGTAAAGGGGTCATAGGCATGAATTTCATACACAAGCCTAAAAGCAATGGAAGCATCTGATGTCTAATGGTGGAGTATTATGCCCTCTACTGGTGACAAATAAGAACTGTTTCATTTCATGGATGTTCAGTAGTGTTACCAAACACAGCAAAGGCAGGCCTGGAGCGCTGGGGATGTTTCTGCTCTTGTTCCATCCAGGCCATTAAATACAGACTTGGAAGAAGGGTTAGGTAAACCAGCATGGGTGACAGTGCGTTGGAGGAACTCCACACATGTTAAAGCGGGTTGCCAGTATGAGTATTCACCAGCACCAGTCACAGCACACATAGGGCGTAGGGGGTGGCCATAGTATACAGAGACACCCCCCCTCCCCCCCTCCAGTAAATCACCCAACACACCCACTCAGATGAACGGCAAAATCTCCATGACAATTGTTATGTCATAATTATATGTTGATTTTCAGAAGATGTGTCCAATAGCTGTTTGTCTTCCTCACAGAAAAGTTGCAGAAAACTCCCAGCTGACATGTGTTTCCCTGCTGTCCCCGCAGACCAATGAAAAGCCTTCAAGCGGCTATGTGAACTGCAGTGCAGTGCAATTATTTTCTCTCTAATAAAACACAGGCATTAATTCTGTCCCCACAAATTGGCCGTTACATTGCTCTGGTCAGACTGCCAGGGTGGAAAATGACAGGGATTTCTAATATATTTAATTCCTTCAAGATGTGCGCTTGCATGCATGTTAAACATAGTGAGGGTGAGTCATGTATACCTACGAAGCTGTTTTCCATCAACACTTGGGGAAGTGTTGAAGTGTTGTTACACACACACGGGCAGATGTGAACATTCTGGCACCAGTTTATTCACTAGGACACATTGGACAGTAGGCGGAAAACATTGGTTTGGAAAGTTACTCTTGTATTACTACATTAACATTAATAATGTGATTAATGACAGAGTCGGAAACAAAGCACATTTCGCACATTGCTCAGCATTCAGCATAGAGCTGGAGAGTAATATACAGGCTTTGAAATTAGTCAGTTTGACTGTGTAACATGTAACTTCATACAACAAAAGAGTGTTATCAAGCACATTCAAGCTTGGCTATGAAGGTCTTCTTAGATGCTAAGCTGCTAAGATGCGTCAAGCAGAGTTGGCATGAATCCAATTTCAGTTCAGTCAGTTTGAAGACATGAATTGAAATTCAATTAATTAACTGAAAAATCTTCACTGACAATGATGGGAGATTTTCCAATTCATGAACTGAATTTCACTTCATTCCCTGAAAGGCCTATATATATATATATATATATGAGAGTGCACCTGAAAATATTGAAAATTAGGATGTCCAAGTATCATCAGTATAATATCATAATTAAAATATCTTTATACATAAACTTTCTGTCTTTCCCATGGTAATAATCTGTCATGATTTGATCGAAGATGATGAGTATTGAGCCATCATATTTTTTGATTATTATTTCCTTCATAAAAGTGAAACCGCTCTTGCAGAAACCAGTCATTCATCACACTTAAAGCTGTAAGTCGATGCTCAGAGAATTACTTGTCGTGAGGCCTCACAAGCTAAGTTTACTGGAGAGCAAGAAGAGCAAGCATCAGTAAGATTACTGGTTAAAGAAACACATCAAGTCATGCAAAGAGGGCAACAGTACAGTTCTTAATGTTTTTTTTCCTGTTGCACAAAGTAGAGTGTATTTTTTAAATTTATCAAGACTGTATTCACCAGTCCAGTGAAGAGCATGTCTCACATCTGTTGTTAAATAAGTCAATGAGCGTCTCCACTACACAGCATCCATTTGATAGAGACAATGACCTCACATGCAAAATGACTGTAGATCACACCCCAGGCCAGAGGGACTGCTGCTCTGTCCTCTGTCAGTGGCTGCTTTAGAGGCTGTCTGCTGAAAAAAAGAAAGATAAGACAAAACCAGGTTCAGCCCTTTGTTCCTCTCGCGGAGGTGATGGGTCTTTTGCAAGGGGCAAAGAGACACTGTTCTGTGAGGGGTGCCTCACCTCCCCCAGCTGCAGAGTCTTCCATCTCCCCCTCGTCCTCCACTGCCAGGCTCCTCTTACTGAGGTGACGCACCACCACAGTGGCATTGAAGGCCCTCTGAAACGCAGCACAAACTGTCCTTTACCTCCCCTGCCAAGGGCATACTTTGCACTGTCAGCCCAGAGAGACACCCAGCCTGGCAGCAGGGACCAGCCGAGATCACGTGCGGAAGTCTCCAAAGTGAGCATATGTAATGTTTTACTGTGCGTGGTGTGAGGCATATTTATTACGTAACCATGTTTGCTGTGAGATTGGTGATTGGTGAGTACATGGCTGTCTCCCCCACCCCCCTCTCCCAGTCCCAAGAGAGTCGTCTCACCTTCCATTGGCTCTTGGCGAAGTTCTTCTGAATCTGCTCGCTGACGGAGTCGTGGATGTTCTTCTCCAGGGCTGCCCCACCCGATATCCTGCCAGGAAACAGAACGCCCACATGAGGACGTGAAACCCCACTGATGCTTTTTGTCAGAAAATTAACCTGCAGTAGACCCGTTTCTGCACTGTGTGTGCATGACTGGCAGAAATCTGTTCTCTGGAAAATTAAATCTGACTCAGCTGATAAGCATTTATGGTACAGAGGGACAAATGTACCCCCTGCGCTAATTTTATTTAAAATTTACAGAGATGGTCACCATTGCCTCTGTCACCCGCCAATCACACTGCATCTTCCAGGTATACTGTAGCATTTGTGACCAAATAAGAGCAGTGGTTACTTCTCACCCCAGTGTGTGTGCGTGTGTGTCTGTGTGTGTGTCTGTAGCTGTCCCTAGCAGTCTCTGGAACACTCCTGTTATGATGGAATGACACCAGAATCACCTACAGCACACTAGACCGGATCAATGTGGGTGCAGAAATTGCCCTGGTCAGTTATAGTACTTTTGCAGTTTTCCTAGTTATATATGTGGGGGACTTTGTTACACTTAGTTGCTGGATTGTCCTCATTTGATTAATATTCTCTGTCAAAATCATTATTTCTGTTAACATAAACGTTGTTATTTCTTTACGCACCTCTAAGAGTAGCTGTTTATCTTGTACAGCATTGTGGTGTTGATAAAGACGTGCTAAAGTATCTGAATAAATTATTGTGATAATATTATTATTTTTAGGCATGCCACAATTGACTCATCACTACATAGGGAGCAACGAACAAGCTATGTGCATTTCCCTTGTGCGCCCATCTGCGACGCCATTGGCTGTTTTTCCCACTACAAGTCACAGTGCACTAAAGCAGACCTAGCTCTGATTGGAGGAGCAGTGCATCTCTCAGCAATGACAACCAGGGCTTGGTGTGCACCTAGCAATCCACTAGGGGGCACTGATGTACCTGAGGAGCCCTGGCTGACTCTAATTCAGCCTACCCTGCCTGTACACAATTGATCGTGTTCCACATCAGCAAACTCCTGGTCATGGTCAGTTAATGACTGTACCAAACCATTTGTTTGATCCAGGGACTCACATGCAGCCAGGGAAAGCAGCTTTTCCAACTGAGAGAAAGTGTACTAGAACCCAACTAGCACTACAGTAAGTGTGGAATGTGATTGGCTGGAACACTGGACCCCAAACACTGTGGGTTGTAGTCCCAGGTGGAAAAATTTTTACAAACAATGATTTTTTTTTTTTTTAATGTTTTTAGTTACCAATCTCTAACATTTAGGTCAATTGTTAGAGATTGGTTAGAGATTCCTCAATTCTAACAATTTAGGTCACACACTGTCCTGTAATGGTGATGCTGTTCTATTCTCTTTGGACATCTAGTTACATAGTGTCAGTGAAAATCAAACTGCATAAGGGAGTTATGGATTAAAAGTGTAAAATCATAAAAAAACTATACATTGTCCTGGATGGGACAATGGCAATGAGCAGTTGGATGTGTGTTCCTCTAATTCAGTGCAGGCTCTTGTGCAAGTTAAGCAGATGAAGCTAGTGTGTGTGGGTGTGGGTGTGGGTGTGTGTGTGTGTGTGTGTGTGTGTGTGTGGTATCAACCCACTCCTAATCTTCAAATGTGCCTAATTCCAGGAAGTAATTATGAAATTTGGAATACTATGTGGTGGCTTATATAGAGGCAATTTCATTCTGCAGTAACTCAGGCTTATTTTTGATAAGATTCAGATTTTCAGTCTTTGATTGGTGTCATATAACGATGACAAGCGAACACAATTACTGGCCCCTTTCATTAATTAGGTGTACAGCAGCTCTTTTCTGAAAATTATCTTCCAGCTGCAATCCAGTAGTGTTTAATCATGCTGCCTTCCAATCTAACTGTGTGCTCCGAGGGAGAATTACAAATGGTCACTCTAACTCTCACAAAAGAGGACATCTGAGGCATATGTGTACATAAACAATGAATTATCACGTAAGCCATTTAACAAACATTCAGTGATTCAACATTCTTGAATTAATAATTTATTTATAATTAATACTGTCCCAGGCAACTACAATGTTAGATTCCTTAGTCAAAAGCATACATTTTCATCAGATACACTTCCCTCCACCATTCACTGCTTGTTGGAATCAGATTTCATAATATTAAAATTGTGCCGTAAAGGATAAATAGGAAAATATGATTTGATTTTTTTTTTTTTCAAAAATGATTCCATCTTTCATTGGTGCCTGTCATAGTATACGAGGAATCAAAAATGAAAGAGAAGAGCTGTAATAAGTCTCCGGTAGACTGAGTTAATCCACTACAGAGCTTTCCTCATCATGTTTCAGTTCGTATCTGTTTTAATTCTCCATTACTGCTGTGTACGCAGTCCCTGGAGAGTTATGTGCTATTCCCCTTTTTTAATGTGAGGTATATTGAAGATTGAGCTCAAACAAAAAATGGCAGCGCCTGGGCAGAGCAAAGTGCTTATTAAACTCCTGCCAGGAGATCTAGTGAAAATAAAACACATAAAGAGCGCAGTTCATCAAGTGGACTGATATTATGTACAGCATTGAATGTCCCTGCTGATAATAACAAAAAGAGAGAGTTGTAGCAAACATTGTGAATTGTGATCAGTCCATTGATTGGACTTGGTGCTAATTTTAATATCAGTAGACATATATATATATATTTGTTATTCGTTATGTCCCATGATCTATTTGATTGGAATTAGAATCCTTCTGAGGGTTAGGAGAGTCCAGGTATCAGAGATGTGGAAGAGAGAATAGAGAGGAATAAAGATGAAGTAAAACTTACCAAGGATGCTTGAGAGCCTGCTCACAGTTGTACCGCTTTTCTGGGTCTTTCTGCAGTAAGTGGGATATGAAGTCTTTGGCTGAACAGAATAAGAAAGAAGAAGCAAACAGAAAAGTGGGACAGAGAGAATCCAACACAGGGACACACAATCTGTTAAATTAGATTAATGTCATTTTGAATACATGATTCACATTTCTATGACTGGAATATGTACAGCCTTCTCTTGGCAAACCAGTGGAGCTGGGCAGGATACTTCAGTGGGAGACTTCCCAGAAAATCTAGAATAAAACTGGGGTAGTGTTTATGGACAAGCATACCAGCAGGGTGTGCTGTTCATCCTGGAAGCATAAATCCGTGCCTCAGCATAGCGATGGCAATACTGTGCCATTTCTGTATGAGGTGCAGTCTTTTAGACCAGTCATTAAATCTGAGACTATGACTCACTTCGGTAATTAAAGGTCCCATAACACTTGTTGCACGGAGCAAGTGTGTTCTCCTGCCAAATTCCCAATCAGGTTCTACCAAACTGAATGTCTTTGTTTTAACTGGCTGAATAAATCCTTGTTTTGCTACTACAGCTGTTGCTGAGTGGGCTTGCTGATCTAATATGGCATCTGTGCACCATCCAGGTGGATGTTACACATTGATGAGTGATCAAACCTCCCAGCCCCACACTGTACAACCCTCTGAGAGGGTGCCATTTTAAGTCATCATTCTGATTATGGGACTGTCTGTTTTCCACAGTGCGGTAAGATCAGAGATCTGGAGCACCTGAGTCAGAGATGGCATCCCAGTACGGTGAGTCAAACTCAAATTCCGCCTTTATAATCTGCTTGTAGAGTTTTGTGTCGTTCTCATCGTAGAACGGAGGGTAGCCACACAGTCTGGAAAGAAAAGAGCAAAGATCTGCTGAAAGATCTGCTGGGGCACTGCTGTTGTACCATTGGGCAAGGTAAAACATGTAAAAACTGTAACTTATGTAAATTGCTCTGGGTAAGAGAATCTGCTAAATGAAAATAATAAAATGTAACATCTGGTTTAACCCACATTGCAATGAGACTCTTAAGTGCCTACAGAAGCAGTGAATAGACACTTGGTGGACACTTACAGTATGTAGGAGATGACCCCTACAGCCCAGAGGTCAACCTCTTTACCATAAGTTTTCTGCTGCAAGAGCTCTGGTGCTACAAAAAAAAAAAAAGAGAGAGTCACTGAAGGGGTTAGAATGGCCTTCGGCATTTTAACATCAAGGGCTGTGTTTGGTGAAGTCCCGGAGAGAAGGATATCTGAGCCCTCCTCACCTACATAAGCAGGTGTCCCACAGGCCGTGGACAATGCCCCCTGTTCCTCCATCTTGGAGAGGCCAAAGTCGCTGATGACTATCTTGGAGTCCTCTAATGGACTTTCGTACAGCAGGTTCTCAGGCTGGGCAAAGAAGGCAGACACAGGCACTCAGTAATATGTGTGTCATTTCCTGTGAAATAAGTCTTCAGACTGTATGTTTTTGCCAGATGATTTAAAGTTGTCCTGTCCCTTGAGTCCCATGACAGTAGGCACTTTATGTCACAAACTCTCCAGCCAGTCATCCTTTCTCCTGCAGTATATGCAGCCTTGTCTCTCACCAATCAAGGGGAAGAGCTAAGAAGCGGATTGGTGGGATGACTCTCCAGAATTCATCTATTTATGTACCTCTATTGCCCCCCATAATTCATTTAAGCCACCTTTGCTGTGTTTCGCTTCCATACCAGATTCATACAGTTCTAGTGTGGGTCAATGGGGTCTAAGATGCTGCTGAGAGGATTCCAATCCGAGAAGGGTGGAATTCACTAATCAACAGAACTGCAATCCTGATCCAAAAAAGGTTGTGTGGCAACATCTGTGGAATTGTAGGGGTCATTGTTTACTACAGTGATATCTCACTATATGGTTGCAAACCTGCAAAGATTTATTGTTGGTGTGGAAGAAATGTTGATTGATTTTTCTCTTTGTGGCTGTGATTGGCAGAGGCAGACTTTGTTCCAGGCGATCTGACTCAGTGCTGTTGTGACGTTATTCGCACCGTACCTTCAGATCCCTGTGCACGATGCCCAGCTGGTGGAGGTATTTGACCGCCTCCAGGACCTGGTGAATCACACGGCTGGCATCCTTCTCTGTGTAGTTCCCTCTCTCCAGGATCCGATCCAGGAGTTCCCCGCCTGTCACCCTAACACAGCGACAGGGTATATACATGGGAGGGTAAATATTTGCCACCGAAGGGGATTAATCCATCAAAACCCCGGCTGCTCCAAGTTTACTTTGCTCCAGGGAATTCAAACATTCAAGAATGTTTCACTGATGAAAGTATGAATATTTTGGATTGCTAGTACATTTACTTGTGTGTATAATTGTAATCTGAAATGAAGTTCTGCAGAATACATGCAAGTACATTGTTTGACAAAAAAACTAAGGGAACCCAATCAATTTTAGATAATAAAATTCTTTGTGCCCTTGAATTACCCAGCAGTAGGGTTTCAATTATTCATTGAAATAAAATGGTATATTAATAGTTAATTATGATAATTATACGGAAAGTTTCAGCGCTTCTTTTTCAATTTGTCTGCAAATCTATCCAGCCCTATCCACTCAGCATTCTTATAGACATTTTATGCTTGAATTTTTATTTCATTTTCTTTAAGTCAAGACCGTCAGCTGTTCATCCTCAGATTTCACATACAGAGTCATCACCAAATAGAGCTTTGTAGGTGTCTCAAAGGTTTCCTCCAGTGACACTATGTTTGCATGGTCGATTCTGCAGGAAAGTGAAAAAAAGAAGCTGTTAAGATATATTAAACTGGTCAAAACCATTTAAACAGCGAAAACCAAACTGAAAGTAGTGGAGCTGGCATTAATGCATGAACCTATTGAATAGAATTAATCAATTTTTGTGTGTTTGCAATTGCTGCAAATATTCAAACCTTACATAGTACCTTGACAACTTTATATTCTTGTATTTACATCCACAAAGGATAATGAATATAGATGCATGAGAGTTATTAGCAAATACATATGGAGTAAATAAGCCTAGGGACTGACTTGCGCAGCACGGCGATTTCATTCTCCAGCAGAGACTCCTTGCCCTTCAGCGCCCTCTTGTGGATGCACTTGACGGCAACAAGCCTCTGAGTGCGGCGGTGCTGAGCGACCCGCACCTCTGAGAAGGAGCCTCTGAAACAAGTCATATCATTGAGCCACTGCAGAGACAATGGCAAGAGTTTAACCTTATTACAATATCATATTCTCTTCATGTAGAATAAATACGTAAATGTCTGGATGCTTGGTTCTATGGTTAAAGAAGATTGGAAGATTTTCCATTCAAAATAATATATGAAGCTATAACTATTTTATAACATAATTCTGATAAATGAAAAGGAACAGCCAAAGAAAAATACACAATTTTTTGTTGCCCTGAATAGCACTGCATCTTTGAAACAAATCATAGCTATTTTAGCAGGCTGACCTCTGAAAATCTCTAGTGTCCAACAGGAAGTTATGCAAATTTGTCTATAAATACATCATTCATGTCAGATGGGTGATCAGATGATTTCACCAGGGGCTTCACTTCATTTTATCATTATTTTTATTGTTAATACATTTTATCTTAAACACAAGTTGTAAATAATTTCTTTCTTCAGGAAAAGTTTGGTTGTGGCATCTTAGAATGCCTCCATTAGTGTATTTCCACCATAAGCTTTGATTATTGGCCAGGACATTCTCTGACCGCTACTATGTTTAATGGACCTGAAGTAGTCTCATTGAAAAACAATCAACCATTGGCGTGACCAGCAAACCCTCATGGAAACACACTCCTTCTGACTCCTTCACACTCCTAATTTCCTTCTGACTTCTGTGCGATAAGACTGTGACACAGAAACTCTTTACTGGTTACTAGGACCATATATATGGTCAACGCACAGTCAACTGTAACATCATAGATCACGTAAAACATACCTGGGTGTTCTGCACTGTGCAAAATGACCACAGCAATAAACAAACCCTGAGAATTAATCATGGTTTTGCGCCCTATGGGACTAAGGCTTATAAATACATTACATTAGTATAGACACTCACTCCCCAAGTTTTTCCTTTAACTCGTACACCGCTGAAATATCCTCAGCCTTCTTCCTGGGCTCTTTAATGAAAGGCATCTTCTACCTGCAGGAAACCTAAACACACACACACACACACATACGCACATGCTTAACTGCACCTTCAGAACCATCCTTGGCGCTCTGAGTTCCCCCAGTTCTCCCTATGCTTGCTCTCTGGGTGTACTTGTGTAGATGAGTCTCCTTTTGAATGGATAAAGATCAAAACTAACATTTCCCTGTGAATTTGTCAAATAATTTAACTTCATTCACTTTGTTTCATGATGTCCAACTGTGCTATATTTGCTCATTCAACTGTGATAACTTTAATAGAAGAAGGTCTGTGCAAGCCTTGTGATGTTTATAATAGAACAATTAGGAAAAGGAACAGTCTTTGACAACTGGAGCTGTTAAATAACAATCTCTAAACTGCAAGAAGCTGAGGTTTACAGTTCTGTACTAACACACACATAGTATGATATGTGGAATGTGCTACATGCAAGCAGAGGATTTATTTACCTTCAACATGTTTTGGTTATCAGTGAAGGACCATAAGTTTTATGAGGAGAAGTTTTGGTTGCCCTGACCATGCACAGGATGTGTCAAGACCGTTTTCAAGGTAGCGCATTATCTAAATCCAATGATGTTCATGCTTCAGTGCACTGTTGACATGTTCTGTTCATAGTCAGGGAACTCTAATCAATTTGCAATATCTTACTGTAGCCCTGTGTAATGTCTGCCTGTTCGTCTCCAGGCAACACATGTATTTTTTTTTCCTTTCTGCATTCCTGCAGAGGGCATCCAATTTCACGATTGACAATGTAACATGCAATGCGGTACTGTCAAGCTGGCGACCACATCCAAGCTAAATGGTTACCACTTGCATTTATTCAGCACCTCAGACGCGATAAATGCTTTTGTTAATGGTCTGGCTCTCAGACAGTGCAGCTAAGTTTGGGCCAGTTTGCAAAAACACAGCTTCACTTCTGGTGTACCACTGAGAGACTTTTCACAAGAAACAACCTGAAAAATCACACCAGCCCACTCATGCAAAAATTAGCTGTGATTCAGTGAGGAAAATTCTTGTAATCTCTGACTGAATTCATGAAGCATTCTGTCTGTAGAATTCTCTGTTGAAAGTCCAAAAGGTGCACTACATTGCAACATCTTAACATTCAAAACACATAAATGGTATATTGACATTGGTAACCATACTCAAATGTAATTTAACTAATAATACACTCCCATAATAGCAATTGTATGAGAGCCCAATGCACTGACACAGTCTGCACACTGGTGGCTCATCATGCCCACCCCTGAACACATTTGTGTTATTAAAACATTAATCTTCGCAGTCATCAAAAGAAAATATGTTTACCTGTTGATTGTCGCAGTGGAGAAGACTGTGCACGCTTTCTCTGCCTGCTGTTACAGTTATCCTTGGCTTCTCCTCCACGACACCCCCATCCCACACACACACGCACACACAGGGCATAAACACACACACACACACACACTTCACTCAATGCCCCCACCCCTCCAAAAAAAAAAAAAAAAAAACCATCTCTGTTCTTTAATTGAAAATCACATTCTTTTTCAGAGGCGACCTTGCCCGCCCACACACATACAAGAAGCAAGCTGACTTTTTAAAGAGACAGAGGGAGAGGGAGGGAGAGAGACAATAGAGGCATGGAAACTGTCTGACTCATTGCACCAGCATCAAGACCATAGCTGTTCCTCATAATGGCTGTGAGCTGCAACTTCATACCAAACGCATTGTGTATCCATTCCATACATTACAGTATCGCACAGTATCATACAGTAGCCTGTGACACTAGTCTGACAAAACAAGAAGTCAGATGGAGACTAGATTGATGTAAATATACTGCGTGATTGATGTAAATATACTACATGACAGTAGCATAACATGATAAAACATACTGCTATCCTGCAGAGCCTTTCTATTCAGTTGGCCCGGATGCATTTTTGCTATATTTTTTTCAGGGTCTCCAGGTCAAACATGTATCACTTTCTAGAAAGGCTATGATTGGTTGGGATTAATACAAAAATTACCAGATCCCGGTTTGAATTTATCTTGGGTGTGAATAACATGAGCAAAAATGCACCGAAAGTTGCATGGAGTGTTTTACCATACATCCGAACACTGACATGTTACTGGTTGGTACTAAGTCAGGATTTCTCCATTAAAGCTGCAGCCTGTAAGAGTGACTTTATTACTTCTCTAACCCCCCTGCATGTGTCACACCGTCCGATCCAGGATCAGAGAGCAGAATCGCTGGGGAGCACCAGATGCCTGAAGTGATGTTTATGCTAACAGGTCTGTCCTCTGTACAGTGTCTGCGTGCATACCTCTACTCACCCTGTCAGGCTGCAGGGAAATCCACCATAAGCAGGCGTTCATCCGGCCCCTCTTTGGCACAAAGAATTCAAACAACCAACCGCTCCAGTGGAGCAGACGCCCTCGTGAGCTTACGAACGGTTTGGACTGCCGCTTCCTTCCGTAGCAACCGTTATGAAAACACAAATTGTTCTAGAACTTCGGCAAATGTGTTCACCATAGATCTACCTATGGTAACCAGTCATACCTCTCTGGATCATCCCAAAAATCAAATTGGTGATTAATGTTTTCGTGACGTAGTTTTGTTCCACATAGCTCTGAAACAAATTTTAGTGTTAATGTTAATGCTTCATTTTCTCTGTATAAAAGCATTATACTTTGGGCAGCATTCAGGCAAGAGCAAAGTAACATTGCCAAGTTGCAGTGTTTTACCGGATGAGTACTGCTTTATCCTAAATTGGTCTTATTATCATTATTATTATTCAAACATTTGGTCAAAACTTTATTTAAGAAAACATGGGTTCTTTGACATGAATCAGTCTGTTGATCCAAATGTACAGCGCACAGCAAAACTATTCATGTTACATCAACTCTGGCATTGTTTGTGAGTCCAACAAAAAAGTGAACAAAAAAGTACTGTCTCAGAATTCATTCAATCTTGAACATTTGGTTTTTTCTATTCACACATGGTATTTGCTTGGTGACCTGTATATGAGGAAGCAGTTAACAAAAACCCTTGAAACAGTATGCAGGGTATATCTGATAGGGATGACAGCGTAATACTGTAATCACTGATAAACGTTGCCAACGTGGCACACAACGCAAAGGTCAAACATGGCAGACAAACCCACGGGTTTTTTCCAAATACACTGAATCAGGATAAATGCATCATCAGCTGAAAATCAGTTGAAAATCTACTTTTTTCAGTCATACAGCTGTTTTTAGTCAGTAGGGGTTGAACATAATCGCACTTCTACAATGTGCCATTATGACCACAAGGGGTCATATTCTCTTCACATTTTCAGAGTTTCCATGGGTAGGGCTTCTGGGTACATGATCGTCATATCATATGTATGTGTATATATGTATGTATGTATGTATACGTACACACTATTGTTCCAGCTCCTCACCCCATTATTTAGCACTTAATTTTCAACAAAACCTGACAAATATAGGGACAGCCTCATCAATCCTACTGTACATGCCATGTATGTGACCTCACTAAGTCATATGACCTGGTCGCAATAGTGGCATTCAAGCGCTGAACTGCTCCGAAACTTAACCAGGTGCAGGGCAGGGCACATGAACACCAGTTACGCTACAGGGAGCTATAATAAGCATATCAGCGTATTAATAAACATCATGAGGGGATTCGAGGCTGGTCTACAATGTATCCTGTACATTACCCAAATGGCCCCATACAATTGGTTGACCTTTGTTGTGTAATAGGCCCATAAATGCCAATCTCTCAGATTGCCCTTATCCTCCCATGTCATGGCCATGCTGGGGCCACACTGTGATAATGTCAAGCGCCTGCCAACCCCAGGACCTCTCTCTGTTACATCCATGATGTGTTTTTGTTGTATCTATGTTAACATATTTATAGTAGTAGTATTATCATCCACTCTTGTATTATTATTATTATCATCATGAGTAATAATGATCATAAATCTGTAGAGACATTAACGTGTCTTTGTCTGAGCTTCACCATTTCCCTCTCTGCGCCACATCAGAGAGGAATTTTCCCTTAATTTTCCAAACAAAGGATCATAAAACTAGAACTCTCCCTCACACGTCTCACCTTCTGAGGTGTGAAATCTGGTGATTGGGTGACATCTGATCTCTGCTGGCGTCACCTTACAACCCTCATAGGGCATCTCTGGGAGAGTTTCAAAGAGATTTGAGAGATTTGCAGGTTTTTGCTCCCTCTCCTGGGTATATCGAGACCGTGAGTGTTTCCTTTATGTCAAAAAGGGCGGAAGATGGTAAATAAAGTAATCAGAATTGAAGTCTAGGAAGCTTGCAAATGAAGACTCTGAGTGAGACTATGCCAACCTCTACTCAGTATTCCCGCTTCAGCCAGGTTTGAGAGACTTCTAAGAAACTTCAACATGAGTGGAAGATCTCTGAGATTATCCAGAACAAGAGCAGAGAGGGACAAGCCACATACAACTTTCTGATACCTTTTCATGCTGTCATCCTAAGAACTCTGTTATCCTCAGCAGTATAAACAATAAACTAAACCTACTCTACTTAGCAAATCGTTTTACACATAATCTGAATGTGTGCCATTTATCACTGATTCCACATTTACACACATGTGAGGGTTCAAGTGTCTGAGTCTGAGAACTGATATGGCAGTTATGAAAGCTAGGAGGAGCATAAATATTGTAGTTGGTATTAGCATTGCAATCCAAGCTCTCTGACCTTCCAGCTGCGGGACAGTTTTAGACAGTTTGCAGCCTGCGGAAAGCATCAGCAGGGTTCATCCAAGTAAGTCACATGTTGTCATTTAGGAGTGAGTATATTAGTACTGTCATTTTGCAGCTAATTACACTACATTACTGTCATTTAGCAGATACTCTTATCTGGAGCAACTTACAATTTTATGCATTCATACAGCTGGATATTTTGAGGCAGTTGCAGGTTACATACCAAAGGTACAACATCAGTGCCCTAGTGGGGAATCAAACCAGCAACCTTTTGGTTGTAAGTTCTACTCCTTATACCTACACCACACTGATGCCCACAATTATTTTTGGCTGTTTTACACAGGCCTGCATTCAGATGGGAAATTGGGTTATTGTCTCTCCATACATTCGATTTCATGCTCCATGTTTTAGACTCACAGGTCCTAAGCAGACACTCCCAAGCAGCTGAGAGACAGCCAGAGCTCAAGGAATCAGCAAAGGAGAGCAGGACAGTGACAGACACATACAGATGCAGGCAGCACAGTGGCAAGGAGCAGAGCTCGCAACCAAAATGTTGCAGTTTTGATTAGTTGTTGTACCCCTGGGCACAGTACTTAACCCACAATTGCTTCAGTACATATCTAGCTCTATAAATGGATAAAACCAGTGTAAGTCGCTCTGCTAAACGACAGTAATGTAGTGTAATGTAAATACTAAGAAAGCACCCAGCAGCTACTGGAAATGTTAAAAGGAGTCAGGCTGGCCCCCAAGAAGAACCTGACACCCCTTCTGCGCGATTCGCTGAAAAACACATCCAAGCCCTGGCTCGGGGTGTTGAGCCCTCAGTAATTTTGGAGATGCTTTGGGACCTCGTAAAAGAAAATATAAATCATTTACAGCAGTAGATAAGCTCCCCTGCCACTTGTCAATGCCTCCTATGAGCTCCTGACCCGGCCCTCCCCATGCCCCCTCCCCCCAAAGGGCATGCCACCTGAACCCTGACTACGTCAGCTCAGGGTGTGACCCCCCCCGGCTGGGGTCAGCTGTCACCACCATTACTGTCATGGACACAGTTTGCCCTGCGTCACAGGCCAGTGGTCCTTGTGTAAAATGGGTAGGTGTTCCAGAACTGGCACCTGACAGACATGCAAGGCCCTGCCTCTGCTGTCTCCCATCAGTCCTGCGCTAACGGATTCCCTGGAAAGCCTTTCGGTTTGTTCATCTTAGACACAGATTCTCTTGTAGACAGAGCGCACAGTTCAATTCTCTCACAGCATGCGCAGCACCCCCGTTAATTATTACAGATTAGAAGTGATGTCTGCTTCTTATCTGTTGATCTGTTTTTAATATTATACCTACACGATCATGACTTGTTTTCAAAGATGGCGTTTGTTTCTGAGTATATTCTGTTCCGACATTTTCTCTTTCGCTGTGGCCGTACAGCATTTCAGCAATGTCCTCGTGATTTTAATCCAGGTACAAGTTGCAATAGCACCGATTCCGACACCTTCAGTGGGATATCAAACAAATGAATAGCGTTATTGCATTGGAACAAACGTATTTATTCGAATGTTTGAATGAACATCCTCTTACCCCTCATATTCCCCTAAAATCTTTTTGAAGTCAGGTTTCCTGTCAAAACAAAAGCGACCACACCCCGAGCACAAGCTGTGGCCTGTCCCTGCTGTTTATAGTGTTCACATGAGGTTAAATTAGTGCACTGAGCTTTATCAGCTCAGCACTACCAACCTGACACACTGAACTTGTGACCCAAGTGGCTACAGGGCGTGATCTCTGCTTGCCTTCCAAATCTCCAAAGTAGTCTGCAGAAGAGACAGAGTACGATCAATACTCTGCACTGCCCTGACAGCGGAGGACATGACCGAATGAGCCGGAGACCTCTCACATAACCCCGGTGAAAATAGCAAGGCAATTTGTGTCTACATGAGAACAGACCATGTTATAAGCAGAAGATGGGAGATTGGCTAAAATAGGAATGTCTGCCATTCCTTCTATTAATATCAGTGAATACAATGTGAATGAGGCTGGCAGTTTTAACAGCCAAATCAGTGGAATTCAAACAGTGTTTATCCATAACTTTGGCGCACAATTACCCATGAGTGGTTTTTCCTTCGAAAACACAAGCTCGGAAAGTGCAGTGATCACCAAAATTACTCACAAATCAATTATTAAGTGTTAAATGTGTGTGTGTGTTTTTTTTTTTTTTTTGTTTTTGCAGTTGCACTTATTTGTTCAGAACATGCGATGATTGAATCCAGGCCCCACTGTCTGTCAGTATGATAATGCATTTGTAATGATGTTCCCTGTGAATGCACTTCATATTGAACAATTTATCATCACACGCCAGTGTTCTGTGGATCTTTGATATCCAACATGATTAACACAACATGCTATGAGAGTCATTTATCAAAGGAGGCCTGAGTTTAAAGTAAATAAGAATTTGAAGTGAAGTCAGGCCACTAAGAGCGTTACAGTGTCTGCAGTGAGAGAGAGATGTCATTTTTGAGTCAAGACCTGAAAGGAGACCCAGAAGTGTATGTCAGGATGGTTTTACTGCAAATAAATTCCCAGGCTCCTCTGTAGTGTGAGCTCACTCAGTAACATTTGTGGCTGTTACGGCACAGGGTCAAGCCCCACTGTAATTACACAAGAACCAAAGGACGAGACAAGCACTAACGTATTTTAACTGTTTTATATATTTATAAACTTTTTTATATATTTATAAATTATATATTCTGTTTATTTATTTTTTACCTAAGGATGAAGGACTTGGAAATCACAGTACCATAACAACAACATCATCCATCGCATGAAAAACCACTCGTGATCATATTGTATTTGGTTGATCATTAGCCACTGAGTTTCAGGGAATGTCATTTCAGTTTACCAGCCGTTTATTACAAGTAATAAAGGAACAACCTGTATGTTAATAAATGCCAGCGGGATTCTGATTAATGCAAGGGACTGATGGCACTCTGCCTGTGGACAAGCAGGACTGAAGGAGGGCTCATTAATCTGCCGTCTGTAATGCCTGTTGAGTGCAGTCTGGAGTGCAGAACTCTCGGTCCTGCCAGATTTCATTTATATATACGTCTCATTTACATTATCAAAATAACCAGTCGCTCCTACACCGGGTATATACCTTGCAGTACGTTTAAACCAGACATTGCCTGTTAACCGGTCGCACGCAAAAGGTTAAAACGGCTTCCGACAATTTAAACCGGGCAGTTTGGGAATTGTTTGCGCGTCGGATGCGGACCACCTATGTGTTATTCAATCGAGGCACGGTTTTGTAAAAGGGGGAGCGCAAGCCGTGACGCAATGGTGGCTATTTTCACGGAGCTATAAAAAAAAAAGGCTGCAACCTTTCCAAGACAGCTGCTCTTCAGTCACGAGGTCCGCCGCGCACTAAACTTAGCGCCAGGAAACGTGTGAGCGCGTCCGTAGCGGAGGCGGCGGCCCCGCCTCTCCCGGGGAGCGCTGCCACAACGTCCACGCGTTCCCCGCGTCAAAAGAGCAAGCGCGCCTGCGTTCCCTTGAGCGTCCCGACACACAATCCCACCCCGACATCACAATCAGGCACAAGTCAGATGTTTCTGGATGAATAAGAAGCATGGCAGCTGGGACAAAATAAATAAATATATAAATAAATAAACAGACCAACTGCAACCGAGAGCAGGACTTTTTCCACCTCATTCCCTAAGTCCACGCAATTTCATTCATAAAGCAAGGGCAAAGTTCTATCTCGTTATCAACGTGTAAAAAAAAAAAAAAAAAAAAATCAGAAATGTGTCTGTGACAAGAAACATGTAACGCGTAGAGTTGCATAACCCATACCCATAAACAAGAGATTGGTGGAATTTTCTGGCATCATGTATCTGGTGATAGCCAGCACCCCGTCCCTCCACAAATACACCCGCAAACCAACCAGGCATTGTCCAAATAACAGCTGTCATGCATCATCACATACAGTGTGTGTAAATGAAGTTGTCCTTATGGGACAGTGAGGACAGGCATTGCGGCTTGTCATACCCATGGCATGGGTGATAATAATGATCTCTCATTTAACCTGGGAAATGTGCAGAGGATGTTCATTTTGACCTGGAGCTCTCAGAAGTGGTGAATGAGTTCATTTAAATATGAGTCATATAAATGTTCAAACAGATGTGCAATGACTGATTGTGGTAATAAATGGTTGTTATGATGACTGATAAAATAATAATCTGTGGCCTCATAAATCAGTAAATGTGTAGATATGGAATGTGCACGTGCCACATTTATCATCAGTGTGTATAAAACAATATGTGCGATATGTGCACTCCACCAACAACCACCAATACCACATATTGTAACAGCCCTCCTTTAAGAATAAGGTACACATTCTAAGTCTTGTGTGTAATGAAATGGCCTCACAGCAACATGCAATGGGAAATGCTGAAATGGAAATTTCCTTATCACAGGTTCAGTTAAAGAGAAAAATGTTGTCGGGAGCTCTTGGCGAGGTGTCAAACCAGAGGGCTTATAAGGATTCACTTAATCATAAATGTCACTGTGGAGGCTTTTTTTCTAAATTATTTAACACAAATAAACAAAAGATAAAAGCCTGAGATAGTGCGGAGTTTGTTTCGACTGCTCGATAAGTTGGAATGGTTGGAACTAGAATGGTATACGTCCACTTTGGCATTGTACATTCCATCGTGAAGTAAAAACTGAAACTTACAGTATATTACTGGGTGGAGTGAAATTGTACTTGTAATTCTTCACGTGTGCCCTATAATGTTATGCCGTCTTTGAATGGCGGCCTTGCTTTGAAGCTGTACAGATAGCTCCTCTCACAGTAAGTCATGCCACCCTTGTGTGCTCTGGCCTCTGCCCTTCAGCAGGATGTTCTTAAGACAGAGGTTGACAGAGAACAACCTGTACTTGTTTAGGGACAGCATTACTGCAACAAGCTTTTCTTGAGAAAAAGTCGCTGCGCAATAGTTGGCTGTGTAGCATAGTGGTTAAGGAGCAGGACTCGTAACCAAAAGGTTTTCAGTTCAGTTCCCTGCTGGGGCACTGCCTTTGTACCCTTAGGCAAGGTGCTTAACCCACAATTGCTTCAGTAAATATCCAGCTGGATGGGCACATCTGCTAAATGCTAATGCAAATTAATAATCAGTTGTGATTTATGAGCCATGCTCTTGTCAAAAGAAAAAAAGTCAAGGTGGTGGACTAGAATCTAGTCATCCATTCCAGTGAACGCTATGCATGATTTGGCTTGTGTTCACATGTTTAAACTGGTTTAATCAAAACAAATACCATGCAGAAGATCCCTATTACACATTCATATGTATGCATTTATACACTTTCCCACCAATTTAGAGCTTTCCTTACCAAGGCCACTGAATGAGAAGCTTGCTATTGATCTTTGCCTGGACACAGTTCAATCAGAGAAATGGGAAAGGGGAATAAATTAGCATAATTAAAAAACTGAGTGTACATAGTGTGGTTTTCCTTGTTCTTTCATTTTTGCTCTTTTTGTTGTTTTCAGAATGTGAGATCTACAAGCTACAGCTGGACTTGGTATGGTGCTTTTCTGATTTGGTATGGGGATAACCCAAATACTTTGATGAGTGTGAGATTGGTTACAGCTGGATTCTGCTGAACTTGAGAAATTTATTCTATAGTGCAGACCATTGTCAATGTCAAATTTTAATTTCTGTAATAACAATGGATTGAAGATCAAAACATTGATGTGAATTATGGATATGATAGAATAAACCTAAAGGCTCATTTTCAGACACAGTACACTCCACTTACAAGAAGTGTGTCTGGGATGATGTGACTCCAATAAGCAGTTGATTCTTATAAGCAAATTTCCAAATGAAGAGGGCCATGTATGTTTTAAACAATCCACTTCTCTAATTAATTGAGAAATGTCCTTGGTTCAATTATTCAGACATAAAACACAATACGATCAGTATTTCTATAGGCTACAAACATGACTCACATCAATTGAATGTCATGTATGTGAACTGCTGGTGCTGTTTGAGTGAAAATATCAAATATCCCAGTCAGTGTCCTTAGCTACATTTAAACAAACAACTATAGTTTGTTATTTATTATTTGTGAGTGTGTCCATGACAACTGGTGTGGCATTTTGCAAATTCTCATTAGACTTCATTATATGAAACCTTGTTATTCTTCATGTTAGTATTGGCTGTGGCGTGGATATGGTTTTGAGGGTTGGGGGGGGGGGGGGTCAATGTCAGGGGGACACATCCCCCTCAGTGTTGAGAGACTGTAATTAAATAACTACACTGTCTGTAATGTGGCATTTAGATGAATGACAACAATAACCCCCATCCCCACCGCAACACTTGGTTTTCAGATTAAATCTATGTTCCTGGCTGTGGAATGCTCAATTTCTCAGCTGCATGTCTGTCACTGGTCTGTAGAGGCTTGGTTTTTCCATCTGTAGCCAGCATTTTTTTACATTATATTACTGTCATTTAGCAGACACTCTTATCCAGAGCAACTTACATTGGTTGCAATTTTATCCATTTATACAGCTGGACATTTAATGAGACAATTGTGGGTTAAGTATCTTTCCCAAGGGTACAACAGCAGTGCCCCAGCAGGGAATCGACCCAGCAACCTTTCGGTTACAAACTCTGCTCCTCACCACTACGCCAAACTTTTGCCATGTCAGCTGGCATCCAGACACTTAGCTAAACTGCATAACTGAACTGTTTTGAAATGTTAATGTTTGGGGTTTTTCAATTAATTATGTGCCACTGCATATCATTGAGTCATGTATTACATGAGCCCAAAGGTGAGCCCAGATTGATTGTTATAAGCGGATTGCTTACTTCTCACAGGCTGAGTTCTTCAACAGCGTTAGGATAGGAATGATTCTGTCACAATGTGCATTGACTCTCATGATGCAGTGTCAGTCAGCAGGTCACAACCAGCTCCTACCAGACTGGAAGTTTGCACCGAAACACATTGGAAAATTCAGCCCACCGTTGAAGCAAGATTCAATCTATCAGGTTTGTTTTCCTCTTATCTTTTAGCTCACCATGCTCACTCAGTCCTTAAGGTATGTGGCTGTGTGGGCGTCAGACCCCTATAACCAAGTAAGGCAGCACCTTCTGTTCCTGCAATGAATTTAACATATACACAAATCTACTATCTTACTATCTGTTCTGGATTTACCCCAGTAAATATTTATTTTAAATCACAGGTGAGTCAATTTCTCATTTTTGATTTTTTATGATTCAGCTGTAAAATTCCTTACATTTGAGATGTCCTTTTATTACCTTATACCACAGTGTTGAATTAATAACTTTGTATACAAAATAGTCTTACATGTAATATTGCACTGTGGAATAATTGATTGTGTTGTTTGAGAACTGTGCTCTGTTCAATCTAAAATTGTCACCAAAAAATGTGCTTTTCTAACATTTTAAAATTATATACTAGGTTAATTCTCTCCAAAAACAGTTACTGACAAAGTTACTGACGAAGACAAATCATGTATTTTCTTTAAACCAGTACATATACATTTGGAAAAATATGTCATGAGTGTTGACATTCTTATGACACCAACTTCAGATTTTCATAACATTGCCACACAAACTTGACTCTTCAGTCTGTGTGATGTAATCAGGCCAAATGTGTTGTTCCAAATGAATTCTATGCAGTGTTTCCTCAGCTCTTTCATGTAACATGGCCCAACAATTTCCTATTTTATCATCTCAAAGAATATGTGAGTGTCTGCCTTGTTTCCAAAATGCGTATGTCCTTGTGAATAATACATTATTTGAACATGAGTACTTAGGGTTTTGTATTTTTAAACCTGTTTTAGTTTGATGTATTATGTGAGAGGAAATTGGCAGGAAATTTGTCAGGAAGGATAGAAAAGAAAAAGAAGAAGAAAGAAAATGTAAATTTGGCATTTATTGTGTGGATTTCTTAAGTTATATCAGAATTTTAAACAAGTGTTTATGTTATCCAGACCACAAAAAAAGACCTCAATGTCGTTGTAATTATTTCTGTACAAAAACCTCAAGGGCTACATTGGTGTGGTAGTGTTACACCTGCCAACACATAACCTGTCTGGATGGCATGCCTGCCATCCTCATGAATTCTCCAATGCTTCTTCATTACAGACAAATAAGGATCCCATTATACCACCTTTGGGGTTTCTACTTTCACAACTAAAACCTAAGCAGACGTGCTGTTGTGAGCATTTGTGTTGGTAAGTTCAGTCTGTTGACCATTTACCCTTTACCATGTTGTGTGGCTTTTGGGACCTTATTTGTCTTGGGACAGCTTTTGTTGTCATGCCCAAACTGTCTGGCGCATAGGATTTGTTTTGATGTCCCACTACAAAATCATGCGAATCATCATTTTTGCGATTGCCTGGCTGTCTTTACAGGGTATCGTGTCGATCCGGATCTCACGAAGATGCTGTTGCAGTGTGAAACTCAATGCTACTTTCTTCGGGAACACAATGTTCAACTTTGCTGGCTAAGTTTTCATTGTCCATGTATCCATTTGTTCTCTGCTAAGTTAACTCTGTGTGCCCTGTGGTTTTATTTTCTGACATTTCTCATCTCCATCTACAGGCAGCCCAGTTAGAAGAGTGAGCAGAAAGTGCATGGCAGACTGTATTTGGCTCACGGGCTGCTAGGTGAGTAGGCTTGGTGTCGAGTCCCTCTGGACCTCTTCATGTGTCTGGGCATGTTTGACCGATAGAGGGCGACAAACAGCTGTATTCGAGGGAAAGGCGAAAGAAATGAATCGTCAGAAACCAATTGCAAACAACCAAAAGGAATCACAGATTGCACCCTCTGGCCCTTTTGACAATACCGTGGCGTTGTGTCTGTGTGCCTTTCAAGGGAAAGAAAAAGTGGCAGACAGACATGCCTAGCCTAGCAAAACCCTGGAGGAAAGGATAAATATACATCCAACTTTGCAATCGCCTTGAAATGAACCCGCAGTATTAAGTATCGAAGTATTAAAGCTATCTAAATGCATAGATTGAAAATGCTTTTTGTGTTAAGATTGTATTCAGGACTGTGGTCAAGATTAAGACATTTTGCTTTGAAGAGTGAAAAGGTATTTGCCACCCATTTTAATGAATTCTAATTTTGAAAGTGCACATTTTCTTCTTAGGGTTGGATAGTAAGAATGGAAGAATGGATTGCTTAATTGCGTAGGCTTAAATGAATGTGAAGGGAATATCCCCGCTGAAGTATAGATACTGCAACCATTGTAACAATTTGCCACTGTTGCCTAAGTATGGTAAAGCAACATTCTGTCAAATAGTGATATAACTTGGCAGTGGGTGCTATTTTTATAGGTTGGACTGATACACAATACTCTGTGCAATAATACCCTCAGGTTTTCACTGCAGGGGATGGTGTTGCACTTGCCAGGAGTTTTGGCATGTGTCAAGAGCCTGTCTAGCTCCGTAGAAGAAACGGTAACGACCGACAGTAGGGTTTGGTTGAAGGTAATTAAAGCCAGACTTGTTACGTATTAAACATACCTCTCACGTTAGGTGCAGTCCTTTACCCTGAACCCTTTTTTTAATGAACAACAGCAGCAAAATTCTAAGGTGGATTAAAAAAATGTCACTTTGTCACTTAAGAAATGTGTTGTGCACTGGTATCAACTAACAGCCAATATGCTGTGTGAGTGTGTGTGCGTGCGTGCGTGCGCGCGCGCGTGTGTGAACACATTCCCCTGCATGTCGATTCTCATTCAAAAAGTATGCATCTATTGATTACCGTTAAAAAAACGTTTGAATCACAAGTATGAAACAAGGTTAAAGTATGCTTATAACAACGATTTTGAGGAACACATTGGGGTCTATACGTAGTGACTAAGGAGCGAGTGCTCAGCTTATATCGAGTATTGATTTACACCCTACTGTCTCATGTTGAAATACTTTATGTAGGCTATAAAGAAAATGTTTATTCGTATAAAGAATTTTCGAACAGGGTTAACGAGGAACAAATCACTGAAGCTTAAAATGCGACGGTTTAAATGACATCTCCAGCCGTAGTCCAATATCCCGACATTTTTTTTTTTTTTTCAAGCCTCGAGTGTCTGTAACTGCCTGAACTCCACGTTTACAGGTTTTCGGCGCATACAGGAATCACCATAAGACACCTATATTCCGATCAATTAAATTTGTTTAAATTAAATCGACTACACAAAATATGTACTGTGCAGGATTGCAGTTGCGTTCGCAATTAATAAATAAGGAGGTTTATATATTCAGCTATAAACCAGCTACAAAGCCATAATGGATATGGATTATATGTATATATGTAGCCTATACATATTCATACATGATTCGTCGGTGTTGAAACTGGCATCGCTGACGGTACATGTATTCCGCATTGACAGAAAGGGAGGGGGTGGAGAGAGAGAACGAGTGAATGACTGGGATCTCGCACGGATACGTGTGTGTGAGCGAATGAGTGTGTGTCCTTAAGGAGGGCGGGGGAGGGATGAAATCCAAGTGACGTCCTATTCGACATGCAGCTACCCTTTTAAAGCTGCGAAGCGACCTCATTTACTTCCAGTGATCGGCCAGCCAGCACGGGCGAGATAGACAGCGCCAGGCGGTACACTGCGCAGACACATATCGGTGGGGCTTCTGGAGAAACGGAGCGAAGGGGACAATAAAGCAAATTGCAAGATGGTCTAGACAAGGATCACTGAGGAGAAATCAGCGAATGTGGTAACAGTACATTCAGATACGAGAGAGCTCGAGGCTCGCTTAGTTTTCGTCTCCGCTCCCGTCTCCTCTTTGAGAGATACGTTCCCATGCGATTCTTCAGACTCACATTTAAGTGTTTCGTGGATTGTTTTTGAAGGTGCTGTCTAGCTAGGTGTTTTTCTTTTTTGTGAGCGTGTCTCATTTATTTTTTGGTTTTAGTTTCCTTAATTTAAGAACAGATTTTTTAAAATTCCAGTAACCCTTTCCCTAACCCGTTTCGCAGCAACCTTTTGTCAGCCTCTTCACCGCTGACCAGTTGACGTTTCTAAACAATATTAGACAATAAATTAAGAAACTGATACAAATTATTTCGTTGACTAATAAATAACCCCCCATTCCGAAAATAAAAGCAAGACTCAGAGTCTGAGTACATTTTGGGGTCGCCGCCCGAAGAACAAAAGGACATTCTGGTGTCGTTTCTTGGGGTGAAACTGAACTGAGTAAAATAGATAAAGAGGACTCTACTATCTGGGATTGTTCCGAATCTTTTATTATTGTTACCATTGACTGATCTCTTGACTGGCATCCCAGAGTTGTAAAGGAGGGCGAGGGTGTTTTGTTTACAAGTGCAAAGCTGGGATGGAGAAGTCGGCTCTGAACAGTGACTGCTGCGCTGTGAATGTGGTCCTCGGTGAGGAGAAGAAGGGTCACCTCATCCCCAATGGAAACGGACACCAGGGAGTGAATGGGAACCTCGTCGCAGGTGCCGGGGCTGGCGGAGCAGGAGTGGCACCGGGAGCGATGGCCCCGGTGGACAAGGCGGGTTACCCCGAGCGAGAGACCTGGACCAGGCAGATGGATTTTATCATGTCCTGCGTGGGGTTCGCCGTGGGGCTGGGCAACGTGTGGCGCTTCCCTTACCTTTGCTACAAGAACGGTGGAGGTAGGTTCCGCTCCTGTGAGTCAGTTTGTTTAGGTGAGCGTCCACAAAGACAATGAAATAGATGTAGCCTTAATTATCGTCAGCACTTCCCCCCGAAGACTTGCCTTCGGTGATGTCACTTTATGAACAAAATAAAATGCTGTTTGGCTTGTCTCTATCCATGCGATTTTCATACTTTGCCCCCTCTATATCAGGTCATATAGGCGATCAGGTCACGTCGTTCACGAGCTGGTTCAAGGTAAGAAATTTATGACTCGTGACAGACGCGAGGTACCGCGCAAAAGACTTCAGACCTTGGAGTGTGACGTCAGGCCCGTTGCAGAATTGCGCTCTCCTGGACTGATTCATTCAGGCAAGGAGGTATACAAACATCTATGATCCAGGTGGTCGAGCAAAGAGCTCTGCTAATTTATTAAACGAAATAATTATATCTTCAGAAATAGTCGGAATTTTCACTCATTTATTGGAAATTCCTGCAATTAAATCATTGTGTTCACGGGAGATGTCCCTCCTCTATTGAATGTTATCCGTCCCATGGTCCAGCGGGTACTGGGACCCCCTTTACAATGACGTAAACCACTATTCGCATCAACTGAAACCATTTTCATTGGCCGCAGTCTTTATTGACGTTTCTTATTTTGTATAGGCTACCATCCCCCAAGTGATCAAACGGTAAAAAGCAAATATCAATAAAGAGAAGTAGATCGATTTTATGTCAAGGAGGTCTTTCCAATGGTATTTCTTTTTTTGTCTGCACCTGTATTTGCCTTCTATTTGGAGTATTGGAAAGGACACCCATCTCCGTGTTAAGTGCGCATCACGACGCCAGCTTTCCCTGACTGGCAGTGGTTGAAATACATTTGATCCTTTGAGATTTCCTTTGGTTATTACTCGTCTGCCATCTTTTCTTAACGCCGACTCTGTGCTTATCAGAGCGCCCGATTCGCAGAGGTGGCGCTCGCTTGGCTGTCTTATACTGACAGCTTCAACACCCACCCATTTTGTCGCTGTTGATGCTCGCTTTTGTTACGCAGTACCGCATACAACCTGGTCACGTGCGGATTAGAGTCGGGTCGTTAAATAAATGTGTGCCCATTGCAATCATTTAATAATCAACGAATCTAACCACTGGGCATATTTAAGTGTATGTGAATGTGTATGTGGATGTAAGTGTTTTGCAATGCATTTGCAGTACGGGTTGCTGTACCTCAAGGCAATTCATTTCTTTGAACGCATTTCAGAGGCAGGAATGTGAAAGAACCGCCAGAACCGCCGCTACCATCATAGCGTACTATTAGAATATTTTATTTTCTCATACTGCCTAGCTGAACCAGTTGGACGCCATTATTTATGCAAAAAATTACACATATCAAAAAAATTTAGGCAAGTGTAGAAAAAGCCTGAGCAAACTGAAACAACACCATGAGCATTGGTCCACAAGGACATGCGCAAAAGCAAACGTTGAGCTCATACACGCACATGTAGGAATCTAAGAATGTTTCCCAAACCTTGTCCTCATGAATAATACATAGCAGAGATGTCAGACATGACGCACATAGACTTATGAAGGGGGTCCCCCCAATAATGGATGTTTATTATCTGCTGTAGTTAGACTCGAGGTTTTGTTTCGCCGGTTGGCTTGACCGTTTGTACACATTTAGTTGATACCTCTGCTTTGTTTTAACGTGGGATAGCTCCTAGCAGAACATTGTCTGTGAAAATGTGAGGGTATTTCTCATACATACGCGGCTGGCGCGTTGAACAGCTCAACAGGAAGACTGCGTAAGGAATGTGGTCAGTGGCCTGAAGCTTGCTGGTTAAAAGATGGCACTTTCGTTGATTGCTTTTGCAAAATAAAAAATTCTGTTCAATAGTCACCTGTATAATTAGGTGTTGTCTGAAACGCTGACATATGCCATGGAAAAATGTGTCAGCTAAAACAAGACATATGGCATCTTGGTCTGGTGTAAGGAGCAGGGCTCGTGACCCAAAAGTTGTCGGTTCGATTCAATACCACTTCTGTCGACTTGGGCCGAATTGCCATAGTATAAATGGATAATCATAAGCGACCTATGTTGCATTGGATATGAGCATGTTTTGATCGAATTGTCTTGCCACCTTTGGACTCTCTGTAAAAAGCTGGCATTTGTTGCTTACATCAAGTTAATGAGTGAATAAATATGACCACTGCTAATGAATCATGGATTTAATATGTATTTCTGCATGTGAAATGTGTGGCACGTTTTGAATGTACAGCATTATAACTAGGTAAAATGTTTTTATAATCTGAGACTGTGACATAAATTAGGGATTTTTGGGTTAGGTTTTATTAGGTTTTTTGGCATTATCTTATTCCAGGTGAAAGGAAGGTGGCACACCGGCAACCTCCACAGTATTTTAAGTGTTTCATAGATGCTGAGCCACTACTGGACCTACATTAGGACACACTAATGAAAGACTGATGATAATGCAGGGAATAAGTGTGCGACGTTCATTGTTTTTAAATGAATGTCTTTCACGTGCTTGCACTCCATTCATGTGAATCTTGCATTCTTCTTTTCAGTATAATCGTATTCTGAAGCATACTTTCTGCTGTCCTTACTTAAATGTGCCAAGCATACTGTGGCTAATTTTAGTAGCTGTACACCAGCCGTAAGTACACAACGAGTTGAATGGCCCAGATGATTTTCAGGCTTTACGACCTTAAAAAAAGGATTTTTTGATTGGTTTTAAATGGATATGTCAGATCTGTTCAGTTCCCTTCACATTTGGATGAGTTACACAGATACACGGTCCATTTACAGTGGCATCAGTAGCAAGAAATGTGTGAAAGGTTTATAATGGTTTTTGCAAAACGTAAACACAAGAACTACTGCAAAAGATAAGAGGTTTGTGTAATAATGAACCAAGATATCCATCCTATATCTGCACAGCACAATAAGACACTGTGGCATTCCTGTCATTGAAGCAGGGAATTAATAACCCGCTAAAGCATCTGCACTGACAAAGTGCAGTTGACCTTTTTTTTTCTTTCCGAGTGAGTCTTAAAATAACATAGTAAAATTTGCACTTTGCATTGACCTTGTGAAGTGAAGACCATCTGTTTATGTATGGATGCTGCATTGCCGGTAACGAACGTTGGATGTACTCTTTATCTGTATGCATTTGACTCCTGTCAGTGAATCATCCTGGAATGTCCGCCTCACAGAAAACGCCTGCGTCTGAGTCACACGTCAAGGCCGCCGAGGAAGCTGGAAATAGATCTTTTTTTGTGTTTGCATGAATGAAGAAGCTGCCCCCCCCCCCCCCCCCCCCCCCCCATGCCCCCGTCAGGCTGAGCAGCGGCCAGAGAGAGCAGACTGAATGAATGTCGATTAGTCTTGCAAAGTAATGATGGCGTCTGAATGAAGAACAAGTCCGCACAGTGTTTGAAATGATTTGAACGAATTACCCAGGCCTCTGTCTGTGTTCGTTTTCTGACACGCAGTGTTGTTGTTCGGCTGTTGTGCTCGGCCCAAAGATTTGGCACGTGTATCTGTGAGGACAGTATCTTTCGCTGCCTCCGTATAAAAGAAGACAGTGATCCTCTGAAGGACAAACCGTGCTATGAATTTCTGTTCTTCTTCTCATTAATTGAGGCTCATCTCAGCAGTAATTTGTGTTTGCAGATTAGTTTGTCAATGTTTTAGGATGGGTTTGGGTGTCATGGTTTGGGTCTGTCTTGTGGCAATTTGACTGACACCGATCACAGATTAGTAAAGACCCAATAAACGACATTTTGGCTAAGCATCAAATTAGTAGCTGAAGTGAAATCCTTGAATAAGAAGCTGGCAGAGACTCAAAATAAATACTCCCTCTTTAATACCAAAATAGACCCCATTAGCACTGAGGCATTTATAAAAGCCAGCACCATTATAAACCTACTATTATATATGTTAGGCTTTTCTGTGTGCGCTATTCAATCATATCTCAGAGAAGGTTATTGATAGTCAGACAGTACCTTTAGTAATAGAAAAAAACACTAGAAACCTTTGATATCTGTCACCATGTTTGGAATTAGAGTCTGCTATATTACTTGTTTCCCTTGGTTACTAGGTGCTTGAAATGGTTAAGCAAACAGAATGTGATTGTGTTTTTAATGTAACCCAATTTGATAAAAGAGTGAAGAAAGAAGATGTCAATCAAAACTTTGAAAAGGTCTGTAAACAAAGGAAGCCACAGTGTATTGAAAAACTCAGACAGCTAAAGGAAACAAGTAGGTGGAATGCTATATTCCATGTGGGACGTTCTGTGTGATATTCCAAATAAACCTTAATGTTTTTCCTTTTTTATCTGATTTGGTTTAAAAACAACATTCCCACTGCCAGACAAGGTCACCTTACAGAGGATGTCAGATCAGATTTGATTTTTCTTCCGTCTCTCTTTTCCAGTCCTTCGTTAGGATCTTATTTCTCCTTTTAATTCAAGCCAGTTGTTTTAAGATGATTCACACAGAGAGGGACTTGGAAAAGGTAGATGATATTCGTAAGTCTGATAATAAAGTGTTTTGGTGAGTTTTCCAGTAATGGGTGTGCTCATGTTGTTTTTATTACTGTGCAGAGTAGGACAGGAGTGACACAGAAAACATTAGACCTACTTGTTGGCGTCTGTCCCTTTCTTAAGCTTTAGTGTTTATTTATAGTTGGAGTTTTCAGTTCTTCTTTAAGTTCTCATCCTCAATGTGCCTCTGTGGAGCTGTGTGCATAACTCCATCCACCATTCTTCTCTATGCAGCCAGAATACAATTCCCAACTCTTTCTCAACTCTTTCCTCCTAAGCTGACCTCAACATGATTCATACCCACTCCTTGGCCGGAATACCATCTTATCAAGCCAATTATCTTAAAAGTCAACCTGTCAGACAGGAGCAGTGACTTTTGTTTTTGGGAAAGCTCTTGTGGGACAGCAAAGTGCATTCAATGGGCACCATCATTTCTGTGTGTCAGATCGAGTTGATGTAAGTCATTGTACTTGCCCCCCAAAGTACCCCTGTTCCCATCAGCCAGATGACATATCTCCTTCTCCATCCATCCATGTGTCCATGGAGAAGGAGAACAGCAATGCGGTCAACGGAGCCAGTGCCGACCCTGACCCACCCTATGGCGGGCAAAGAGGGCACAGCTACCAGCTGCTGGGAAATGCACGAGAAGACATCAATCCTGCAAAAACAATGATAGACCGGCTCAAACCAGGCAACCTGGCAGAGAGAGCGTGAGGAGAGGTCAAAGCGTGACCCTGAGAAGCACCGGGCGATTTCTCCATCAAATGCTTGTTTTACCCCCCCGGGAGGAACTCTAAGGTAACATGGAGATGTTTTCCCAGCCCTGGGTGCCAGAGACACAGTGTGTGTCTCTTTGTGTCTTGTGTGCATTCCTCTGAGCCTCCTGAGCGGCCTTGCCAAATCAAATCATGCTGCCCAAGTTGAAAAGGTCCCGTTCACACAGAACCCAGATACAGACTGTAAATTATATGGAGCCCACACTGAGCCCCCAGTCCTGCACTGCTGAGCTTTTGAAAGTGAGGTCCACCTTCATGATGGTGTCTGTGTGTTCTCTGTCTTTGTCCCACTGTAGTGGAGAGAATTTATTCCTCTGTCCCTCAGACATCAAAATTTATATCCATTTTGGGACTGGATTTTCTATGTGGATGATGCCCAAGACAGCATGTACCTCATTTTGATTTCTACATCTGTTGTGTTTAACTGTATTTACAAGTTTGAAATTATGACTTTGAAAGTAAACTCTGGTTTACTTTTGCTAAGATTTGATAAATCATATTTAGAATGAAATGCACACAAGACATTGGAGTTGTCCTCTGAAGCATTAATATATATCTGAAGCCTTCTGTATCTGTGCTTCTAATTCTTCTGTAAATTCATTTTTGCTCACTGCTTTGTCCAATACATTTTCCCTGCCCTGATAAATTATTCTGGTGGTTTGAAAATTATTTGAATACTGATTATAAGATTTTGAAAACGCTGAAACATTTTGGATGTAGCGCCCACAGTTTTAATGTCTGGACATGTTCTATGTCTGTCATATGTAGATATTCTCAAACATTTCATAATCCTGCTGTCATGAGTGAATGCAAAAACATTATGATAGTATTCTGTAGACCTCACCTTTGGCACTTGTCTTCGAGAGACATTGCTCTCATTTCCCTGTTTCTTAGAATGGTTTGAAGTCTCAAATTTTTCAGTATGATGATGAATACTGTACACATATCCAGAGATCCGTACTTTCTCATTTGTAAGAAGATTGTTTTGCTGTATTGCAACAAAGAGTGGTGTCAATCCAGGATTCACGCAAATACACGTTACCCTAATGGGATTTCTTTGTTCTTTTCATTGCTGGCTGTAGATCTAGCTGGTGAAGTATTAACATCTAATGTTACTGAACAGCTCAAATGAGATGTGTGATAGCCATGGTTTTGAAACAGAAATGTGTCCGTTTAAACTTTGAGGGGGTTATACTGCAGGTTGTGGCTTGTAGGTGACACGCCTTTAGAGGCACTGAAAGTCTGAAACATAAGGCAACAGACTGTGTTGTGATTAATGACCCTGTTGGGTTGCATAGAAGTACCCGTCTGCTGTGTTTATGCGCTGGTCTGTGTGTTAGGCTCCCAAGGTTTAACCACCATTTTAGAATCTAGAGAATGCAAACTGTAGCAATGAACTGAGCTTTTACAAGGCATTCAAATTCTTACTGACTGCCTTCGAATGTATCAGTTAGTTGTGATAAAAGAAGATGGTTCTGTTCGCTGATCTCAAGTTAACCTGATTTATTTTGCATGTTGAGCCACCGTTTCTCAATACATTTGTGCAGAACCTCAGCCCCCAGCTCTTCATTACCGTAATTGTGTATCTATGCATCTGTGCATGCAAATTATGTCCACAGTGTGTCCGCAATACTGTAGAAGCCTCAGGTCTGTGTGTGTGTGTGTGTGTGTGTTTTGTCTATTGTTATATATTGATATACCATCAAAACTACAGTATATTAGCATTCATCTTATTGCAGGATGTAGTTATCCTTTTACTTTAATAAGCTGGTCACATGAGCCTTATCGGTCGCACAGCTTCGGCAGTAGCTGTTAAGTGCAATCTGTATTTCTTGGTTGCTAGGAAATATGGGTCATGCACTCTATTATAATTTCCGATATTTGCTTGCCGTTGTGGCAGAGGTCACACACCCAGCATTTATCATGGCCCACAGACGTGCAGAACATGCGGTGCATGCAGTACAGCTGTACGCTATGTGTGTAATGACGGAAATGTACAATGTACACGTAACTTTAAATTTAATGTCGGTTTTTCCCATCATGCTTTGCAGTGAGTTATTTTGCATCACTGTAAGATCTACCGTGAGTGAGTGAGTCACTTTCATCTCAGAGGAATTACGTGAGAAACATTGTTAAAAGTAACACTGTTGTCACTGAGACCAGGATTCTGGCAGGCAACACTGCAGTTTATTCTTAGATCTAGTCATGTTTTGACATTAGCCATAGCCAGGGGTTTGGGAATTCATGTGGATTTGGGAATATATGGACTCTCTTTTGCATAAATGAAAGTTCCTGGATACAGTTTTCTGTTCTGTACTGCTAGCCATGGAGCTAACGTAAGTTAGATGCAGTTGTTATTCTTTATTTGTGTCCTCAAACACAGACTCCGTTTTTGTGACAGTGACTCCAACCAAGACGCTCTAACTCCTTTTAGCTGACAAGATTAAGGCAGCAAATTAGAGAAGATCCCGGATTAAATCCCTTGACAGTTTCAGTTCAATCAAACAACAAGAAGAACTTCATTAACCTGCAGCGTCTATCCCAGTGACTGGACTGGCTTTCCCCTCCATATGAACAAGGGCAAAAGGATGCAGACAGGAGTTGCAGACAGCCCTGCAGACTGATGCAGCATACTAACTGTATACGGACATAATCTTTAATCTCCGGTCCCGTGCAATCAAACGCACAGCACAAACAGGAATTAGTGAGGAGTCAAGGGCCCCCTAACGCACAAACTCCTTAATGAGGCGCGGTAACCCGTCTTGGGAGCGTAAAGCGTAAATCAGCTCTTTTGTCTCCCGGCTCTGCAGACGCACTCGCTGAGTGGTTAATGCCGGTGGCCCAGGCATTAAATTTTATTTTTTTTTTTTTTCCCCTTTTTTGAGGTTCTCAGGCCCCTGCAGCTACTCCATGCCTCGTTCGTCAGCAGCAGGTAGCGCAGAACGAATGCCAGCTCCAGGATTTATGAGTTCTGCAGCCAGTCCTCCGTTTGTCCTTGGCTGAAAGACCGCAGCGTGCACCACTTCCCAATCTCACTGGAGTAAAGGACAAAAATATTACAGCCGTGTTCCCCACTCGTAACACCAGACGGGGTTATTATGACTGGATAGTCGAAAGCTGTTTGTTTTTTTTTTGTCCTCTCCATTTGAAAAGTGGTCATGCTCTCAGAATACAGTGTACCCAAAGTAACCTTTCTGTGCTCCACTCTTATACTGGCCTGGTTTTTGATTACCCTGTTAAGGTCAGCATTTACCTTCAATGTATAACATGTATGCTGCAGGGAGGATAGCCTCTTAGTAGTTGCATATGATTAACTTATGATTAAAGATACAGGAGACATTATATTACATGCATTTAGCAGACACTCTTATCCAGAGCGACTTCCAGCACAATAGAACACAAACTTATGCTTCTCTCACATTTATTTGTGTGTGCGTACATGCATATCTGCATGCTAAAAAGGAACCACAGAGATTTTAATTAATTTAAAATTGCATGACGGGATACTGAATTATATGTACAATTCTCAGTTAATATTCTCTTCCCTGGTTGTTGCCTGACGTGGCAGAGTGCTGACCCCCATTTCAGCTTGCGCCGTGTGGGCAGACAATGCAAGCAGTGTGCAGGTCGGCTTCCCCCGCCCCAGGCGTGAGAAAAGAATGCGATGCGGGGACCGCGGGGTTAATTTTGGCCCGCTGCCCTGGGTGACATCAGCCCCCTCACCCCACGTGGCTGAACGATTAAGAGGAGCGTCCGTTAATCTTTTAATCCCTCTCTCTCTCTCTGGCTGGGACCCAGCGTGGTTCAGGGTTCAGGGAGGGAGTGTTGTAACCCAGCCCCGGGGAGCAATCCCTGACCATTACTTATGATCCGTCCGGGTTCAGGCTACCATTCCACACCTACCTGACTTCCCTTTCACACAGCCTGCGCAGGGTTTCACTGACTGGCAAAAAATAAACCCAATTTACTATAACTTACTACAACCTACTACCACTTACTGATTTACTTGCTGGCAGCGGATGATTCCCCAATACTTAACACTATCTGCTGTCTCGTGGACTGTTGACAGTACCTTAGTGTTAGCAGTACCCCAGGCATGCTCAAAATGTTATGACTGCAAAACAAGCAAGCGGCCAAACTGAAGCAGCGCACTTTTCACAGCTCTTTGTCACCTTGCACTTGTCTGATGCAGCTAGGTGTGTGGTCAGGTTGTCACCTGATCGAGCGGTCTGTAAGTTACAGTGGAAGGGGGCTCTATTGTCAGGTCATTCACAGCGTGAACACTGTGAATGATTTGCGGTCCCTGTGCAGCGCTGGCCACGTGACCACAGAGAAGACAGTTTCTCCGTGTGCGTGGACAGGACTGGGGGAGGGCGGGTATTTATAGCGACACCTCAACACCAGAAAGTGTAATCGGGGCCCGACCCAGCTTTGACGGTGCTCTCGGCCCGGTAATAGGCCCAAAGAGGCTCTTGTGATTGCTTGAGAGGATGATGCGCCTGCTTGAGCCATCCTCAGCCGAGCTGCACCGCTCATTCTGCCCGTGCTTATCCCAGCACGCTGAACTGCGCACCTCTCTCTCCACCCCTCCCGGTGAGCCCTCAGCATTTACACGGTCCAGAATAGATGTCGCTTAGCATCCGCCCAGCAGAGTTGGTCTGCCATTCCTGCTTTTTGTCAACCTTCGCACTCGTGCATTGGGGTGCTGATTTCACTCCTTATTCAAGCAACAATTTCCACAGGTGCAACGATAAACGAAACGTTAAAAAAAAAAAAAACATACATATCGTACATAACCTGAACATAATCTGAACAAAAGAGATGAATTCACTCTGCATTAAACTTGTTTGATTGTTTTCATGTGGAAAAAAGTGTTGTATTGGATCAAGACGTTAAAAATGAAAACAGAACATTGGTCATATTGTAACCTCCAAAATGAAAATAGAAAGAAACTTAAAATGGGAATAAATGTAGAAAGATGGGAAAGAGGTTTTGTGCAATGGTTAATAATGAGAACGACCTTCGGGTCCTAACAGAGAACAGAAGTACTTCATAAAGCCATCACGTGCTTTAATTGAAAACCTTGTATCATTTTGAAAAGCTGCTTAGTGACCTTTCAGGTCCTCGCCATTATCCATATCAAAATCTTACGCTCGGGCAAGTTCACGAATGGCTGCGGAATAAAAATGAGCGCAAAATAATCTTACTCATGTCTGACATGTAAAACAGAGGTCTGCATGTTTACTACGACCCTCCGTGATAAATCCTCTACCATCACTTCATTACAGCTTTCAGCACTGCTAAGTGAATTACCGCAGTGGGGAACGCCATTAGCAGGGGGACGCAGCAGGTAGTGGATTAGTTCTGAGCGAGAGGCAGTGATCTGTGAGGTACCGGCGAAAACGGAGGGGCGATCTGCCTCTGCGCTCTCCGGTACCTGTTTAATTACAAGGCTGAGCAGAGATCCATTTCGCGGCCTGACAGCAGCGGCTTCTCGCCTGTCTGCGTTTCATTCAGAGCGTCGCGGAAGCAGCCTCTGCAATGACTGACTCACGATCACGCTGCTCGGCGCGTCTCACTTCCCCCTCGGCCCCGTTGCTGGCAGTCACGCTCTCTCTGACGTCACCTGCAGCAATCGCTCCGGCGCGTTCTTTGTTCGTAAATTAACCTTGGTTTCCATACCGCGCGCGTGCGTGCGCGGCCATTGCGAGTCTCGCGGTGGGCACATAAGCAGTATCTGCCAGAGCGAGCCATTCATGCGCACGGGGAAGGCTGACTGCGGTCTCTCTCGCGCTGAATGGAATTACATTTCAATCTCTGTCGCTTTCGATTGTAGGTCAGTAATTAAAAGGATCGCCGTCATGTCAGATTTCTGCACAGGTGGTGAACTTTATGTCAGTTACTATTACGTGTCCCAAAATGCAGTGTTTTGTTTGAGATTTATCGGTGAACTCGGTTCAGTTTTACTCCCAAAGGCGCCTGCTACTTCAGCCACAGAGATCTCTTTGTGCAGACAACCCCAGCACTGTACAACTGGCAAAACAGTCAAATTGCAATGCTTTTAGTGACCTAACAATGAGTTTGCCTGGAGTGAGAGAAAAGAACAGACTACTCAATTATACTCTCGCCAGCCACTTCTCCCAGGACTTGTCTCTGTCAGTTTTTGAATTGAATCGGAGCTTTTTACCGAGTTCCTGGGTATAAACTTCATTGCCGTTGTTGAATGAAAATATATCTAGATGTCTGATAACATGCTTAAGAAGTGGAGATGTATATATGGAATTACAGGGATACTGGTTTTCTCCAGACTCTTGTGGTCTTTTTTGTTAAGCTGGCATATATGTTATATATTAGACAATTAATGAATTGTACATTTGTATTCTATCATTGAGAAATTGGCGTCTTTTGGAATGGTGTATAGTTAGATATGTTGCTATATTGCATTTTGAACCTCTAAGCATACATTCTGTTGATCAAGATACAGATCTGAATTGTTTTCTCCAATTCAGTTGTACAGTTATGGTTCTCAGAACCTTCATTTCATTTCAATTTTTGTTCTTTAAAAACAAAGTTACAGAATTCCTACCAGAGGACACTGATTGAAACAATGAACGCAGTTAAGAAACCCCTGCCAAGAGTCCCCAGCCTATCCACTGAGAATTTCCATTGTTTTGTTTTTGGCATGTACAGTGATACAGAGAAACTCATGCTCACGCAGAGTCATCACATGAGTGCAGCGTCAGAAGCATGAGTTTTGTCTTCGTTCTAGTTGCTGGAGCGTTAACAGCCTGCCACGCTTCAGGGGAAAAAAAAAACAACTCTGTACCACTCCGTCTGCAAGGTATCCTCAAGGTTAGGAAGCGTGTTGCTACCCTGCTTTCATACCCTGGCACACCATTGTTATTCAGTTGTACAAAAATTCAGGTGTAATTTCCAGCCCTGGCCTCCTTACTAAGGATTGCCTTGCCTCTGTGCATCTGTGCTTTTTTTTCCCCCCTCAGCTGGAGAGGGGTCTGCAGCCTGCAGAGTCTTGGGTTATGCAACAGAAGGCGCTCTCTATAGCTCGGCCTCTTTGCTCTCGCAGGCCATCTTTGTCAGCCTATGGCTGGGGGTGACGTCAGCCCGACTTCATTCAGCCCCGCCGCATTGTTCGCTGGATAATCTGCGTTAAGACTGGTGCTGGCTATCACTGTGAGGCCCCGCCCCGCCCCCGAGCCCACCGTCCCCTCCCCCTTCCCCCGACCCCTTCGCTGGCCTAAGCCGCCAACCTCTGCTGTCAGCCAGAAGCCTCTGAGCCATGCCGTTATTGCCCGTGATGGCTTGCCGTGCTTCCTCGCAGCCCATGTGATGTCAGCCGACAAGCGCAGCAGTTACATTGAGTGCTAATAAGGATGTAAGAACTCTCAGCGCCTTCTGAGGAGGAGCGCTTTAGACATGCATGTTTTACATAACAGAATCTTGGCCCCAGCCAGATAGCAGAGAGGCTTTCTGCCGTTCAGAGAGCTTCCTTCTCTCCTCTACATATAGACGTTTTTGGGGAGCAGAGATGCACAGTTTGCGCCTGAAATGTAAATTGTATATCAGACTAGATCATTTTATAACAAGGAATCCAAAGTACTTTAATACAAAATAGTGCCGTTGCTCAAGGTCAGTGGTAATTGTCCCTACATACTAAGGAAGGATGTTTGCCTTTAGACAGGAAATTGCAAATAATGTCACCTTGGCTTAAGGGGAACTAATATTTCCAAACAAGACTGATATATCTCCATGATCTCCTCTACCATGAAAAACACAACATTCTACCTATGATGACACTGGCTTACATGTTATGTAAGTGTTAACTGTTCATGGTATTCTGGTCTTGCTTAGATTTTTTTTATCCTGCTCTTCACTGATTTTTAAATATTTGGTTCTGCCTTAAGCACAGCATTGCACCTACACAACTGCATTTCAACAACGTACAGGTCGACTCCAGCCTTTCATTGATTCCTGTTTCTGTTTTCTTGTGTTCCAGGAGTGTTCCTCATTCCTTACATGCTGATTGTGTTTGTGGGGGGAATCCCCATCTTCTTTCTGGAGATTGCACTGGGACAGTTCATGAAGGCTGGAAGCATCAATGTGTGGAACATCGCGCCGCTATTTAAAGGTACATTCTCTCCCCCGCACCAACCCTCGAGGTTCCACTTCAAAACCAGATCAGACCAGATTGAAAGATATTTCTCAGCTCAGGTCTTGTGTAATGCTAGGCCGTCTGTATTAATCTGTAGATGAGACACAGAAATAATCTAAATTTGCTGAACACATAGTAGAACACTCACTTGGGAAACAATCTTCACTTTTTAAAATAACAGATATTAAATAATAAATGCTGAATTACCTTTATGTGGTCATGTGGCTTTACAGCAGCATGGATATAATGATTTATTCATGTGAAGGCATTTGCTTGGCTCTCCTATAGGTGCATTGCATGGCAGAGAAACACTTGTATGAACTAAACCCCGATGGAACATTGTAGGGTAAACACAGTGTCTGACATGAAACACTTCCAGAGTTGTCCAAGGAATAAGGTGCATAAGATACAGATTCTGGCTATGGTACCACTGTACTTCTCTCTCTGCTTGGTCTTTTGGAGTATCTGAGTAACGTAGTGAGTCTGCACCTGCTCAACACACAGAGGGGGGTCCTGTAAAGACCACATAAATACAGTTGCAACTTTGTTGAAGACAATTTTTTGAGGTTACATACATACATACATACATGTATATAATAAAATCATATATGTATGTATGTATATATATAACATTATAAATATTCACGAGTATATATATGTATGAATACATAAAGAATTACACTTTAATATTTGGGTGCCAGCATAATGTGACGTCAAAAATGTCTGCACTATGAAAACACAAATAGAGCTCTAAGTTACATGTGGGCTAGGTTATTTGATGTAAACAGATTTTGAGAGGGAATGTAAACTCGTGGCATAAGGGTGGTTTGGGCAACCTCACAGCCATGAGGATGCCCACGAGGATAGGCCATTCAGGGTTTCACTGAACCTTGGAAATGAGGGCTAATGGGTACAATCATGTCACAACTGGAGTTTAGTGGATCATTTCACTCACTTTATCTTCCAGGACTTTCACAAACATTCAACATTTTGATGTTGCCCAACACAAAGAACTTATCCTTTGATTGCATAAAAACATAGTGAAAATTATATTGTTTTTTTTAATTGATGAGAAAAAAGAATCTAGTCTCTAACTGCTTCAGTCAGCTGAATCTTAATAGGTCCAGGTATCGAGTTTTCATTTGACCACATTAAGCTGTCATGAGTTTTGCTTTAGTTCTGAGTTCACAGTTGTGTAATGACTGGCAGCAGTCTTCTGTTCCTTATTCAGTTTATCCCTTTTGCTTTCATTTTGGTCCTTTACAACCACTGTCCTAACATTCAGCGTATGGCGTAAGACATATGGAGATAGCCTGTTAGCAATATGCCAGATTCATAACAATTAGCCAAAAATTTTACCTTGATCACTTCTGTAGGAAGTGCTGAGGTGTATGCCTGATGTTATTTTAGGGTGATATAACTGTTTTCTGATTTGTTACATTAAAGTAACAGTCATTAAAGTAATGTCATTTCTTGTGAGAAGATTCTCTCACCAATTATGACATCATGAACAGCAGTCTTCCCTAAAGAATCTTTGTGAGTATGACCCCTGTTTGCCCATATAAATGGCATAAGTGATCCAGATCTGCCTTGCTGCTGTCTTACAATCAGAATGTATGCCGTTAGAGTAGAGTTTAATGGAGTAATTAAGTATAATCAAATATAACTCAGCAATGAAGGGACAGCATACAGCACAATTGAGTAACTGAGAGGAGAATTTAATTTTACAAAAGGAAATTGTACAGAGTGGAATGTTACCTGTCATTTAACACACAATTTGTGCTAATGAAATTATTCAAATATGCACAGTTGGCGGCATGGTTTTCTATAATTGTTTGGACATCCTTTTCCACATTAGGTAATGAGTTTGGTAATGTGCCCTTTATGTTTCCATTATGTTATTAATATTTGAAAGTGAATTTATCCACCACAGCAAAATACAGCTCAGACCTGATTAATATAGGACATTCTGGCTGTGTAAAGCTCTGACAGTATCCTAGGATATCTGACAGTATTGCATTACTGTGTTCATTCATAAGGATACTATTTTTAAATCCTCTTAGAGGAAGCCAATAATTTGACAACTGTCATTTTCTATGCAAAACTACCTGGATGGGCCTAAATAAGCTGTAAGTAAAAGGTAACCAAAGGAGGGAAAATGGGCTAAATTAACAAGGGGTAACAATTCATGTGATTTGTGATTCCTGTTTAATTCTTGCCTGATCATACTTCGGTGGTGTATTTAGTTTAACGGTCAGGTAACCCTGGATTGGGTAAAGAATGGTGTCAATGTAGACAAATGCAGCCTATACTAATGTCAGTTACTGTCAATGCAAAACTAATTTGGCTGTCATCCTTTGGCAGCACAATCACACAGCCTTCCATTATCATGTTGTATTACCAATAAAAACAATCTCCTACAAATCTGTACCAAATCTAGGACTGTGCCACATTGTCCCCTTTAAACAGGGAAAAAGTCTAGCAGGAGAAAATAATAAAATGACACAGTTTGAACTGTATGGGGCAGGACGGCTAAAACACCCCAGAAACCAAATTAATTGAATCTGCAGTACTGACTTCAATCCAATACTAGTGATTAAAATAGACTGCAGTAAATTGAACTAAAGTGAGCAAGGCTTGTGTCAGGAATATATCGCAATGAGACCTTCTTCCCTAACTTGCCGCAAGACATGCCTTTAGATTGCTTTCTGTTTGTGTTTATATTTCTGTAAATGCATTGTGTCAATATGCAAAAATATGAAATTTATGTGCATACTAATACTTTTTCATCCATGCTGCATTTTGATGGTTCTTTATTTTGATTGTAAAAAGTTATATAAAATGTACACATTTTATTCAAAAGATTTGGTGCTTTTCTACTATTTGTCTATTTTTGTTAAGTTCATACTCATACCAAATGATGCTGACTGCATGTTCAATTCAGGAAAGAAAGAGTGACTCAAGACAGAAATCAGTCTCACGGCTGCTCGATTTAGTTGGTTATGACAGTGTCTGTTATTACCTGCTGGCTTTTGTAGTTCAAACTTATTTTCAGATACATGCAAAAGATGACAAATCCCACTGCTTGCACTGAACAGAATTCAAATATACTGTATATGGAAAAAAACTGTATGTTTATTAAGAACAGATTCTTTGTTCTAATCATTTGATTGCTGCCTGGATCTTGCAGGACTGGGATACGCCTCGATGGTGATAGTGTTCTTCTGCAACACTTACTACATCATGGTTCTGGCTTGGGGCTTCTATTACTTCATAAAGTCCTTCAACGCCACCCTGCCCTGGGCCACGTGCAACAACTCCTGGAACACTGACAGCTGCATCGAGATCTTCCGTCACGATGACTGCCAGAACGGTACCATCGGCAACTCCAGCTTTGGCAACCTGACCTGCGAGGAGCTGGCGGAAGGGCGTTCCCCCATCATCGAGTTCTGGGAGTGAGTTGTTACTCTTATGCGCCGTTCACACCATTCACGCCAAACTGGGCTGAATCACTCGGCTTGTTCTTCTGATAAGCTGTTGGTAGTTTAGTGGAACCGAGCCAAGGGCATGCAACCACATAGTTTGTTGGTTTTGGAACAGGTGTAGACTTGAAATATACAGTTGCCTATTCAGCTTGAGAAGCTTCTGCCAGTCCGGATGTAACCGTTTTTAACCCAGATCTTATAACACAGCATATTGTTTCACACATTGACTATGACTGTATTATGGAGTAAAACATTATGTTCCCCTTGAAAAAGAAATACGTAAAAATTGAAATATTAAAAATGTAAAAGTCAGGATGTAATCTCCAACTGTTGTTGGCTAAATACAGATGTATTGGCTAAACACCTTTTGAAGCCTAATGCTGATTGGCTGGCCACAGCAACGTTAAAAACCTTGGTGTTAAAGGCTTAATGACAGAGCGTGTCTCTTTTCTGCCCCTTTTCTGTCTCACACACTTCCCACCCCCACCTCTTGCGGGCTCTTTAACCATTATTAAAATGGTCTATGATGAGGTGGTCACTTTGTTCTGCTGGGACGTCTGAGTTATTAACATGACCACCAATGCTTCCTACCACCAATGTTACAGCTCTGATGTATGAAATGCGTGTGGTTTGGTATGACATGAGAGGATGCCGTGCAGTTTCTTAACTGAGCTGCCTTAATTGAGTCTGGTACATTAGCTGTGGGAGCGCCGAGCATTCATGAGTGGGATGGGACCTAAGTGCTTGCTTAAAATTCAGTGTGTGGTATGGGGGTTGGTAGAACTGCTTGCACAGGACATAGTGTACAGATTTATCCTTATGCAAAATTATATAACGATAGTGCAAGTCTGGTGGTAGAGCCAACTAAATTCTCTTGAAATAAGTCTGAATGTAGATAATTGCTGTGGATCTGCCATCAGAGATATATTATGAGCCACACAAGCACAGAAAGCAGAAAGAAGATTTTAGTTTAGCTCTATGTCAAGATAATTGGCTGCTAGAAAATTATTGCAACTGGGGGGTCATTAAACCCGGAAAGAGATACCAAGCACAAGTTTCACATAAAGAGTTTCACACAGGAAAAAATGTATAAATAGAATGACGAATGTACTATGTATAGCAGTATTTCTGCCAAATCTTAAAAATATACCCCGCATACATTCTTTTAATACGTCAGTCCTTCCCTCCCACAGGAATAAGGTCCTGAACATCTCAGACGGCCTCGACCAGCCTGGAGTCATAAACTGGGAGCTGATGCTGTGTCTGCTGGCCACATGGCTCATGGTGTATTTCTGCGTGTGGAAGGGAGTGAAGTCGACCGGCAAGGTAACGCATCCCCCATCTGGCATTAGGCTTACAGAGGCTCATCCCGGTCTTAGCCACGCTGGCTGAAAGGTAAAGGCCACCTGGAGTCACATGGCGCTTCGGCCAGGTCATGCATGGCCTCCTCTGTACCTGTGCATTGGTTACGTAATGGCTCCTGCTCTCTGCCCGGCCCCCCCCACCGAGCAGCGCTCTTCCTTTCAGCTGCTGATCCTCCGGGTCAGCTGCTCTCGGCCGTTTTCTCTCTTGACTGAAACGCTGATCTTGCTGCGTCATATTTAAATTGATCTGTCGCCTTTTTTGTCAGGCTAAATCACACCGTTGCAATGCTTCAAATGCATAAACGGAGAAAGGCAAGAGGCACAGCTCAGTGACAAGGTGTTAACTCGAGATGAGACGAGAACGGTGTAGAAATAAAACGGTTGTCGTACCTTCCGAGTATGAAAATGAATGCAGGCTTCAGACTTCGTTTCACTGTTTCACAAATAGGTTCTTTAATACAGTAAAGGAACCAGTGGATCTTCTCCCCAAGTACAGAGATAAAAGAACCCTGATGGTATGGTAACACTGATCTTTAAAGGAATCCTTTCCCACCCCCTCCAACATTCTGGGTAGCTATCCTGGCTGGTGACCTGTGGGGGCTGGACGTTCCCACAGTCCCCCCCAGGAAAGAATCATTTACATACTGTAAGGTGGGCTGAAGCAACACCTTCCCTTGACTTCTTAGGGTTAGACTGGCCGGGCAAATGGTCAAGCACAAGATTGTCCCCACAGGGTTAACATTCAATTGGCATTGATGTTAACCAACATTCTGAGTACCCATCTGAGCTATTGTCCTGTGGAGAGCAGACAGTCCCGCTGTCATCTCAGGAAGGAGTTGTTTGCATATGAAACGGTGGGCTCAAGCAACACAACTTCCTGGGATAAAGCTGATACAGCTGAGCCAAATGCCCAACCACAACATGTTACATATCCCAACAAACGGTGGACACATTGTGGTATGCTCGTTCTGTGGAAACCAACACAAAGTAGACCTCTCACAGCTCTTAAAAGAGGAGCATTTTCACTCAGGTGTTGTGGTCAGCGCTGCAGGTGGCCTTTTAGAATTGTGGACTCCATGCCTAGCAGGTGCAGCCTGCCAGACCGGAGGCTGTTACTGTACAGAACCTGTGAGCACATACCGCTGCCAAGCGTAGCATGTGGAGGGAGGATGTCATATCAGGGCAGGACACCTTGGACGTCCCGGCCATTCGGGGAGTCACACTCCGCTTACTTTTGTCAGACGCTGTAGGGCATTGTCCTCTTGTGCCAACATCGATCAATACCGAGGCGCTCGGCGGTTATGTAAGGACAAGAGCATTCCGTGAGGTTTATATCGACGTGTGATTAAAGGGGTGGAATATTCCAGAGGCCCGGTAGACGTAAATCCGAACAGGTTTCCATTTTAGTCTCTTTTTATTTTTTTTCTTTGCCCGGGCTGGAGAGGAGAAGGAGAAAGCAATGTGACTAATCTAACCTTGTGTGATTCACATTGCACCTTCATTCCACACCGGCAGTGCAGCCCGGCAAGGAGGTAGAGGGTAGCCATGGCAACGTCAGTTCCAGAGGGGGTGTGGCTTTAAAGTATTACAAAGTATCCCTGTCACTGTGCCGCGCTCTCATTGGCTGGCTGGGAGAGGTGGACTGCAGTGAAACGTGACAGCAAGCTCGTAGGGAAGGCAGCTGCCCCTTTTTCTGCTAGGGAGGCGGGGTCACCTTAAAGCCAGAACCAAGATATGAGATATCAGTGTTTTTCAAAAGCTGCAAGCCCTTGGCTTTATTCTAACCTTAATAACAGTTATCTAAGGAAGAAGCTGGAGTCAGGAATCATATAAGATCATGTAATTAAATTACAACTAAAATAGTATTTATAGCATTGTATCTGATTATCCCTTGCTTTTAACTGCACTCTTCCACGTAAAGAGAGGAATACCTGTCTTTCTGTCTGTTTTTTTCCACACAAATCAGTCTGTACAATCATAATCTCTAATGTTTAGCTATGATATGAAGGTCAACATGAATCACTCCTGGTATTTTAATGCTGGTGTCCTCAGCAGAGGTGAAAACCTTTGCTTAAGTCAGCAATCTGAGGTAACCGCAGGGGCTGTTCAGTTCTCCTTCTGAGTGGTTAGGCCTTGACTTTGACTGCTTTAATCATGTGCTTTCCTAACTGACACATTATGAATTTAGGAACGAGCAGTAAGCGGTGTGGTAAATACAGAAATACGAGTAAAACTGTCTTAAATTACATAACCGCAGTGTAAATTCTGGACAAAACACCAGCTGTATATGAGGGGAACAGAGACTCGAGTGGCTTCCCTCAGCAACGCACAGTGCTGTCATCATGTCATGTTTGTACTGTAAATTCTGTAAACCCTGTAAGCTCAGTCAGTTGGACTAATCATTACTGCACATAAACGATCCAAGGGAACTATTCCGTCACTACCTGCGATTTGTAGCATGCAGAACAAGTGTGGACAAGTCCAGACGTTTCAGTTCAATGACCTGAATGGCTCAGTTGTGGCTGTTTATATCGCCGCACAATAGGGGTTTTATGACACTCAAGGGAAATAATTCAGACGAGTTTGGATCGTGATCGTAGTTTGTGTCCTTGCAAAAACCTGGCTTTGGAAGTCATCAATCCCTGACATTTTTCTGGACTTGGCAGAGATTTAATTTCATGCTTTACCGCCTCTCTAATGCCCTAGTAATGCGTTTATTATTTACATATATTTATTTTGTTTTGTTTTGTTTTTTTTACTTGTAAAAAATTGGATTGGATTTTTATAGTACCTATATATAGCATCCTTTTAGGTAATATGGGACGACCATTTTGTGCCAGATCGCTCACCACAATTAAGATTAGGTGGAGAGGGAGGGATTTAATTTAGCCAATTAAACTGCAGGATTTTAAAAATGGCTGGGTTAATAGGGCCTGATTAGGATTTTGGCCAGGACACCAGGGTTAACCCTAGTCTTTGTGATAAGTGCCATGGGGTCACTGTGTGTCAGGCAGTTCTGAAATATGGCATTTCCTGTGGCACAGTATCCTGGTTGCTGTGCTGTACTGCACCATCGTCCACCTCAGCAAAGCTCGGTGTCTGTCAAACTGTTGGTTTTATAAAAAGTGGATACTGCGTGTAAAATATTTAAAATCTTACTTAAGCATTTGCTGTTACTTATAATGATTTGAAAAACATACCACTGTAAATGGAAAAATATTGTAAAAAGTCCCCACTTCCAGAAAAAAAAAAAAATCTCAAGGGCGGCCAATTGCTGCTAGATCCAAAGACTGGAATCCTCATATCCCTCTGTAAGCTGTCCCTTAAAAAGGAGTACTACAGTTGACTGACCCTAGAATAGCGCTGTAATTTATAACAAATCAAGATACATTACAAACCAGGAACACTGGACTGCACTTCCAAATGCTTGTTCTGAAAACAGATACTATAGAGCACATGATCCCATGAATGCAACTTGAGAAAGGTCAGCATAACATCTTTTTAGAGCTGCAAATGCTTCTTAGGCCTAAGTCACTTATTGCCTTAGGATGGCCTTAGTACCATACCCTGAATAACATTTTATCAGCATTTTCTAGTGTATACGAGAGTACTGCATTAAAACAAATATAATAGCCAATACAAAGAGTTACGCTAGATATGCTGTAGTTTCCTCTGAAACCTTCATACCTGGTTATACCTGTGCAGCCCTGTCAGGGTGTGGGATTGGACTAGAACTCAGAGTGGTTCACACTGTGGTACTCTCCAGTAAACTACCACATGATTTTCGCTTTCATCTGCTCTATGAAGAGCATCAGGTGTGGAGGAGAAAGGCAGCAGAAGGTGATGGGTGGTGTTACACAACAAGAGGATGTTGGAATGAAGGAGAAGGAAGAGAGAAAAATGAGAGCGGTGGAGGGTTACCTGTACAGGAGACATGAAAGAGAAGAGATACGATGAACAGAGTTCGGCCAGAATATGACAGGCGTAGAGGAGGCCAACTTACAGTGACAGAAGTTAAAGTTCAGCTCTACTTCAGGATTGTAGGCTGTGTGCCATATTGACAAAGGGTCATCTGACTAATTCGCAAAAGTACAGCATCTGATAATATAACAATCCGTTCTGGTACAGATGAAATGACCAGTGATGTAATGTTAGTATTGGAAATTATCCGAATGGTAGATGCTAGCTAGTCATGTCTTATAAATAGTTTTAAATGGAAATGAAACATGCAGCTAAATGAAAGATGAGTAGCAGCGCTTCACATTCTCTCCTGCAGTTTCAGGACCCTTTGCCCTTAGTGTCTGCCGTAAATCACGTTGTACAGGCCTACGAGGGAAATCAGTTCTGTGCACTCCAAGAATCTAAAAGATGGTATCATGTCATGTGGTCTTATTTTTACACAAACACACAGTCAGGGCACTTCAGAAAGGGCTGACAAGCTCTTTCCTTCTTTTTACTTGCAAGTTAATATATTTAATCAAACAGCATCTTCAGCTGTATTGCACATTTACACATATGTAGATCCCTGCAATCTTTCTGTTGAAACCATATATTGGAATGAGGCCATCTTATAGAACAGATTGCCAGACTGAGGCTGTCATCAACTTTTCGACAGCACAGACATGTGAATTTGAATTATAATTATATGGCCTTTGTATCTTCAAGTAAACAGATGTGGAAAAAATAGGCAGCTCACATTTAAATATGAATTTAGGCCAGCTTGATGTTTATATCTAAGATTTATCACCCACATCAGCTTTTATAGAGCACCAACACAGTAAAATAGGCAGCTATAAAAATCAGTGAGGTTGGATTTCATTTGATGTCTTATCACAATGGTCCAGATTACAAAGGTGCAAGGTTCAATTCTTTTGAAACATCATACAGATTAGATAAGAACTTCTAGTTTAGTATGTGAGTACCTGGAAGATTACCACGGGTGTTACAAAAACTTAATAAGTCATTAAAATTGCATATGACAGGCCTAAGCATGTGACTATGTGTATTGCCCTTGGTTTGAATGCTTAGCAGATATATTTGTGTATCAAGTTGCAGGTCATAAGATGTAATTCTTAATTTCATATTCTTCTTACTAGTTCCTTTCACTGTACGTGGTTCTTTTCCATTTAAACAAAGCAGGCACACTTGGCTATATTGAATGTACTGTATGACTTCATTTCAAATAATTTGCCTTTCCACCCACACACTGACACACACAAACTGTAGATACACACATACCTGCGCACACTCACACACACACACACACACACACACACACATTACTTCCCGGAATTAAAAAATAAATAAATAAATCATTCTAAAGTAGGTTTCAATGTAAAAAGGCTATACTTAGCAAATGTTTTACAACAATAAATCAAATGTTTCTAGGAGGGGCCCCACTCATAACCCACCCAAGGCCAATATTTCCATCCCCTGTCCACTTCACTGGCTGTAGAAAAGAACTGTTCTGATGAACTGTTGGGATGGACTGATGCCTCATGTATTTTGCCAATGTCTTTTCTATTACTATTTTCCAGAAGCCTCTTGACCACCTTTTTCCAGGGTCAGGGAATAATTTTCCAGTTTTTTCCCCAGTTGGCCTGGGTTTTGAAGTTTTTGTGGTTCCCTCTGGAAAATGCACTATGCTATGTGTAGCACTTTGTGACTGTCTTGATTGTAAAAATGATTGACTGACACCCTGCTGTTGGGTTAGAGGTGTAATACCTGTGCGGCCCTCTCTTTTCTCTCCCGTCAGATTGTGTATTTCACGGCCACGTTCCCCTACGTCGTTCTGATAATCCTGCTAGTGAGGGGTGTGACTCTGCCCGGTGCCTATGACGGGATCATGTACTACATCAAGCCCGACTGGTCTAAGCTCGGTGAGGCACAGGTACGTTCAACAAACAGTCCCTGGGAAAACGATTGCAAGTAAGGGCTCATAGCATCTCACATAGGACTTTAAATTCAAGCGTCAAAAGATACCGACATGCATGCACAGCAATGAACACGGCGGGCTTACCTGTAAGAACTGGGGGTGTTAAAAGCATTCACCATTCACTGATACTGGTGGGTGCTTTTAATGAATGAACATGTCTTTCTCCAGTACTTAATCTCAATGATGTTTAAATCTACCTATAATATCTATGCTAACATAACTCTAAACTTTTTTTTATTCTGGAGTAGTGCATGCAGTTTATCGTCAATCAGTAGAGTTTAACCCTCAATTTTAACACTATTAATGTAAATAATAATGATATTAACAATATCAATCAGTAGCTTTAATGTCAGTCAGTAGTGTTTAACCCTCAGTGTTAACACTGTTTTCTGTCTCTTTCGTTCAGGTGTGGATTGATGCTGGCACCCAGATTTTCTTCTCTTATGCTATTGGTCTCGGTGCTCTAACTGCCCTCGGCAGCTATAACAGATTCAACAACGACTGCTACAAGTAAGTGCCTTTGTTAAGTAAATCTGACGAATTTAGGGAAAAGAGGGGTTTCCCCACAATTGTTTATACAAGACAGTTTAGATCACAGTACATATTTGCATGCTGTGTGTCATTCACGACGTACAAGAAAGAATGCTGTGGCACAAGTATTTCAACTTTGCTTCTCTGAGCCCCGTCTCTTACTGTCATTAAGGCCATTTAGCAGACCTTCTTATGTTGTCTTAAACAGGTTACAGTTTTATCCATTTATACAGCTGGATATTTATTGAGGCAATTGGGGGTTAAGTACCTTGGATACAATGGCAGTGTCCCAGCAGGGAATCAAACCTGCAACCTTCTGGTCACAAGCCTTATGCCTCCTTCGGCCCCGTTTCTCACATCACCTCCCCTTCTTTCCTCCTCAGGGATGCGTTTATGTTGGCTCTGATCAACAGCGGCACCAGCTTCTTTGCTGGCTTTGTGGTTTTCTCTATCCTGGGGTTCATGGCATCAGAGCAGGGAGTGGATATCTCCAAAGTGGCCGAATCAGGTAACATATGAGCTCCTCTCTTTACACTAACCACAGGCTGTCAGCTGTTGTGTATAGCCAGGCTCACTGTATGGCTAGAGATTTGTCGGAGTGGAAAGGTATCATATTTCCACCAAAAACAGAGTATTATATCTTGGAAAGTCCCCTTTACATGGAATTGCTTAAAATAAAAGCAAAAAAGAAATGACCCCACTGAAAAAACTGGTTAATCATTTACAAGCCTAGTGCATTATATGTACAGGAAGTACTTTACATTCATTAACACATTTGATTCACAGCATGTACTTCCTGTCAAATACAAAATGCTGTTGAATACAATAAAAGCAAACAACTTAGAGGTTTGCTCCTGTGTTACTTATTGTTACTCTAGGCTTAATTTTAGCGATCATACAGTGGGCATTAACAGAAAGCTGGTAGAAGCATTCTCTCTACCATGTTTTTCTGGAGGCCAAAGCCTACTACAACTGAAGAGAGCAGATTCAATGCTTCCTTTCAATAATTCAGACAAAATTCTGTTGTTTCTGCTCCATGTAACTGAGTGCTCATTTCATGTCTGCCCAGTCCAGGGTATGGTCCATTATTTATGACATGAATTTTGATGAATAACATATCATAAAAACGCCTTATTTGGATGTTTGCCACAAGGCAATATAACAGCCAACTAGAAATGACACAAGCTGACAAGAACTGTTACTTCTGACCAGTTTATTTTGAATGTTCATGCATCAAAGTATGTATAAATGTATATTGTATTACAGTATATTTTGTATGAGCAATTCAGACTGAGATGTACCCACTCTGAAAATGATTCACTTGCATGCAGTGATTTTAATTTCTTGTCTTTTAGATGTTGAAACGAGTTATAACACGTGAGAGGACAATATCTTTCAATTATATCAAATCTCATATCGAGAAAAAGTGAAAAGTATTTCCATATTTATGTATGTGTATATGCATATTATTTTTTGTTTATAATGACTCTGTTGATGCTGTTTGTAGTGGTATTACTTTAAAAAGGCTAAAATTCTTGCTTTGACAGTACTGTTTGAAAGATTGAATGTGTGTGTGTGTCAGAATGTCAAGACCATGAAATTGCTGATTATTGATGAAGCTCAGAGGGTATCAAACATGTAAATTCTTAGTTCTCATCTTTACATACAGATGTAGGCAATTTCACAGTGACTTAAAATGTATCAGAGAGTCTGTTAAAGGTTTGTGCAGTCACTGTATTTTTTAGATTTTAGACTTCAGTGTGCAGGAGAGGGAGTGCGTGTCTGTGTGTATGCGTGTATGTGTGAAAGAGAAAGAGTGAGAGAGAGAAAGAGAGAGAGAGAGAGGGAGAAAGAGTGAGTGGGGAGGGAGGGGTTTTGTGATGTTGCATTTGAGTGTTAGCATGAGAAATTTGTCACTAACAGGAACAGATACAGAATATGCTAGTACATCACATTGCACTCTTGTCTAGCAGCGGATTTGGAATGCACATCCAGTGTATAACTGACTGTGTGGCATATACCGTGAATGCATACTACAAGCAAGGACCCAGTAGATTCTGTATTATGGACATGTACTGGATGAATTGCATGACCAGATGCAGTCTTCTTGCACGTTTTCTACATAATTGCTCCAATTAGAAATGAGGTCTTTCACATGTTTGCAAATAACATTACAAACCCAATCACCAAGTGAATACACCATCGGTGAGGGACTTTTGTAATGTCTTTGCAGTGAGTAGCTGAGAGCTATATTCAGTCTGGACCTTGGGCTTCATTATCTGGCTATTTCCAATGCATTCAAAATGGTGTGTGATTAGTTTTTAATTTTTTAGGATGTGCACTTTTCTCTCTTAAAGCAAGGAGAGTTTGCTTGACTTCTGTTTACACAAGAGTACCAAAATAATGGCAATCCATTGACATGGTGGACCATCCAGTTGGTTTAAGCAAAATTGCATCTTAGTATATAGTTTGTGTAAAATGACAGTTTGCATTCTGTTACTAGTAGGAGTAACATTCTCCAAACAAAATCCAACACTGAAGTAGCCTACTATCTGTCATTTGCGGAGGCCTAAAACTGTTTCACTATTAGACACACAGTATTAAATTCATTTGTATTACTTGTTCACAGATGGTGACAGATCTGTTTGAATGATACATTTTGAACTCCTTCACAGACTGTGAGCATGTAGAAAAATGATAAAAGAAAGAGTGCAGATAGCACTACCACTTGCATTTGTTCACAGACCAGAAAAATGCCAGAACCAAGAACTACAACTATGAGTACAGAAAAGCAAAGAGGGTTAACAAGAAGTCTATCAACTCCCATAGTGCTAGTCAAGGTACAACAACTAACTAAGTATCAGTGGAAACACACAACTTAGTCACTGAAATAAGTGTACATATACAACCCAGCTAATGGGTAGAGTAGTTATTCACAGTTACTTGTTAAGAGCAAGCACTGCACCAATCTGCTGATCTCTTTCATCTCAATGAGCTTGTTAGTGGACATTAATAATTAGGATTCTTAAGCAGTGAGCAGTGAACATGAGCTTTTACAGAAGCAATCCTTGTGGTTAGAAAACAGCACAGGTTTAACATCATGCTGGAAGAAGTACTTTTAAGTAACAGTATTAGAGCATTTACAACAGATAGTTGACCACTTGAATGTTGGATTTGTTTTTTTTTTTACCTTGAAAACAAGCACTTTGAAAAGTTAACTATGTTAATGTCAATTTAGTCTGAATTCCATACTTAACTTAATCTTTCTTTTTATAGTACTCTTCTGTAAACATATTCACAAGACTTGATTGGGCATGTTTGGCAGTGGTTTGAAGGTGACATGTTAGAGCTGTTTGAAATCTCACATTAGTGATCCACCTACCTAATCCTCTTATTGCACCTTTCCCCACAAATACATAATTAAGAATGACCCCAGACACCACAGATCTGTTTCCAAAATGTCAGTTATTAATTTCACTTTGACGGAGAGAGAAAGAGAGAGAGATGGCAACAGATGAGACTCACACAGATGAAATATGACAGCTAAAGGTTTGTCTGGAGTTTGTCTGCTTTTATTCCCATGCATTGATTTAATGGTGCAAAAATGGTGTAAACCAATGATGTAAAAAATCAAAAACTAAGGTATGCATAATCCAAACTCTTAAATGAAATGAAATTTTTGACTATAATTCAAAATATTGAAACGAGACAAGCTTCAAGCAAATCCTCACACATACTGCAACGCAGCTGAGTACAGTTAAGGGAATTGTATGTGTGCATCTCAGTGGTAAAGACAAGAATGTTGTTGTTTTTTAACCCACCCATACTGCTGAAAGCAGCAGACACAGAACTAGGCCACTGGTCTGTCACAGGACAGAACACAAAAAACACGCTTTACTGAATATCACACTTGAAACACAGCTACGGTCGTGTTGTACACTGAGGCACTCAGGAATATCTAAGCTGTAAATAACCATTTGGAATCTTTTCAGCATTAGGGTTTCATTCACTTTATGCATACATTTGTTATTTTCAGACGATGTGAGCCGATGTTATCAGGGGAATATAAGTGGTCCTTCTATTGAGGTCAGTCTATTGAGGTTATTTGTTGTCATGTTAGGTTAACAGGAAGATGCATTCAGTCAGCAGAAAGAATTTGTCCATTCATGGCCTACCCAAAAGAAAAGATAGAAATGTTTTGCACACTTATTTCAATCACCCTTGTTAACAGAGGACTAGTGCTGCTGTGCAAATACAAACAAGTACACTGTAGTTATAACTAAATGATCTTGTTGTATTAATCGGTGAGTGATGGATTTGTATGTTAACAATATCTGTTTTAGTCTCCAATAAACTCTGATATAGAATCAATATCAGATTTTATAGCAGGCTAATCAAATAATTGTATCAAATTATATAGAAAATTGGCAAAATTTCATCTGTGGCTGAAAATGGAGGATATGTCAGTGATGCTGACATGTCTGGACTGCCCATTGGCCAACACAAACACGTATTTACACCAAACCGGTTTGTTCTGGATGAAATTGCACTGTACATGCATCCAGTTTAGCACAAACATCTGCACTTCTTGTTCGTGTTGGTTGATTCAGTTGGGTCAGGTTCAAGTTGGTGCACTTGTGTTTTCCACCACTATGATTTCAGACCAGAGAGGTCATTGATTCTGAAAAGCACTTTGCGGTGACTTTCTCACACATTCAAGCCAGCCTGTAAGTATTAGTGTAACATTCAGTGTCCACCAGTCAGCATGTGCCACAGCTAGGAGGAAAGGCACTGATACTCAGCACCCAAGAGCTGACCACAGAGCAGCTGCTGCTTCCACGTGGGGTGAGGCCAAAAAGCAGATGGGATCTGGGCTGGGGTTTTTTTTGGGGGATAGCAAGCACAGCAGTTAGTTCCCAGTTAGTTCCCTGCCTGAAATAGTTATACTCCGTTCTACTGTAAAAACAATGTTGATTTCTTTCCTCACATCTTAATGAAATATTATCAAAGGCTTCTTTGAAAACAACTGAAATATACTGTTCCTTGATTCCTCACAATGAAAATGTTTTTAGATCTGTACATGCTCTATACCATCCTAAAAGCATGTTGTCCTGTTTTCTGTTTGCTGGTCATTGGGTGTCATGTAGAGCTGGAGCAGATTCTCAGGGCCTCTTGACTGTATCAGAGCAATTTTTACAGTTAAAGTGTTGGTTTGGCTGGTTACATTACAGGGTCAGTGCATGATTGGAGTTATCTCGAACATTTGAGGCTTTGGATATAACCTGAGTTTTAAGGGTTTCACTGGACCCGGGACAAAATTGGGGGAAAATCAGATTGCATCACAGAACTGCTTCCCAACAGATAAAAAGCAAACCAAAACAGTACAAATGGCTCTTGTCCTCTGACTAGCAGACCGTGTAACTAGAGGCTTTTTCTCCTGTACAGCTGGTCTTCTTCTGTTAAGATTTGTGTTATAGCATGGGTATAGTGTGGAGGATGCATAATTTTCACATTATCGCCCAGACATTGTATGAGATTTAAATTTACTGCTTCTTTATTATGGTCAGCAAACCCTGAGGGAAGTGTAAGTTTAGGTTTAAGAATGTTTAAGGTATACTATTGCCATTTGATGGTCAAGCTGTGATTTGCGAAGACATCAATTTTGGCAGAATTTTTCTAGCAGGTCCATGATATATTGTCACCATAGCCAATCTGTCCTAGCATTTTGAACATTTGACAGCCTCTCCCATGGAGAGAAGAGCAGGTCGATCAAAATGATATTCATGAAAGCGGATATGTGTCTCTCTGAGCTCATGCAGAGTCCAACAGTAACAGTGAACATAAGCTGAAGCAAAAAAGGAAGAAAGAAAAGAGTTTAAGAATGAAAGAGACACGGCTATAATGACTCCCATCATCAATCTCAGTAAAGAATGTGGCTTAGTTAAAGTTCTGTAATGAAGTGCGCTTTGCGGCCTGCTTAGGATCTCTGTGAGTCGTTGCAGTATAGTGCTGGCTCCAGAGGAAGAACCGGTCTAGGAGTGGTAACAATCTGGATCAGCTCACTGTTTCAGGCACTGACTGCCCTCTGTCAGCATTGCAAAGTATTAATTTCCCATTTTTTAAAATTGGGATTGAAAACATGAAGCACAGATGTTTTTTTGCAGATTGCACTGTCTGTAATGATTCCATGGGGGAAGCGCGTGTGTGTGTGTGTGTGTGTGTGTGTGTGTGTGTGTGTGTGTGTGTGTGTGTGTGTGTGTGTGTATGTATGGGTGTGGATGTGGATGTGGGAGGTGTACATGTGCTGTTTTGTGCATCTGCATGTGTAAGTGCATGTGTGTGTTTGTGTGTGTTTGTGTGTGTGTGTGTGTATGCCTACGTGTGTGTGTGTGTGTGTGTGTATATGGAGATTACGTGGATATTCAGGTGTATGTGTGAATGGTTGCAAATTGCAAGATCAGAAACCTGGCCTAGTGATTGACCTTTTTTAGATATTTGAGTGCTACGTTAGGTTATTTCATTCATTTTTAGTTTCACAGTTTATATTTACAAAACTGTTAATGGCCAAGTTGTTCATTTCTTTCATTTAAGTAGAAAGCCTTTCATTTTTTTGATTTCAAAGTTGTAAAATCAATGCAAAAGAAAGGAAAATCCCCCTGTAACTTCATAAATTGTCTTATCCTTTTAACAGGGTTTTCCTTTGTGTTCTTCAATCCTATTTTATGCCTGACTTGTGATTCATATCTATTTATTTATTTATATCTCTATATATCTATATTTTTAATTTATTTAAATATTAATTTAAGGATTATTTAACCAGGAATTTTGCCTCTTGAGATGTGCACATCTCGCTTTCAAGAGCGGTCCTGGAGCTGACTGCTGCAGCAGGTAAACTTCTGTTATCTAATGACAGCATTCACACTTTAATACAGCCCAGTCCAAGAGTCCTGCCATTACGGGCCCTGCAGGGAGACCAGTGGACAAGCACTTACCAATAGTCGGGCGAAAAAAAGTACAAGCGGACAGGAACAGGCTCAAACGTTAAAGCCTAACCATACTAAAAACCCCTGAAGATGTAAAAACAAATAACACTTTAGGAACTAACAAAAATGATCCGTTTAAAACTGCATGCACACGGCAGGGAGGTCTGGCACATGTCCCCACAATGCAGTGCGGGGCGGATTTAGCCTGACAAAGAGGATTATGGGACTGAGTGGGTATGCAACTGATCCCCCCACCACGTTCCTTTTTAAACTGCACAAGGGGGTCTAATGGTTTCCCCTCATCTGATTGGCCCATCTTTGGCCAATGCATTAAGCGTAGTGATTTGAGCACAAATGTACAGTTCACCCAAAGACTCCTCATTTTTAATCACCTGGCGTTAACATGTCCTATTGACTTGGCCATAGCAATAGGTCATCTTTGTGCTGATTGCAGTTCTCTTCTTATCCAGAATGGGAAATTGTTGAAAATGCATACATTGTGTACTCACTCTTTCTCATTATGCTCTTTGGGCTAAGTATGAAGCATTTAGCCTTATTCATGCTTATACTAGCTAATATCCGAATTTATGGCAGGTTTAATTTTTTGTTGTAATGTATGCTACTTTTTGGTTTTATTTCCACTTGAACTTGAATGTGAATCTTACATTGGCAGATCTAAACTGTTTATAAACTGTTCTGACAAGGAAATAATGAACTGAACGTCGGTTAGCCGATAGTAAACCTATAGAAAACCAAATTTACTGCTCAAAGTTATGTACAAAGGTCGTTGCACATAATTTGAATAGAGGCCTCTTACCTGTGGGTCACAGAATTACTTTATCAGTTTTATCTTTCTATAACCGTAAGGAAAGTTACATGTAATAACAAAACCTGGACGCGATCCAAAACTGAATATTTCCTAGAACTAGAGGATAAAATCTTTGATGATTTCCTGACAACATGGTAATATGGTAATCTCTTATTTCCTGGCAAACCACAGTTTCATGTACATCATATCAGCAGAAATAGTAACAGAGGCCTAAACAAGTTTAAACCTGCACAGTTTAAACAAATATGTAGCAGGTTAGGTTTGCTATGCTGTGCTGTTTTTTTGATGTTGTACATTTTGGAAACTCCAAACAATTGTATCAGTTGAAAATTCTGTGATACTTATTAATAATTTAGAGGTTTTATGGATAATAGTTCAAGCTTCAGGTACATCACTGACAATCCAAAATGCAGGGACCAAAACGACACAGCACTGAATAAGTCATGAGCATCACGCACTACAGTGACGATCGTTCACGGTACATACACAACAGGACCATGTGAGCCTTTTTAACCATAACTAACTAACCTGCCTGAATCCCGCGTGGGTGAGATGCACAAACAGACAGTCGGCACCAAAACAAGCAAAACGAGCATTAAAGCACAGAGCCCTCTCGCTGTCACCTCATCTTCTGCACGATAGCGCCTCCCTCAGGTGCCTTCCCTGTGTTTCTCTCTCTCTCTATCTGTGCAGTATGTATGTGTGTAAGTGTGTCTGTGTCGAGGGGCCCCCTTCCCCCCACTCCCCCCCGGGCTGTGGCGTCGGCCCTCTGACCCCTGTCTCGCTCTCCTGCAGGTCCCGGCTTGGCGTTCATCGCTTACCCGAAAGCCGTGTCTCTGATGCCCGTGGCCCCTCTCTGGGCAGCTCTCTTCTTCTTCATGCTTCTGCTCCTGGGACTCGACAGTCAGGTCGGTCAGAGCACCCAGCGGTGCGGTCGTTTCGGTGGAAGGGTTCCGCCCGCAGCATCGCTCGACCTTTCTTTCACCAGCGTCTGAATTTTCTGCAGCGAAAATCTGACGTCACCCCCCCCACCCTCTCTCCTCTGTTCTTTTCTTCTGCAGTTTGTGGGGGTTGAAGGTTTTGTAACAGGGATCCTGGACCTTTTTCCTGGAAAGTATTACATGCGCTACCGGCGGGAAATTGCTGTGGCGATCTGCTGTCTATTATGCTTTATAATTGACCTCTCCATGGTTACGCAGGTAAGACTTCCTTTGCAGAGGGACAGCAACCAACAAGATTCTCAAAGGACTGAGAGATTCTTTTTTTTGTATTTATTGCTCCTCCTGAAAAAAAGAGGTAGAATTTAAAGACACACAAACAACACAGTGCACATATAGGTGTATTTTTGTGACACTAATTATGTGCTTGATGATGTTACATGTCTAGCAGAGGGCGTAGTCTGTTGCAGTTGACATCACTTCTATTCAGAATGTAACACAGTTTTGCCACTTACATAACATGTTGTGAAAATCGTTGCAGGTCATTTGACTAAGAACACAGAATTAGGCATGACATCATAGGGTCTGCTTGAGTTATGTGTTTATCGTTTGTGGTTACAGAAGCAGAGGCTTACAGTGCTGCCTTTGTCTCAGCGTCTGTCCGGGTTGTTCTGGACCGATGAAACGGACTAGCTGTGACCCGCCCGTTATGTGTTTGTACAGGGAGGGATGTACGTCTTCCAGCTCTTTGACTACTATTCAGCCAGTGGCATGACCCTACTGTGGCAGACATTCTGGGAATGTGTGGTGGTCGCCTGGGTTTACGGTGAGTCTAGAAACAGTCCCTCAGTTCTGCTACATCCAGCGATCCAACCAAATTTGACTTAGGAGTAAGAAATGCTTTTTTAGCTGACTTTCACTCAGTTCTGCTACATCTTGCAATCCAACTAAATTGGACTTTCCGTCAGTTCTGATACATCCAGCAATCCAACCAAATCTGATGTTCTCTTAGTTCTCCTACATCCACCAATCAAACCAAATTTGACTTTCCCTCAATTCTGCTACATCTAGCAATCCAACCAAATTTGACTTAGGAGTAAGAAATGCATTAGCTGCACGACAGTACAGGAGAGTGCGAATTCAGATTTGCATATGAAATGAGATTTAAATCAAGGCAGGCTTTCTAGTGTCTCATAAATATTTCCAGTGAGGCCGACCACGAGTCATCTAAACACTTGAAATTCCATCATAAAAATAGTTTCATACATTTTCATGGCTCATAGCTGCTGTTTGACGACCTGCAGCAAGAATGATGAGAAAATTACATACTGGTCAGGGTGTACTCTTTATCATTTCTATTATTTGAAAGTCCTCATTATTATACATTTATATGTACATATGCAGAAAGCTGTCACAGTTAAGCATAAGTATGTAATAGCAAGAATTTTTCAGCCTTTCATCAGATCCAATATTAGAATGGGTAAGGCTATCAGCAGGGGTTACCAAAACTCAGCTTGTCAGTGTCTGTGACCTTGTCTCCAGTGTCTACAGACTGATTTATAACACCTGAGCTGAATTTATTTTCCCCAAAAATAAGTGCAGTCCTTTTCATTTGTCGTGTAACTCAGTTTCAGTTTGCTAGTGTATTTAGAACTGTTTCCATGGTGTCTTCAGTGGCCTGGTGGTTTACTTTCTGTGCTCTACTTACAATTCACTGCATTTTAAACAGGCTGTATCTTTGTCATGGGTTGCATGAATCGAACGGGGTGCTGTGTGTTGTGCTGTTGAAAAGGATGTTTGAATCAGGTTTCAGGATTGACTGATAAGATGGGGGACAGGTCATTAATGTGTTGTTGATACTTGAGTAAAGCCCAGGTCCCGAACAGCTTGAACTGAAATGCCGTTGCTCTGTGTGAACAGGCGCTGACAGGTTCATGGATGACGTCGCTCGTATGATCGGTTACCGTCCTTTCCCTTGGATGAAGTGGTGCTGGTCATTAATTACTCCATGTGTTTGCATGGTAAGCAGTGGGCATTGATGTTTGACTTTCTGCTGTCTCAAGCAGAGGGTTATGTGTTCCTAGCTTAAGTATAACATCATATTTTAAAACTTGTAAACTTTACATAAAAGCTTTTCTCAGGACATAGTGTGTTGCTGAAAGAACAAAGGCTGTAGTGCTGAAGCCTTGAATTATCTTGGCCAGAATGTTCAGCTACTTTTTATTTATGACAAATTATACCTTAGAGTTTCATTATAAACACATTTAAATGTTTCTCACATTTGCATTTCCTCGACAAAGTTAATATTCAGTATAAAAAGAAAACCAACCAGGACTAACAGATCAAAATCAAACAATCCAGTCTTCTGAGAAGAAAAGATATCCTCTGATGATACTCTCTTATTCTGATATTAAAATGCCTTCAGTCCATTAGATTTGACCCTGATCTGAAGTGTCAATGAAAAAAATGCATAATATTCTTTTGCTTCCAAAGGGTATCTTCCTATTTCACCTTCTGAACTACAAGCCTCTAACCTACAACAATGTGTACGTGTACCCATGGTGGGGCGAGGTGATTGGCTGGTGCCTGGCTCTCTCCTCCATGCTCTGCATCCCTGTCAGCCTGATCTACAAGCTCTTCAGGGCCAAGGGGACCTTCAGAGAGGTCTGTGGTCACTTCCTCCACTGGCCTACCACATTCACAACACCTCTAAAGCTTACTGATCTAGAGAAGAACATCCACCACCAATGACAAATTACAAATGCAGGCATTGAGAAGTCAATGATTGAATGCAGTCACAGTGGCTGACAGGGACATGCCATTGTTCCTCTTTTTATACAGTGCTGTTTTATATTTGGAATCATGCTGTCATAATGCATATGTAGCGGTGTGTATTACATTATTCTGGAGATATATTCATGAGAAAATATGTGGTATGTCTGGGCTATACCAGAAATAGTCATGGGAAAATGGGAACCACTAAATGAACAATGCATTATTTTTACATTAGTGGCATACTACTATAGTAATTTTCTGTACAGTCCCACATTAGCTGGAGGTAAATCTGTATTATTATATCCAAGTCAAGTATATAACACCAGTAAATGCTAATGATAAAAACCAGCATTTACTGCTGGAAAGAGGTTTTTTCAAACAGTCCACACTCACAGCATGACTGATGAAGATGTGAGATTAGCATGGTTTGGCGATCCTGCTTGTGTCTTTAGCATAACTCCATGGGCTCATGCATTACGAGTATTGTTTTTTCTTTTTTCCTCACAGCGTTGGGACAACCTGACCAAACCAGTCTGGGGAGCCCATCACCTTGAATACATGGCCCCTGATGCTGATATCAAGAGCCTGGCCTCTCTTACCCCGGGCACTGAAGACAACAAGGTCATCATCTTTGAGAGTGTCATGTAGACACAGGGAAAGGGTACAACCGCTTTCCCAAGACAAGCTGGCAGAAAGCTGTGCCTGACTATGACCTCATCACCAATGGGTGGGCATCTCTACGAGCCTACCCATCTGCCACCACAATCACAAACAGCGCATGTATGCTGATGATTAATATGCTATTTTAGTCATATTAGGCAAAAATCAACACACACCATTAGCTTTGTATCTCCACAAACAAGAAAGATGCTCTAGGCATACAGAAATCATTGAATCCCACTGTAAACAGTACCCTGCATACCCATTACTTTTGGGAATGCGGACTAAAATTTGCTTGAGGATTAACCTCCCTGACACATCCAATAAATACAAGCGCCCCCTCAGCATGATGCTAGCTTGTCTTAGGAGGTGGAAGGTACGGTGTGAGCCGGTTGCCAGGTGCACGGGGGTTTCCCTCCTGCACCCCCGTCCCCCCCTATCAGAGCAGAGCCAAACTAACCAAGCTGTGCACCGCCTCACTGACCACGGCAGAACTCCCACAGGCAACCGTGCACGGTCGGGCGTGACCTTCCTCAAACGCTCGCGCGTTACCAGGCTACCTGCAGCGCTCAGACGTGTGCGTGGACTCGCCAGCCCTACATGAAGAAGACACACGTTCCCCCCCCATCACGCCTTGCTCCTGGTTCTCAAAAGATTACGTGTACATCCTAGTCTGTTAATCAAAGGGACACAGTATCTGAATCAATGATATCACCTTTGATATCAAATTTATCAAAGGTATTCTGCATATGGAAGTCTTGAAACATGTGACTTTCAACAACCCCAGCAGTGGAAAAAATTTAAATATTACTATTTAGATATTAATAATACTATTAATGTACAGTCAAGAATAATGCATTCATTAAAAGCAATTTCAACATGTGTCCTTTAATGCAATTGCAGATTTCAGTAAATAACAAACAGATTTTTAATCCAATATTTGATCCAATAAATATCCAATATATTTGATTAACAGACTACCTACTTGAGTAGAAAACTTTCGATGGGGGTAAGAGAGTACAGAATCAAATACAGACATTTATGCAGCAATTTTTAATACACGTATCACCACTGACCTACCTAACATAACCTACTGGAAGAAACTGTAGCCTCATTTACATTTAATATCACATGGACTGGCCAACACAAACTGACGTAAAATTAATCAAATAATTTATAATAATTATAATATTATAATTATAATAATTTTCCTTTTATCAAGAAATGGTTGTTCTCCTTGATTTATTCATTCATGTGAGGGTGTAGACTATGAAACTTGATGCAGTATCTGCTGGCTTTTGTTGGACCGTGAAGCAATGATATCATAGTTGCCAAATTTATGTCACAGGCACTTCCTTGATGTATAAACTTGACTTTTGTTCAGTATGTCTTCAGTATGCCCTAAAGCATTCTTGTAGACATAATGACATAACGTTCCATATCTGTGCCAAATTGAGCAGGGTACCCTATCTCATCCAGAGAATGGTCATTTTGTTGCCATAAAAAACATATTTTTTTCTGCCTAGATCAGTTCAGAATCTCCACCGTGTGACAGACAGACACTAATGTCTTTCTATTACAAAACGAGCAGTGCAGCTTTTAAGGCAGTCGGTCTGGACTGAAAAGCCATAGATTGAAAGAGTAAGATTTCACATACTGATATACACTGGATTCTCCCAGTTGGAAGCTGTGCCTGTCTGGTTTGGTTTACAGGGAATGCAGAATAAAGGCTTTGATCAGTCAACATCCACACCCATGCTTCAAGCGTCAGAAATAAGTATTGTAAGTAATATTCTCATGGTTTGCAGCTGGCTTTCTGTTCAGAACACTATGATACACTCACAGGTATGCGGTACACGGTGCTGTTGAATGAAGAGAAGGTGGAGCATTCCACTCGAGATGTAGCCAGTGGCACCTTCATTGCTCGTACCCAGTGCCTGGGGCTGATTGATAGGTACGGCTGATGTATCTGCTTCTGATCGATTCTCCTAATAAAACACTATATATTATGCTGGATCAATGAGGGAAGTTAATGCCAAACTTTGCCTTTCGTTGTTCGTCTTAAACGGAGCCCGTTTATCCAAAAAACAAAAACAAAGAGCCAAATACTTTACAGGTCCCCCAGAGAGCTGCCCTCCCTATTGCCTGTGGGATTTCTGCCATTCACAGTAACCTAGGAAACACATAGATCATTGTAACATAAGAAATAAACTTAGAATGTAATAGATCAGAATAACGTAAATGCTACCGACTACATTTGCACATTGTTGTAAAATAATCGCGCTAGCACTTTTAAATCGTGTTAGAATACAAATTTTCTTTTACTTATTGTAAAATAAATCAGAGATTTATTTTGTGATGGCTTTTATTTCACTTATACACATATAAATATAAATATATATATACCGTATATAAATGTCTGTGTGTGTTATACTGAAAAAAAGGTTTGATGCAGTATGTAATTTTGATGAAAATTAGAAAATGCGCCATGCAATGTGCTGCAATGCATTATGGGAAGAAGGGAATAAAGAGAGGGATAGCACACTGTAAACCATGGACTTTTTAAATGACTTAAGTGCTAAGATGTGATGGGTTACTAGAATATTAGTGTGTATTTAAGTTGTCCTGAGACCACCCAGAGCTGTTTTTATTTTTTATTAGTTATCAGAAAAATATCTTTAGTGTTTTCCTCTAAACCATACAAGAACATTTGTAATAGGAGATAAAGAACAAGAATGCATTATTGCACATGAAACACTTTTCCTAAACTGTATTATCTCTAAGGGATTATTCCAGCACATGTGTTTGGGTTTAAAAGAAAACTTAAGTATTTGTCTGGCAGAATGTGATCCATTCTCAATGCGGACGTTTTGTTTGGTGAATGATTGCAACAGGTGCTGTGTAAATGGCAAGCCAGTTACAGGGAAAAGAATAGTTTTCACTGCCATCCACATTTTCTTCGACTTACCAGAAAAAAAAAATATTCCCACCCCCTTTAACGTACAGTATTTCAAAGCCTTTAGCCACAGTAAAAGGGTCAAATTTTGTAGTAATTGTAAATTGTTGGTTCCTTATTATAGAAGGGAGTGGGCAGGATAAACATTCCCTCACGAGTAGATTAGGGTAGAGTTTCGGACTGCCTTCGTTTCTGTTACTGCAGCTGTGAGAATCACACAACTTAAGTGCCACTCAGAGGAGTTTGATGATTAGCGGTAGCTCACGATGACAAGGTAAGGTTCATACTAAAGCAAAGGTACAATCTGTTTAAGGTGTGTTTTTTTATTATTATGTATATTTTTACATTCATTGCCCTTGTAGTCCAAACCAATAATAGCCTGGGTCGGTCAGCAGGTGTATTAATAACGTGTAATTATCATTATGTAGAGAAGCCTAAACTGTAATGTACATAACCAAAAGCATATGTATTGTGTCATTCTGTGGTGCTCTGCCAAATAGTTCTCGACAGTATCCTTCCCCCTAAGTCTTTTCCCGGCCCGCTGCACTGAATAGCAATTATGATGTGCACAATTGTGTACCTTGAACTGTCGAACATCGCTGTGTTTGAACAGATATTTCAACTGTGAAACAAATCATATGGGATTTAAACATATTCAAGATGGGTTCTTCACCCCTGACTAAAATAATTTTTTAAAAATCTGTTTTATTACACTTAATAAGCTAGTAGCTGTAAATAAATATATAAATGTTCATGTGAAAGGAGAGCTCTTGAAGATGACTGAAAATTTACACACAGCATTAATCTTTCCTCATCAGTGAAGTTTTGCTGCATCTGTATACATGTGTAATAGCAAAAATACATGCGCAAGGATATTCATCTCTGTGCATACAGTGCTTTTGACATATCCTTGCATTAATGGTTACTGAATAAGAATGTGTTTAAATCTCCCATTCTTATTGACTCTTTGCCACTCTGGAAGACAATGCTAACAAAAGAATGCCTTTTTCCAAATAAATTTCTGCATAGTATATAACGATGCATCTGCTATAGCTGTACGTAACATACTCTGTGATGAAATCAAGCAAAGCCATTAATAATGTAGTGCTTTTTTGCAAACTGTAACAAACTATGCAAAAAACAGTATATATACACAACTCAAGGAACAGACAGTCCCTCAGTGTAATACTTTTAGACGAGATATACAATGTCTATGACATCACTCAACTCCCAATGCATATTACTGACAGTCTCCCAGAGTTATGTGAAGTGTATTGCACCCCATAAAACTATCAGTTCACAGACAAAGATGCAGAGCAGGAAGCCAAAAACAGACATACAAGCTTCTGCCAAAGCACGTAGGACAAGGATACTGTCGAGAAACGACACATTAGCACTGTCGACTTCATAATCAGTTCATAATTAACACTGTTATATTATTGTGCTCCGATTCGTTGTTCCACCTTGTGAGACATCTAATAACTCCAGTCTTCCATTCATCATATTTGGTAGTATTAAAGAGTAACAATGATAACTGTATTACTATGGTGTTCCATTGATCTTATCCTTCACGATGTACCAAGGGCTTCATGCTTAACACCACTGTGACTGTGTCCCAAAAATCCATTAAAATCAGAGTAACAAATGGCAATAAAAACACTCAAACAATAATCTGTGTCACTGAATGTGCTCTGTGCTGTGCTGTTTCTGAAATTAATCTGGTACATGACCGAAACCTGTCATCACTGTTTGCAACATTTATAGTAGCCTATTTGAAGTGGAAGTATTAAAAATGCATCATGTCTCCAGACACGCTACATGCCGGATGTAAACATGCAGACAGCTCCCCATCCATGTATATATGCATCTCACACATAAACACCATGACAGGGATGAATAAGGGAATGTGATTGGTTGATGTCATATATTAAGAGAACTGCTGTCCTTGTCACTTCTAAATTAAGTTCTATATCTATATGCAAGTATACAAACACTCACTAGTAACTATCAAAAAGGGAGGAACAGTATTACCAGCACTCTGAGACTTCATTTGAGCCATCAGGATGTACTGTTATAAATCCAGATTTTATTACTACTATTATAACTATGCCCAGCTGATGAGTTTAAAGCAGACATTTATTTAAATGAAGATGAGGGGTCATCCAATTCCATGTCAGCTTGGATGATTGATGAACTGTGACTCCTGCACCCAGGATATTGGGCCTCTGCCATCAGTAATGAGTTATTTGTTTAAAATTCCTGGTGCAAAACGTGTTCACAATTCAAACCACGCATTCCTGTGTGAAAAAGATGAAGTGGGCTTATTATGACTCACTTGAAAGGAATTGGGATGGACACGTGCACGCCACTTGCTTGGACACCGAAATGTTTGCGCTCCATCACATCCAAGCCGACTTGTTTTTAGCAACTGTTGTTTTGTTATTTCTCCCTTCCTATAATTTTTTTTTCGGGGGGAATTATGTGTATATCATCTCTGTTTTATGTTGACTTGTGTGAACCGCAGTAGTTCGCCGCTACATTCTAGAATCAGCGCACGCTTCTGCGAGGGTGTCCCGGGAGCCAACGGGTTTGTGATGGCGGCTCAAACCGGTTTTGATGGCGAATGCTCAGTTTGTCAGTGAAGTGCAGCTGCCATATTAAGCCAGCTCTCTGGCAGGCTAATGTTGGCCGGCTATGTTTAGCCAGTGCCCTCCCGGCAGGTCACGTCTATTTCTGTCGGGAGTGTGAATCCTGTACAGTATCTCAGAGGAACAGCTGCCCCCTGCCCCAGCTCCCTTCCCTTCTTCTTGCGCCCCCCCCCCCCCCCCCCCCAAACCCCGGGCTTCTCTGGCAGCTTTCCCGTGGAGAGACAGAGTCATGGGGAAACACAGGCACATGTCTCGGGACCCAGGGTCTGAATGACACAGAGGGCTGGCGTGTACCGAGCCGCCGCCACAAACGATACCGCCAGCAGGCCGATCACACGAACTTTCACCTTCTCTGAGGCGAGGAGAGTAAGGAGAGCGCAGATCAGCTTTGGCTAAGAAGGGCAAGGGCAGGTTTTTAAACTTGGCCGCAGTTTACTTTTGACTTTAAACAAGTTGATTGATTACAACGTTGCAGTTACTAATGAAAATGAAAGACTGATCAAATTTATCATTTTGGCCTCAAATACTTAAACAAATGACTGTCTGCACACTTCAACAAAAAAAGAAGATTTTCAGAAATATTTTGTTTCATTAACTTACATGCAATGATGCTAACATATAGAACTAAAATTGATGCAGAAATGATTTTTTTTTTATTAGACAGCTTACCTACTAGGGTAGGAGAAACACTGATTAAGCACTTCAAATCAGTTTTCTAGTTAGTGGACTGAATAATCACTTCACTTGAATCAAGGAATCATTTTTCACTCACGTTAACATTCAAGGAATTTCACAGGAACCACAAACACTGAAGCCAGGCCAGACTACAGATATATTTCCTTTTAATACACCTCCATATGTACAGATTTCCAGCCAAAAATTTTTTCTTAGTATTCATCTGAACATGTGCTAAGGGAGTCATTACTGAAATCATACCCTATTTATAGCTCTGTTCTAAGTCCTCGTACAGCGTGGTTCAAATTTACTTTAAATTTATGTATATATCAATTTTAAGTTTAAGCTGATTAAAAACATTTTACATGAATTTTACATGTGCTATTTTTCCACTATTATATAATTTACTTTTTATAGAGAAGCAATTATTTATAGTTTGTGTTGATTTTTGTATTTTCAAGTTTGGATTCTGTGGCTACTTTACTTTTGGGATTTATTTGTATGTATTCATATCGTTTACATAAATGAAGCTTGTACATCAACAAAAACACAGTAAGGCTTTGCCAAACCAGAGCAGTGAGAGGGTTTATTTAGAGGAACAGCCGATGATTCAGCCTTGAGAAGGAGTGGCAACCTCAGTCTCTGAGTAGTTCCCAGAATACTTTCACTTGCATGTAAACAACATAATGCACCACAGCCTGGATGGCAGATTGGCTAAATCCCCCTGAAAAAAAAAATTCTAAATTTTTTCAATCAAGCAGTACTGATTACAGGAGGTACAGGGAGAACATCAAACCCCTACATCTGCCCAGGTCTTCAAGGCAAATGGGTTCCTTGTTCCAACTCCGGCTGTAATCATTCACTTGAATTTGTGAGTCACTTCTGTAGGCCCTTAGCTTGAAACCTCTGGCTGCCCTTACTGCAGTTTACCTGACAACTGTCATTTAACATGCACATCTCATGGGTTTTCAAATTCAATTTTAGGTTTCCTGGAGAAATGTCAGCATGTAATTGAAAACAAACTCCAGGGTGTGTGCAGTTGGATTTACCAAGCACATGCTAAGTCGATGACCCATACTCGGTTCATTTTCCATTGGATTAATTTTCTCATGGTACCACCCTGGATGCCTTCGGATGGAAACACATCCCCCCTTCCCCCCCCCCGCCACGCCCCACCCGAACAGACACTAGGATTGCCTTTTTCCCGCTACATCCCCCAGGACACTGTCCAGCTTTTGTGAGAACATTCTCATCTTACGCAACATCCTCGAGGCGGGGAATTCACGTAAAGTTAATCTCAGCTACGTGCTCAGAGAAAGGCCTGTATGAAGGTGTGTGCAGTTGAAGGCACTGGGCCTTGGCTCATGTGGCGCCTTGTGAAGAGATTTTCACACATACAAACAAATCCTTTTTAACAGCCATACAGTGGATAAACGTAGCAGATTTCAGCTCAATGACTTCCATAATTCAAATTATTATAGTGACCCGGCTGGAACAATAATCTGACCTCCCAGTCCTTTTAAAGACTGGAAGTATCCATCCAGGCCCTGGTTGTGGCCAGAGAAAACACAGTTAGAGATCTTTGCTCTGCTACAAACGGACACAAAAATGAGAAGCAATAAGGGAGACCATATTGTATAGAGAGTGTACAGTTGCTCTAGACAGGTTTACGTCCATTTTCAAGTACAGAGCTCTTCAATGCGTTCTCCTCAGTATTCAAGTGTGGAAATCTACATTCAATAAGAAATTGACCAGTAATCAACTGGAGCTGTGGTCCATTTCAACTGACCAAATCAAAAAATGAATTGAAATTCAATTAATGAACTGAAAAAAATCTTTATTGAAAATGACTGGGGATTTTCAATTCATGAAGTGAATTTGACTCAGTGGGAACTGAAATTGGCTCCCAATCGTGCCACTCACAGATGGTAGGCGATCAATGCATGAAAGAAGCTGCTCTTTTGGTGACAGTGCATTTGCAATCCACACATGGCAATTCAATCAGTGGAAGGGTTGACAGGATTTCCTTTATCTGATACCCAAGTATCTACAGTTTGCAGATAAAAGATCTACAACTGCAGAATTCCAGAAAATCTAGAACAGAATTACATTCATTGCATCGTATGGCTGTGAATACTGATGACACATACAGAGTTTTGATTAGAGTTTTGATTTGTTGGCATGAACATGCTCGGGGGTGCTTTCAGTCTATAGGCTTGTGCTAATACTGGGTTGGACCAGATTTGAGGACAGGAAGGACTCACAGATTAACAGTGCACACTGCATTCTGCTCAATAGCAATATTTCTTGTGGTCAAATTAAGAAAATAAATACACATTAAAAATGTAATGATAAGTGGGTTACTGGTATATTGATAAATTTTTAGATATTAACGATGTATCATAATTTTTGAAGAGCTGTCCAACATATTTGAAATCTTATCTATATGTCAGGGAAATGTCCTTAAAATATAAAGACACACTCCTACAACAGACTTCTGAAAACATCACACCTACATTCTTAAATTCTTCAATAAAATAAGAACAGAAAGATGAAGTGCTTTCATTGTTACCACAGTTTCACAACCACAGCAGAGAATACGAAACTGAAGACAGGGGAGACCTGTTATGACAAGACACTTAGTTTCATTCACTTATTTATTTACTTATTACAAACTTGTGCCAGAGGCCTGGACTAGCCTCTCTGCTACCAGAGCATGCAGACAGACAGGAGACAGCAAAGACAGGTCAGCCCCTTACACTCACAAAGAAAGGAGCAACAAAAATGCCTTTCCAGACTGGAATTTGACCTTGACTGAACACCCTTAAACATTACTGGATCAGGCCCATCTGTCATAAGAAATACTTTTTATATGTGTAAGCTCCGTGGACTGCAGGTGGATCCTATGCTGATGTGAATAAACCCATGGGCGATGATGATGGTCAGACCCTATCCTCAGCATCAGCAGTACCTTCTATTCCTTTGACTGGATATGACTGGACACAACCGCAGAAGCAAGGACAGAGACACTAAAAAAAAAAGCCCTTTCTCCTGAGGCAAGGCTCAGAAAGCTCGCAACTGGTCTCACTTATGCAATCAAATGTGTCTTGTTTAAACCAGCCAGCAATTCATTAGCTACAGGGATTTCTGGCCTTTAAAGCCACCATCAGTTATTTTTAAACACACAAAAAAAACCCTGTACATCTAAACCCTGACAGACACCAGGTAGATGCAGTTTACCAATACCCAGTTGTGGAATTTTATTCCGAGACTCAGAAGGTCCTAGGATAGGGCAGTAGCAAGGCAGACAAGCTGACACTGGTATCCTTTTTCTACAACTGACTATTTTTACCAGGTGCCACAATTCATGATGCAATTCCTGCTCGGAACAGAAGGAGCCCAGCCAGGGCCAAGCCTGCCCGCTGAAAGGCAGCAGGACTATTTACAAAGTGACAAGAGCCACAGTCCTTAGGTAACTGCTCCAGCAGATATACTTACACTGCCTCATGTTCAGATTAGATCTAAATGGAGACAGAGCTCCCCCTTATTCACGGAGTATTACTTTCCACTCTTCACTGCTGCAGCCCTGCAGAGTACAGATTCTCCAGCACCAAACAGCCCTTTCCACAAAGCTTCTCCCTTCAGTTCTCTTTGGTACACAACAGTTTGTTCTTGTGCCACAGACTGAAGGTATTAACCAATCAGATTTCAAGGGCATGCCTTGTGGTTCAGTTTCTGCAAGGAGATTGGCTTCAGCGCCATAAGCACAATGCAGAGAGGTCGTGGAATTTTCAAACGGCCTTTGCAAAAAGTATTCATCCTTATGAATTCAGTTCTTTTCAACAAAATATTCCACAAATGAACACACTACACTAGTCTCAGTTTTAATATCAGCAGGTGCATTTTATGATGTTTTCAACAGCCAAACCTCAGACACAACATGCGCTTTGTACAACTTATAATGTATGGCTGGTTTGATTACATTTCAAAACTAGCGTGCCTGCTGGACCATTTACTGTTTTGAAATTTAATGTCAGTCGCTAAGGAAGGAGGCGCATTGGGTTTCCTTGCCTCGGTGCTGTGATTCAATTCTTACAGTATGCCAAGCCCCATATTAGAACACACAGGCTCAGGGACTTTCAAATCAGACCCAGAGACCAGTAAAAACACCAGCATGAAACTCACTTGGTATCAGAGTACAACAGTCAGGTCCTACAAAACAGGGAATCAAAAAAAAAAGAGAGAGACACACACATTTCACTGTAGTAAAGAGAACAGTGTGATGAGGAGGATGGGCTTTAAGCAGCATCAAACCCAGGATTAACCAGGAGAGCCAATCATTTTATTAATGATTAACTGCATCCTACACCAGGGACATTTGTGTGCACATCATGGTCTCGTGCAAATGTATTGGACAACCCAGTGCCAAAGGGGTTAAATGATCTGAGCCAATTACAGCACTGCACTCTGGAATGAAGTGCTGCATCCACTTAAAAATCAGCCAATCATTACGGAATCAATCAGCATCATATTCACCACTGGGTTTCATGCTTTGTGAAGCCCCATTTTCCAACCATCAATGTAAATACTACAAAATAATACAGAAATCGTTCACAGCCAGGATATACGTTTACAGTAAGTAAGGCAACAGAGCCCCGAAAATGAATACAAATGAGAAAAAATTTTCAGTGTGGAAAAAAGTGTGGAAAAACTGTCCAAACCAAAACGTAAAAATGACACACAGATATTCAGCTCTCCCTAACTGACACAAAGCGGTGGGATCTGCTACGATCTGAACACAGGCCATCTGTAAGCACTAATACTAAGTCCATGTTTCACTACAGATCGCTCTGCTGCACGTGGACTATAATATATTTTTACACTGATAGATACCATGATGGTGGCAAAGTGATGATTCACTCATATAAATTAGTGCCTGTCTTAACCTGCTCAGGCACCACTAACGAACCAAAAGACCACAGGTATCTACAAAGCATTCTTTGCCACGAGCGCAAACACAACTGTTTCCAATAGCATTAGCATTATCCATCGGATATTCAATGAAAGCTGGACTACAGCATTCCAGCCATCGTGGTCCCAGTCTAGGTGAGGTTGTTATGGTCCCAGTCTAGTCACTCTCAGTGAAAATCATAATAATGACAGGACATAAAAGGTTTCTGCACCACAAAGAAAAAACAAAAAAAACAAACACAACTAGCCTAGCGGCAATTGGTCAGTGTACTGCAGGAGAACATCCTCAAATTTCAAACCAGACACAGAGTGCTATCCCTTTCCTTCTCTTTAAAACCACAAAGAGGAAAAGAGGAAGAAAGGGATCAACTATATAGATTTTTTTTTCAGAACATTTCCATTAGGTTTTAACAAATGTTGGACTTAAGATTAACAAAGTTTTTGGTAAATTCAGAACTTTCTGAGACTGGAAAAATGGAAATGTCATTAAGGCCTGCACTTTTACACTCCATCAAATGATTCACGTGTGTTTGGAGCCAAGGGGAAGCGGACGGCTTCCCAAGGCACTCGTTTGGAATGGGCCTATACGTTCAGGATCCAGACAAAGCAGGTGCCAGTGCGGGGGACATGGCGGTGGGCGATCAGCAGGGACCGGCGGTGTGGTCGGGAGGGGGGTCGGGGGGGGGTGGGTGTGGTCGGTGAATACCGCACATCCGCTCAGTCCGTCTTCTTCTCTCGTGGTCCGTCATCCAGACTCGCCTGGAGGGAAACACCGGTCCGTTTGCATTAGTTCCACAGTCCGTTTACACCATTTACACATCTGCTCAGATTTTCTCTCTCCACTGCTAAAGGCTACAGACCTTTGCTTCCCAGAGCCAGTCCCAGGAATCCCTGAGTATAGAGCTGGACTGGGAATGAAAAGCAGCAGTTTCCTGCATGTAATGAGCTGCTACCTTCAAAGTCTGGAAAAGGTGGCTCTGCTGAGTAAATCTGACTGACTGACTGACAGGCTAAAGCCCACTGGGGTCCTTACAGCTGAAAATGGAGAGACCAGCTGGCTGAAACTAAACTAACCACCACTGCTTGGGGAAATGACGGTTTCGGGAAAAAAGGAAAATTACAGAGGAAAATATGCATTCTGTTGAAATCATTCCAAAGACAAAATCATTGACGAACCGGAAGTTGTATCTCAAATTATTCCAACTAATTACTCAGGGGTCTCCAAGACTGAGATTATAAAGCCCTGCTGTAAAGCTTGTCATCCTTTTGCATGACATAAAGAAAGAGGAAAAAAAAACACATTATGTGGCTGAACTTCAGGAGACCACTAAGGCGTAGTCTAAACCGGTTCCCAAAAATGTGTGTGACTTTACTTCTAGAGGTACAACCTCCCTTAACAGGTGAAAGACGGGTCATCATATCAAGTGTGAACAGGTGCTCAACCCGTCTCACTTACTTTCCCATCATTTACTAACCACAAACGATGAATTTAAGGGCAGTGCACTGAAGTGACTCATTCATGCACTGGAACATTGCATTGCATTACTGTTATTCAGAGGACGCTCCTATCCAGATCCATGTACACCTCCTCAACACTGCCATCCATACAATGCCCGCCAGAAGCCACAGACACGTGACTGAGGCCTTGGGGTATGCCGATCTGGACCCCACCAAGTTTACATTAAACAAATTATGAACATAAAAACGATTTGCATATAACAGCTGTCATCACCCATCACCAGCAGACATCATCTGCATTTCTAATAAAACAGGAAAAAAATCTGCAAGGACCAGCAGAGTGAACGTTTACCTCCTACAAAGTTCATCCAAGGAGAGACTAAGGGTAAATCAGTTTAGGCCGCACAGGCCGGGGTTAAGAGACTGAGTTCCCCATCACTACATACTTTCCTTCTTTTGGAATCTGGGACTTCTACGAAATACAAAAAAAGCAGGAGAAGCTTCTCATCCAGAGAGACTTGACAAATTTCCACATATGGATTGAGTCAGGGCCAAGATACAGTAAGGTAATAAATAAATGCCTAACCCCCCAGAGGCATTTAACTTGCCAAATACTGCAAACTCAAGACAGCCGTCGTGAATGAATGACTCATGAATAACTTCATTTGTCACGGGGGTCTTGTTTCCTTGCCTGTGTGCAATGTTCATCCAATGTGGGACCAGCAGACTAATGCGCAGTCAGTGTTGCTGTGGATATTACACTGCCTAATTATCATTTAGCAGAAACTCTTGCCTAGAGCGACTTACATAGGTGACAGTTTTTACAGGTTATCCATTAATACAGCTAGACATTTACTGAGGCAATTCTGGGTCAAGTTCCTTGCCTAAGGGTACAGCAGCAGTGCCCCAGCGGGGAACTGAACCAGCAACCTTTCGGATACGAGCTCTCCTCCTTACCACTACGCCACACTGCCGCCCACTACGCCACACTGCTGAGGGCTGTGCCAGTTCAGCTCCTCCATGCACAGAGAAGGCATGAATCCCCCACCCACCGACGCCCCCTCTCTCACTCCCCCTCCAGGAGAGAAATAAAGGCCTGATACCAGAACAGTGGTCTGAAGGGGGAAAAACAGAGACCATGCTTGAACACGTGGGCACACAGCTTAAAGGCCACAACTGAGCAAGCTGCCCTGAGTTATGCCAGGCAGACACACAAGCATCTCACACAGAGCTGCCATACGTGCTGAGTGCTGGAAATCAGACACCTGCTCACACATCCAAAACCTACAGGTGGTCAGCTCAAATCGGGCATGGTTATTTACCCAGGTTCTATTCTGAGAAAATGCTTTAAACGAACTCAATCGTAAATACGTTCGTAATGTCCCGCGGTAAACTGCACGATCTGTCGTTTCAGTGTTGACTGAGTGGCCGTAGGATTACATGCAAGAAAAAACAACCAAAATCCGGGCAAGAAAGTGGACTTACCGGACTTAATGTGAGGGGAAAAAAACAACCCGAACACAAACATGCAAACAAAGAATCCATACAAAGAACGTGAATAGAATCCATACGTGAACATGCCCTTATGCAAAATGCAGGCAAAATTGTTAATATCTCAAATATGCATATTAATATTTAGACTTGAGGGAGTAAAAGGCCTGAGGCCCCTAAAGAATTCCATGCCATTTAGGGCTCACTAACAGCATAAGGAAAGAGAGCCAAAATTATTTAAATAAATAAAAATAAAAAACAGCTATGACTTCCAATCTAGGCCTCCAATCAAGGCCTTTAATCTGCACCACCATGTGGCAGTCATGATGGACAGGACTGTGGCAGACGCTGTTTCGTCTGTCTGTACAGGCATCATAACTCACGTGCTAGTCGGCATTCACCACATTTTAACTGCTTCAGTACTTTGAGTCATTTAGTGACTCAGCAGAGGAATCGCATGTAATCAGGCTCATGTTCAAAGTTCAAAGCCAGCATCATCTGTTCAGTTGTCTAACGCTCCATACTGTACATACTGTAAAGCTGTTGAATCCCTGAACCCCCGCCCCTTTCAGCTTCCACAGGTGAACAAAGAGTAACCTTTAGCATTTAGTCTAATATCCACTAGAGCATCAGACTGATGTAGACATCTACCATAAATGTTGCTAGTTGAGTTGCTAGTAGACCCTTAAAAGTTCCTAGGATTCTGCTGCATTTGTGATTTCTGAAAGTTCTTCTTGGTTCAACCTGTGATGTACATTAAGTAATACAAACGATCATCATCATTTTAAAATTTTTCTTTTTGATCACGCTGTTAGCTTACTTGCAAGTCGAGTCCAGACTTAAATTATGACCGTTCAACTCTTTCAAAGAAGGATTTTTTTTATCATTACGGAATCCTAAAAGTGCCAAACTACTTCTAGCTCATATCACACAGTGTTTGACCAATAAAAGAACAGAGAAATCCACCTGTCAATTCTAAATCTTAATCTGGAAATCTGGGTAAGGCAACAAAATGGCTTGCGCTTTTGCGCTTGCATGCAAAGTGCTCTGACAGCACTTGATTTCAATATGTAAGCCTTCACTGAAGTCTCATCTGCAGGTGCACACCACTAGAGAGGTCCCATATAAACCAATTATAAGGACCAGCAATGCAGATATACATCTGATAAAAGCTGCACGGCCCCAGGTGTGTGTGTCTCAGACAACTTACCTGAATAGGTTCAAGTTGGGGAAACAATCACCTCTTAAACTACTGGCGACAGGCAAAATGGTCAAACGCTACAGCGGCGGGCAGTACTGACCTGCAGTTTGGCGTGCTCCTCCAGCAGTCGGTCATACTCCACGGTCAGGTTCTCAGCCTGCTTCTTCATGGCCCTCACGTCACTGTTCGACTTCTGCAGGGCTGGACACGTGCAAACACACACATTTAGGAGGGGGGAGGGAGGAACAGCAGCACAAACGTGTACACACGCGTGTATACACATGCATACACACACGCATACACACATGCATACGCGCACGCACGCGCACGCACGCGCACGCACGCGCACGCGCACGCACGCGCACGCACGCGCACGCACACACACACACACACACACACACACACACACACACACACACACACACACACACACACACACACACACACACACACACAGACTGGCACACACTCATGCGGGCACACACACGGGCACACATGCACGCGCACACACGCAGACACACACACACCTGGAGCTCACCAGGTGTTCATTACATAGCTATAGCATGTTAATAAGCACGTCCAATTAGTGTTACCAGTTGCACCCAGAGAGGCCCTGGAGCACTGGGTCAGGTGTGCAGTCAGATCCAGGGAGAGCATTACAGCTGGAGAACCACTGGCTGACCCTCAAGAAAATGCAAATATGAAACTGACCAAAAAAAAAAAAACCAAGTAATGAATTTACTATCTGGATGTCGTCCAAGTTTTTTTGTTGTTTTAATCTGTGCTTTTACAGCACATACTGTTCTACATAATTTTTCATACTGTCAACTGTCCTCAGGACACTCGGGTTGCCGAGTTTTAATCTACTGATTATCTCAGATGTTGACAGTTCTCCGTTTATTATATAATACGCAAAGCCAGGGCTCATTTTCACAGTGCGTCGAGTCCATGTGTAGACCACTGCAGCTGACGGGCCACTGCAACATATGGTTTGGTTTAAAAAAATCATACAATACAATATTGTACAATAACAGTTACAGTATCCAACCAGAACTTAGTGCACTCACGGGTTTTTCAGATGAAAGGAATATGCTGAACTGGATTTAATAGCTGGAGAGGCATTTGGAAAGCACATGTCGACGGTTCCCTCAATGACGTCTATGAAGAGCGTTTGTACAGAGGCCAGCAGGCTGCCACTGCCACAGCAAAGCAAGAGCCCGCTCTCTGATTTTCACACACTTCCAGGGAACAGATGATGGCAGGTACTGCCAACAACCTGTAAGGTTCATCTTAGCTCTGTAGTAGGCTAATGTTGTATTGTTTTGCTTTAAATTATTAAGTTTTAAAACATTTCTGCCCATTTGTCCAAGACTATCTTCAAGTGGGCAAGTTATACGAAGGAAAATGGGTGACAGTGTAGCATAGTGGTGAGGAGCAGGACTTGTAACCAAAGGGATGCCGGCTCAATTCCCCGCCAGAGCGCTACTGTTGTACCCTTGGGCAAGGTACTTAACCCACAACTGCCTCAGGAAGTATCCAGCTGTATAAATGGGTAACATGTTAAAAAATGTAACCTATGTAAACTGTTCTGGATAAGAGCAACTGCTAAATGACAATACTGTAATGTAACGTAATATAATGTAAATGCTCACTTTTCTTGGTGGCCTCCAGCTCGTCCTTCAGCTTCACCATCTCGGCCTTGAGGGCTTTGTTCTCCTCCTCAGCTCCTGGTCCGGTCTTCTTGCCCATTTCAGGAACCTCGATCCCAGCCTCCCTCAGTTTCTGTCAAGACAGAACCGGTACTTCTTTGAAGAGAGGCTCACCACTGATGCAGTACCGGTCAGAGGCCTCTGTGATTCTAAACGGTCTCTCCTCTCATTCACGTACAAACATTCAAGTGTACCATCTGTGTTCTCAGTGCATCTTAGGTTGTACACACACAGCATTATCAAGAAACGTACAAAGCAGCCTGTATACTCAACTGAATTCTTTCAATTGCGGTTCCTGCTGAAAGGACCTGGAAAACTTGTGTGTCTGACTAAGCCATAAAGGCTTCCACCAACTGTTCAGCACAAACTTAATCTGAACCATTCTTCCCAAAAGCCACAAATGTCAGGTAGAGCAAACTCTCGGAAACACATGCATTGTACATTCTAGTGAGGTTTTGTTTTTGTCAGCCCACGGCTGGTTGCTCAGAATCCACACCCAAAACCAAGACCCAGCATTCTCATTTTTTACAATCCTTTCTCCTCCCACAACCGCCTCAGTCTTCACCACCTTCCATCAACCAACCCTCTCCTCCCTCTCCATATGGTCACTTGAAACGCCACCTTCGACAGATCTGACTGTGAAAATATCTACTGTACAGCCAGCCTCCTCGTTCGGTGTTGAAACCACATCCAGGGGCAGTGTGAGACATTCAGGACATGCCCGCGAGACAGGCGGGTGTGAAGGGAAATCTGGTGGCCTCATGTCACGTTAACCTTAGTCACCCGGCCTCCCACCAGTTCAGCGCTTATGTGCTGCATAATCCTATTCTCCACCGAACGCAAACACAAGCTGAAAATTTCTCCAAAGGTTTTTGTGATAGATTCAACACAATAGCATTTATAATAAGTTATGTAAAGTAAATGACAAATAAACATGAATCGGATTCATCTAGTGTCAGAGGGCCTATTCAAAGCTGGACCTTCACTGACCTTCACCTTTCCCTATGGTCTTTTTTAATTTGTTACAAATATGTTTAATGATTAATTTTATTTCTAAAGATAATTTGACGGTAGTGGTGGCTAAATGTGTCTAACTGTAGAAAAGGATCAGACCTTGATTCCTTGCTTGCAATTTATTCTCATAAAGCTGTTCCTCTGTAACAACATTCGTTAGTCAAAAAATAAACGTTACACTGTCGGCTAAACAGAAATTCACCACTACTCCTACTACTACTTTGACAGCACAGACCTGCAAACCTTGCTGTAATTCCTGACAGCAGAACAGAATCCATCAGTTCCATTATGTTTTTGACTGATGCAGTTACATGCAGACGCTGGGCGAAGGTAGGGAAAAAAGAACATAATTCTACTTTATTCATGCGGGACAGGTTAAATTGAATTCTGCAGTAGAGTTGATTCTGCATGCTAGAGACAGACTCATGCCACTGCAGATTTGCATTACATGTATTATATGTATGATATGTAGTTTGTGCTTACAGATGGAAACAGATGTATGTGGGTACAAGGAGCTCTTGCTAACAGTCTTAAGACAAAAGTATTTTACAACCGGTGTGGGAGCCAGGCTTGTCCTAACATTGCACACCCAGTCCCACATTTCTGCACATAGACAGAGAAGAAACAGCATCGTCTCTGAACCTCACCTGGTATCACCCGCTTCGTATCTGTCTGGACTTTGCCAACCCCATGTTTTACACTATCTCAACTATGACAACTGACCAGTATCTATACTGCACTTCACCTTTGCATGTCTGGAACATGCACCAGCTACATGCAAGGATGCCACGTAGAGCTGTATAATGCACACAGTGGCGGTAAGTCTGAACAGAAACTCATATCTTCTGAGCTTCAACAGGGAGGTCATCATATGTGACCCTCCATGCAGCCGTATTGCGGAGCCGTATTAGCTACTTTTTAAAAACCCTTTCTAAGATGGTGCTAGAGACTATGAAACTTCATTACATTTCAATTCTAATGCCAATCTTTGCACAATGCACTGATCTGTATGTACTTCCATCCTTTTTGAATTTTCATTTATACAATAAGCCTATTTTTACTTTTTTGTAATAGAAAGCATCATAGAAAAAGCACTAGATTACAACCAACATTACTTGATATCAAATCACATGGCTACAGTAGCACTTTTAAAATCAAGATTTCTCCTCCTGAACTCCTTCATTTACCTATATCACGTATAAGTGCCATACACTGCCAAGTCATGTGATTTTCACTTCATTTTGATGGCATTTAGAGGGAGCGCAGATTTTACAAACACCGAAAAGGGTGTGCTTCAGATGACATATGCAAGTGCAACATGACTTGCTGAGCAAGCAAATGGGGAAGCCAACTGTCATGAGGCTATCAGTCCCTGCTCCCCGTACTTGAGTGAACAGACGGCTCATTGTGTTCGGCGGGCAGACGCACGTGTGAACCATGCCTCAGAAGCTCGTGCTACAGAGGCTATGAGATACCACTGCAAACAGGCAAATTAACAGCCAGAAGCAGTCATAAACTAGCAATGATCCAGCCTGCTGCAGCATTGCTGTACAAGGTCTATCATTGCACTAATGTCAATAACAACATAAAAGTAGTGGAATACGGAAAAACTAGAGATGTTTTCCACATCCCAATTAGTGATTTTGTAAAGGAGCAAATGAGTAAGAAGTGCAGCTGTTACCCATTAAGACAGAGCAGCTGAGTGACACTGCGCAATACCTTGCTTGTTCTACTTCATGTTTCTATACTAGCTGTACTTTACTTCTTAATTCAAGCATGTGACCGTTACAGAGTGACTGAACAGAGGGACCTTTGGCGGCTGGAGGCGTGAACGTTCGCCTGCCATGAACCCCTCAGTGCAGTGGGGGCAGTGTTGTTGCTAGGAGCGTGTCAGTATATAAGTATGAGAGACAGCAGGCCAGAACAGTGAAAACACTGTGTTGCCAAGAGTAGGGTGGACATAAATTACAAAATGTGTTTCAAGGAATTCAAAATCGTTTCCAGGTTTTTATAAATGGAGGAATTTGGCTCTACATTTATTTTGGAACAGGCTTTGAAGAGATCAGAAATTGACCTCAAAATCAAATTTTGCATCACTCACGAAGTTGTGTAGGCCTACTGTAACACTGTTTTCTTTGCTGTTGCCTACTGCAGACACAAACAACCAAACAAAATCTAAAATGTGAGCACAGTAAGCTAGCACAATTACAGTGCCTTAGGTTGCTGTAATATATTCCAAGAAATGAAACGATGGGCAACCATCTGTGGTACGTCCTAAGACGGGTAACTACCTCACACATCAGTCCAAGGGGAAAACAGCAAACCTCTGATGCTATACTGGGACACAGAAACATAAAAACTACTTAGCTTACCTAGTTTGAGCTATCCAAAACAATAGTTTCATGTTATGATGTGATGGATCCCTTCCCCCTAATACCTGATACCTCTAATATTTGATATTTAGTTTAAGTGTAGTATTGTTTGTATATGTATTTTGGATTCTGTGTTCTAGGGACTGTGGTATCGTAGTATACTTGGCTTCCATCAGATTGCACAAGTTAACCTGCGGTAGGGCTCGAATAGTTTTATGCTCACACTCACTGGTTTGGGAGTGTTGTTAGCCTGGTCTGATACTGTTGCTCTATGTTCTATTGTTGTTCGGCATAAGAGCGTCTGCTAAATGCATGTAATGTAATGTTATGTAATGTAATGTAATGGATACATTAACTCTGCAAGTGTGCGCTATAAATTCAGGTGACATAATGAGGTCACTACATTATTCCAGTACTCCTTATAATCACAGGAATCCCTCTGCAATACATCACATTGTAGGATGTATTGCTGTTACTGTTGTAGTATGTGAAGTCTCCGATCACACCTTTCCCCGTCTATTGTCTCTAGCACCGTGTGCACATACAGCCACTCCAACATGGGGAACCCAACCTGGAAGTCTGCAAGACAGTCCCCAGCCTTCTTGCTGTCGAAACTGGAATTTTATGCAAAAGCAACAACTCACAGTACCACAAACAGTCTTCACATCGCCTTTAGCAGACATCTGACATCATAAAGGGGCTACTGTTTTGTCAGTATATGCAGAGATTTTCGTCAACGTAGACTTCATGACTCGATTGTTTAAGTGTCCTGATGGTGCCGGTTGGCCCAAGAGTTTGATCGACCAGACTCTTCATCCCGTTCGCACAATGCCCCTCTGTATCACTACCTGCTGCTGTACTGCAGTATCAGGTACTCCAAAAAATCCATACAGGATATAAAAATAGCCTAACGAGACTGAGGCCAGGTCAGGCCTGTCTGATTTCCAACCAGACAACACCGCTCCAGGACCTTGCAGCTTGATTTCAGGACGTCAGAGAGTATGTGAACACCGGCTTTGAAACAAGCTACATAAAAATCAACTCGTCCCAGAATAATGCAGCCTGCCTTTCACAGAGGAACGAGGTTATGGTTTTCCTAAGGGAAGGAACAAGCTCTTTGTATTTGGGTCAGTTGGTGTTTTTGATGTTCCTTACGGCCATTTTGTAACCAACCGAAACCTAACCTACTTAGAAGACAAAGAACGGCAAATGAGACTCAAGGAACCAAGGCCTCGAACAGGGCTGGCCTTGTGTTAACAACGACAGAAGTTTAGATAATGTTCAAATGCATCCATTTTGTGCATTATGTATGAAATAACTTACAGATCAACAGTCAAAATTCACAGTCTGCTTGATGAAAGATTAAACATTTTGTTCAGTAGCAAAGGGAACATCTGGTGTAATAAAGATTTACAACTGAAAAGTCTGCAATTTCACCTCCTGCACAGACATTCTGGTACAGCTGCTGGCATTCCTTGCTACAAGGCTGAGGATTTCGAAACACTGTCACAACCACCCCCCGATTCTCAAAATGGAGGTAATTATCGCTGCTGTGGATCGATAGCCATGTCGGACGGCAGGCGCATCAGATCAATAGCTATATGGACAATCATCAGTCAAGGTAAATAATGGCGTTGCGATGCAAGGAGTGGGAGGAAGAGATTGAGGGGTCAGGGGGGCGCCATACATTAAAGATTGCTGATGTTTCCAATCTCTTCACAGCACACAGCTGGCCAAACTCAGACCGACCTTAAAAAGGGTTTTTACAGAAGCTCAGACTCAGGTGTACCTCTATGTGCGTGATCTCTGTACCATTTACTGCACCCACGTATTCCTTGGTCTGGCCCAGGACCACTTCCTCTAAGCTCACTTAGATGATGCTCCAAGTGGCCAAGGGAAGACTGAACACATGTAGCCACGTTTATTGTGACTTGCAGAATGCCAAATTACCTGGGCAGGAAAGAATCTTTTTTCCCCATAGAAGGTAAACAAGGAACTTCTTGACAGAAATGGCTGCCCCAAGCCTGCAAAGTCTGAACCCATTTTGCTGAATATCAATATTACATGTTTAACTGACTCTGGTTATAATGGCCTTAAATTTGTTTAGCAGGATGTTTATACAAGCTTTTCAAACACTATTCAATAGAATTTCCTAAATTAAACAATATGACTTGGAGCCAACACACCAATAACATTGCAGGTATTCATTTACAGTTAATACAACCAAAATTGTTCAAATTCATCGATTCAAAACAGACCCATAAGACATGTGACAGCGCCGCAGTTTAGTCATTTGGTCACATGGTGCTGCTGTGCTAGGTCATGTAGCAGTTTTCGGAATGCAAAAATGTCCTTAATATTCACCACTGAGAGGCAGGGCCACAACAATTGGCATGCCTTTATCACACCACAAAACTGTAAGAAATTTAAAATATTAGCTGTGGTTTTCTCAAAAGCCACCAAAATGTCATTTCTTCCTAGACCCATTTTACAGATCCACATGGAATTTGTTCTCAATACTCCTTCAGAAATTCAGTTTGCTGACATGTTGGTTTACAATATGCATGACATGTGAACGAGGTCTACGTGATAACTGATAGGCCTCATGATGAAAGCTAGTTCGCACACTTTAACCTATATCCAAACATGTCTTCCAAGTTTATGGTGACACACTTAGAAGTGGGGCTGTCTATAATCTACATTCATTTTCTAATCAGGCTGGCATTTTCCACTGTTCTTTGAAAACTATCAGCCAGACAAATAGTAAATGAGTAACTTTAGTTAAGCACAATAAAAATCAACAAAGTCCCAATTGTGTCTGTTTTCTTTGAACTTCATTTACTCTCTTTTTTTTTTCTTAGAAATTCATCTTACCTTGCTAAATCAGTTAGCTACCTGGCTAATTTCGCTTGACAAGGTGGCAACACAGCTTTGTCATTCAACGTCAAACCTATTCAGTTATCTAGTCGTGTTTTCACTTATAAGGCAAGTCCAGGTCCATCCGTTTTTGTTTCCCATTTCTTACGTCCATTCACAAGAACATAACATATTATGAAGGAGAATATGCCATTCGGCCCAACTAAGCTCACCATTACCTCACAGACCGGCTCCCTGGATTGTGGGATGCACAGTCAGCCTGACTGGCTTTCAGAGGTTGACCCTGGCCATGTGGAGGAAATCTGCGCTCTAAGTTTGGATGTTGCATATTGCTGGCAAAAATCAAGATCAGCTCTCTCTCATTCCCCAATAACACCACCTCCCTGTTCAATAGGCATACAACCTGTGGCCCACACACCTCCCCTAAATAAGAGCACCAATGCAGGACCAAACATGCAGGACAACACGGTGACATGAACAGACACAAGATTCGCATCGCACATTCAAGACATTACCATACTTAACCCGTTTACCAAAGCCAATTTTCATTAAAAACAAAAAAGAATGTTTTTAATCAACAGCTGCAGGCCGAGAACACATGAAATGGATACCTACACTACATATTTCAGGCGTCACCTTGTACAGATCTAAACTGCATTAGTGTTCATACAGTAAACATCACCCTCCTGTATCCAATTCTTCACTTTCAATAAATCCAGGCAACAGCATCGCCCTCCAGTGGGCAATACAGACCTGACGGTATGAAGCAGGTAGGCTGGTGGAAACATCTCAGATGATTTAGCAGAAATCTTACAGTGCGCTTTTGCAATCAGTTCTTAATGGGAATCTGTAAGGGAACTTGGTACTGAAGCTACATAGGGCAAAAGTAATCCATTTTAACCACACCAGAGATTTGGACCATAATTTATCAGCTAACAAAAGTTAGAGAATGTGTAGAAAGCACAGAAAGGCGCATAAATCTAGCATTTCAATCTACTGAAGTTGTTAAATTTTTCAAATAGTTTCTGATCAGGAGCAACAACATGTGTTGGAAAACTGACTCCACACAGAGAAACTCTGATATGCCCCTCGAGTAGGAAATCCTCACAGGAGCATGGGTAATCACAGCTCCAGAGAGCGCATATTCCACTGGTTTCCCCACCTCCTGGAGCTTCTCGTTCTCCTCCATGTACTTCTTGGCCGCATCGCTGGCCCCTTCCGCCTGCTTCTTGAAGGCCTCGTTGGAGGCGATCATGGTGGCTTGCTGAGACAGGAGGGTGGCCAGGCGTCTCAACAGCCTGAGAGGGGGACAGAGAGAACCACAGATTAGCACATTCTTTCCATGATGCTAATGCTAAGGCTAATGAACCAGCAGCAACAGTAGGGAGATCAGTCCGAGTCTGAGTCTGAGCCAGCTTGCATGTGCATGCTGCAGAAATGATTAAACAACTCCTCACTCATTGACTTTTCATGTGTACATCATCCACTAGGTAGAACACTGTGCTGAACTCTAATTGTGTGAAGGCCAAGTTACAACAGACAATGGCTATGCACAGGCAGCAGTTCAGTGGCCCAATTCCAATTTTCCCCCATTATATGTGACCCAGTTCAGATGTTTTTAGAACAGTGAATAGCAAAAAAAAGCACATGAAGTTGCATCTTTTCAGTTCTGATTTAGACCGCATGAATATGAGGACATACAGTGCCTTCAGAAAGTAATCACCCCCCAGTGCAACATCAAATTTAAATAGTTTTCAGATTTTTATTTTTTTAAATAAATTCTGAAGATATCCAACTATTTATTTAATTTTATTTCTGTAGTCGCTTCAAAAGGAGCAGAAAAAAAAAAACAATTTTAATGTACTGAAATTTGATGTTGCAACACAGCAAAAAGAGAAATAATTACTGGGGGGTGATTACTTTCTGAAGGCACTGTAAATCAGATATTAAGCCATGCGACTTCTGCATGTACGCTCAAACGGAGTGTTTAATTTCACCCATGTGATTTTTTTTGGCCACTCTGCACAAGACAGGTTGCCCTTGTCATTATAATTCTTTGCGACTAGACAGACGTGATGAATTTTGTTGCGGTTTCTACACATACGCAGGAACTTTCATGACGGAGGTCCGTTCACACTGATGACATGAAATGAAAACGAACAGTAAGACAGAAAAAAAAAAAAAAAAAGATTTGAGCAATGACCTGGAACGGAGCATTACTGCCTGCAGTCTAACTGCAGCATTAGATGAGCCTGGGTAATCAGCAGAAAGAGGTCTTGAGAGCACCGCCTCTGTGCCAAATATTTTCACCAGCAACTGATGATTCCAGCCAATACTGTTCATGCTACAATATGGATCTACAGTGTTCCTGCAGTTAGTGATGCTCTCTGCAGGGAATCTGAGTAGGGCTCAGTGCTGGCAACATTATGACCGCCCCCTCCAGGACCCTGCATCCCATTCAAGAAGACAGGTGGGTCAGGGTTAGGGGTTGGAGTCAGGGGTTGGAGTCAGGGGTTGGAGTCAGGGGTTGGAGTCAGGGGTTGGAGTCAGGGGTTGGAGTCAGGGGTTGGAGTCAGGGGATGGAGTCAGGGGATGGAGTCAGGGGATGGAGTCAGGGGATGGAGTCAGGGGATGGAGTCAGGGGTAGTGCAGCGGGGGTACGGTTTTGCGGCTTCGCTCTGAGGGCACGGGCGAGGGGCTCTTCCAGGAACAGAGAATGTGCCCTTCTCATTCGGCACCCGTGATCACTGCCAGCGAATAAGGAATAAATCAGACGACTGTTTACGCTGGGAACATGTTTACTTTGCAGGGGAGATTCATGTTTCAGATGCCGCACCGCACAGTAATATCCCTCCGATATGAATGTTCCTGCTAGCGTTACGGGCTGTGCACAACACCTCAAACACATTACCCTTAATCTATCACGTGGGTCTAACACGTGGCACATGGTAAGTATCTTTTGCACAACAGGTTAACGGCATGACTGCAAAAAAGTAAAGAATTCAGCTGCTACCTCTGCAGCGGGATGTACAGTGTGCCTGGCCAGAGGCATCTTCATCAAATGACCACTACAATTTGTCAGATAGTAGAACTATGCCTGCTCACCACTGTGTCTCTACAAATTTGCAGTGTTATTCTGCATGATTGAGTAATTGATTTTGAATATGAGCTAACATGTGAGAAACATCTTTAAAGGGAGGGCAGGTGCAGGCCAGGTCACGGACCAGTGACTGCTGAATTCACACTGAGGCTGGTCAAAGGAACTGGTAACAGCAGCCTGCAGGGCAGGATCAAACCCGCTCAGCAGCTGCTGGGAGCTCAAGATGGAGAGCGCTGACTCTGTAGCGACACCTTGTGGCCATTCAGGTGAACAGCGGAGTGGGGACAGCGGTAAGGTCAAGACACAACCGCAGCTCCCCATTTCCTGGAGGACGTGTCTCAGTGTAAGAACACACACGCGCGCACACACACAAACACGCACACACACACGCACGCACGCACTCCCAGTTCCACTACACCTGGTGCAAGTTCTCACACACCTTCTCAACACCCCTGCTGCTCCTCTGCTGCTTCGCCTGGCTTTGCCCCCCCCCCCCCCCCCCCCCCCCCCCCTCCCCACTTCAGGCGTCAGGGCCAGTCATCACCCCGACATTTAGCTGTTGGACACAGAGCTGCACAGTGTGTGAGGTAACATTAACGTGAACCTGTAACTCGAACCACGCCCCCCCCCGGGCTGCAGGGCACTGACACTGACATCCTCCCAGGGGGCTAAATATAGCTTTCATTACCAGCTGCCGGGTCACATGTCACCCGGGTCCTCAGGCATGCAGCTGCCTGGATGATTGGCGGGTCCCGCGCCCTGAATGCGGCCGTGTCGGTAACACACAAGGCCGTAGTAGTCATCCCGCAGTCTATTAATACACTGCCATTCAGAGGAATACGACAGCGTCCCTGTATGGGGAAAACATGCAGGCCGGACACACACCCCAAAATACTTAAAAAGCCCTGGCTCCCGTTACGTCAGCCGGGACTCCACCAATCGGATCACCCCAGCTCCCCCCCACCTCGTTTCTCTGATGAGACTTGTGAATGGAAAATATCTAGCGGACAACTCCCCCCCCCCCCACAAGCCATTCTTTCCACAGCTACTGTAAAATCTCAGTAGATTAGCAGAGCTATTCAGCATATTCAGGCTGTGAGAGGGAGACCATTAAACCACCAGGTTTATTTAGAGCAGGGAGATTTATTTTGATATCACTACGGGAAAAGGTTTGTCTCCAAGCCACAGAATGAGTTTATGCATGAATACTGATGCATTCAGGGGGAGAGAAGGCACGCAAGGCCTCCGCAGTAAAGCTATTGTTAGGCTGGTGACACTGGCATCGGGGCTGTTTACAACAGGGGGAACTTAGAAGCGTCCCCTGCCTGGACGCAGGTACCCATGCCCACAAGGACTGTGCACCGTGACACCGTCAATTTCAACCGGAACGCCATTTCTCAATCGCAGGCAAAATTTCAAGCATTCTGCTAGGTCAATTTTAACGCTTGGCCTGTTCAGACGGTTATTTTGTGGTGTGTCTGCACCAGCCCCTCATTCAAAAGCACTTTTGAAACTTCTGATACTAACAATGGCACACATTTAGAAATTCACACTTGGCAAAAAGCCCACAGACAAAACAATGGCCCAGGGTGGACAGCTTCCTCTGAAGACACCCAGACTGTGTCACAATCGCATCTGGATAAAGGATCACAAGGTCTAGAGGAGGAGCACAGGGCAGAAGGCCGATTTCTCAAGAAAGTAAAGAGAGACAGAGTGATATACAGTAAGAGGCCCCACAGCCGCAGTCTGGGTGTGGCACAGCAGCTGCCAGAGCCCTGAGTGACACAGACCACTGTGGTCCTGCTGGTCTTACTCGTATGTGTGAAAAGCAGGCAGGCGACCTCACCCCAAGTGGGGGCACCGCCAGCAGCGGGAGTGGGGGGGCAGGGGGTGTGTGGGGGGGTGCAGAGGGACGGTACTCACAGGCAGAGGAGCAGGGCGAAGCCGGCGATGTACTCGTTCCTCTGTGCGCGGAACAGCTTCATGTGAATGTGCTCCACAGCCACGGGGTTGTTGCTCAGGTCCACCTTGTCCGTCACGCTGTACTTGCGCACCTCCCTGAAGGCATCTGCGGGGTAGGGGGGAGACACGGCAGACACGACCGTCACCTTGCAGGGTCCAACAAGGACACATGGCAGGGGCGGCGAGCTGTCATGATGGCTGGGTCTTGCTGGGCTTTGGGATCACCACATCACTTCTGTGACAGCATAGCAGCAGGCTGTGGGACCCTTTGTTTATTTGGTGAGACCAACTCTATGCAGGAGATTAACAAGCGCATGTGTGGGTTTATGCTGGGTCATCTGTGTGGTGAAGTGGCAGGGAGCAGGGCTTGTAACCGAAGTGTTGCCGGTTCTATTCCCCACCGCTGTTGCACTCCTGGGCAAGGTACTTAACCCACCACTGGCACAGTAAAAAAATATCCAGCTGTACAAATAGATAAAATTGCAAGCCGCTCTGGATAAGAGCGTCTGCTAAGTGACAACATTGTAGTGTAATGTGCTTCGAACGCCTAACGAGGAGGGAGACAGAACAGTGACGGGACACTCACCAATCAGCAGGAAGACCAGGATCGCCATGGACACCATGAAGTAGGTGTTCCCGTACGTCATGATGGCCTTCACAAGACGGGACTTGAAGATCTTGCTCCATCTGAGGAGGGGACACGTTGCCGTGACAAACACGCACACCAGCGCATCAACAGTGAACATTCTGGTTTTGAAACCCTGGCGCGTCAGAGTGCGCCAGGTGGACTGCTGCCGGTGCACTTTTACGCAATGTTCCTCAGCTGCCCGCTGTTTATAAACATCCTAGCTGGTGCAGGGCACCGCGTTCCCGATACTGACTATCAAAGCAAGATGCGATGGTATTTTTAGCCAACGCTACATGTCGCAGCTTCGTCCTGACAGTTCATACGCGGGCGCCCGTACTGCACCCCTGATTGTGACATGTGATGGGGCCGATTTCAGCTCCTTGAGGAAACGCATGCAGCGTTCATTGGTCAGCACTGTCAGATTCCCTCTCAAATTACGTTTAATGTCTCAGTGCCAATGCAACACATGATGCACTCACTTTCCCTTTCTAATGCTAACAGGAGCACAACCTAATACCCTGATAACTCACTCCTAACCAAAAAGGGGCAGCAGTGTGGTGTAGCAGTAGGGAGCAGGGTTAGTAACCAGAAGGTTGCTGGTTTGACTCCCCGCTGGGGCACTGCGGTTGTACCGTTGGGCAAGGTACTTAACCCACTCTTGCCTCAGTAAATATTGTATAAATGGATAAAATTGTAACCCAAGTCTCTCCGGATCAGAGCATCTGCTAAATGTCAGTAATGTAACATAATGCCCTGCTGTGCTGTGTGTGAGAGAGAGAGTGGCTGATGGCCCTTCTCCACCGGCTCTGCGTGGGGGCAGAGTGGGGTCAAGGCGGGGTACGGGGTGCGGGGACAGGGAGGGGGCACAGGGACTGACCTCTGCGGGGAGATGAAGGGCACGCACAGGAGCAGGACGAAAAACACCTCGGCGTACAGGAAGGTGGCCACGGCCGTCCACTGGAGACTCATGCTGACTGCGGGTGGTCCTGTCGGAGGGGACACAACAGGTCACGACCCAGAGCTCCTCCCCACCCGGGTCCAAACTCAGCGGGGCCCGTATGGACTGCCTCACCGCTCAGCCCAGCAAAACCCCCCTGGCAGGGCTCCCAGACTCCAACCCACCTCGCAGAGGCAAATCTCTGTGCGTTACAAGCCGTTCCTCTGAGGTTTCTCATCAATGTGCTACACTGGCAGGTGCACAGCGGGTAATTTTATGACCTCCAATAACCCGCAAACTTGTAAGCTTTCCCATTATACAAAAATAAATGAACACTTATGTTGATGAAGAGATGAGTGAGAGAGAGAACGTGCACACAGGAGGTTGGGAAATCAGGATTCTGGGACACACTTTGTGACAGTTTGGGGTGTGGCGCATAGCCACTGTGTTCCAGGCACTAAACTGCGGCTCCAGTCACTTATTGCAACATGACAGAGGGACACGGGTAAAACTAGCATGTTAACCTGTCATGAAAAATTAATGGGGACTTAGTTACCTCACGCTTTACATTAGCAATACCATGAAGCCCTTTTTGAAAGCCATTTCACCATGGCAACTAACATGGGGCAGTTATCCATTGACAGAATGCTCTTCCAAGAAGGCAGCCCCTCCTGAGCTGAAGGTTGAGTCACTGATAAAATGTGTGAAGACATAATTCACTAGTATGGTGCAATGACTTCTGCAGCAAGATCTCTGACAAAACGCATACGGTACTAAAGGTTTAAACCTCTCAAGCAGACCCCTCAGGAGTAAGTGTGGCTATTGGTGAAGCATTCAAAAATATCTACAGTATTTAGTCTGAACAATGTCATTATTGTAATAATGATTACAGTCCAAAAAATTCACACAAATGAAACAGTAAATAAATGTAGCTCAGCGATAGTCAGCAAAGGTCCATTGATACCACAATGATGGTCTGTATGTCAGGCATGAACATTAGCTATGATGGCATTTAATAAACCTGTTTTCAGTTAATAGCAACCCAAGGTTCCAAAAATTTGACTGAAAGATTAACAAACACAATATGTACACAAACCTTAATCAGTGATAGGAGTATATCTTATTTTTACAAACATTTTGCCCCTTGTTTGCGGGAGTTTTAAAAGATTTAAACTTATTCCTGTACTTTCGAGAGCAGAAAGACAACTCAAGTCTGAAGTCTTAGCAGCAGTGTTTCCAATGGATAGTTTATGTACTAGACTAGAGAAACTACAGGGTCTCTTCCACATACATACATCAACAGTGCCAAAAGATTATACATGAAGGGTAAGGATTATAGTCTCATCCTGGGGAGCACTGTGGGGCCTGTTATCACACAAGATTGATTAGTCCCCAAAAAAAGACTTTTCAAACTGATTATGTAACTCAAGAGACTTCTTCATCAGCTCCTCATCACCCACAGAAGGAGCACCCTGCTGACCACATCACAAATGGTTCACTGACACAGCTAATCACAAACTGTCATTTTCTTTAAACACATGAGTACTGACACATAAAAGGGGGGATTAAACACGTCTCTTAATTTGGATCTTTGAAGGTTTAATTAAATTTCTGTTCTGTGTGGCTGTATTTAGTTGTATATCCTATTAAGAATAGCTTCCCATATTTCTTTACAACTCCTTAAAGTGAATGCATTTTCAGAATAATTAAAATGGGGTTTGTTACTTAACAGACAACTACCAGTCAATATAGTCCTCAAAGCAGCATAGCCACTTCCATTCTCATAATGCTAAATGACCAAAATATATTCATTTCAAAGTGAAACCAAAAACTCATTCTTCAGACCAAGAGTTTGCTAATAAATGGGAGTGAACTGCCAAACTCAATTCCACCATTTCAAATACCACAGCGCCCCATATGTTAGACCTCCTGTATTACACATTTTATACTTACTAAACCATCTGGCAACCAGTTTCACTAATTATAAAACCTTCCTGGTTTGCAAAAAATTGCTACAAATGTTCCAAAGCCAACACTGTGATAAAATGTAAAGATGAGATTCCATCGACTGCAATCTCAGTAAAAGACCTAAATCCCAGATACAGATACTGAGAAGTTGAGGCTACTAAAATTAATTCCATCAGACAGGCAACAAAATAAAAATAAAATACATAATAATGTTGATGTGAAAAAAATGTACTAACCATGTTATGACACAAACATTGTATATGTTAGCTGGCAAAAGTTTTTACTAAGTTTACTGAAGGAAGTTCAGTATGTGGGAACTTGACATTTGTGCATGGGAATTACCATCAGAAGTCTCAGAATGTAGGTTAGCTAGCTCATAAGCTCACCAGGGCAAAATTTATTATATAATTTCCTGACAAGGGTGTAGGAAAAATGTCTAAGCAGGCATTTAGATAGGCAGGGACATACCCTGATCTGGGATCTGTGTGTCACCATACATACACCTCACAGACTCTCAGGGAAGAGGTCTGAAACAGTGGTGCAATAGCGCCATCTACTGCTCAGTAAGAGGAAGAACACATCCATCCACTGCCCTTTAATAACTCCACTTTCACAATATCTCACAAAAGGGCCAAAAGCCTTGAAAAGACAAAGGTTGTGAAAACCAGGCAATCTTAATATACTGACTTGTCAGCTATTCTTTAAAGAACCTGGCATTGCGGTTTTGGGTTGTTTATTGTGGACCAGTTGATATGATAAGCCACCGACAGTGAATGAAAGCATTGATTTTTACTTGGCAAATAGCAGGGGTCACAGGACTGTGATAATCCTTTAACTGCAACTTTCCTGGGAGATTCTGTATACCCTGACAAAGGCCAATGAATGCCATACCCAACTTATGTCTGGAGCAGCTTTTTATACCTGAATTTAAAGGTGGAATTCTAAAAGACTGTCTGCACTGAAGGTTATAAAGGTCTGGCATCTGCTTAACTGTCTACCCACCTGCAGTTCAATTTTAAGGATGCAATCTGTTATTCATTTTTGTAAGAATGCAGCAGTATGCTTTTTTCCATCCCTATAAATACCACATCATTCATTTTCTTCATAGTAAACCCATGGTAGCAGACTTATGTTACTGGGAATACAATGAGAGAGACTGCCTGCAGGGAGGGCTCCTTATCTACAGGGTTTCTAATCAGTTTGTGTCTGATCATCTTGCACCCCAGTAGAAACAATGACACAGAATTACGAGACACTTTTAAAACACCCCTCAAACATACCTTCAAAACAGATCACCATTCTCACTGTTGCCCAGTTACATTCCCACCCCTGACGCACCCAGGTAGCAGATACCTGGTTATTTGCACTCGCCTTTTCAGACCAAGGCACAAAGTGCACGTCTGGTTACAGACGAGACAAAATAATATCTGACACTACATCACAGATACCGTCTCTGGCTGAGCGGATTATGCTGATTCAGGTGTAGCCAGAAGCGAATCGCAAGTAAATACTGGCAAGACATATTAAATATAATCAAAACCGACTGCCTCCTTTGCCCTACGTCAAGGAGCGTTCACAGATCACAGCTATTTGAAAAATTATGTAGGACCAATTAGCTCCCAAAAATGGTAAAGGGTGTGTCATCCACCCATCCTGCCTCGTGCCGAGGCCTCGCCCGGGATTGCGTTCTTTGACTGTTTAAGGAAAAAGTGATTTACTGACGTGGGTTGTAGTGATCGAGTGCAAAAAACAATGCAACGCGTTCACGTCCTTATATTTTAATGTAACAGATCCATACTGTATGCGAATTAGAATACAACTAATCAGTATTAGTTGTGTTAGTTAGGATGTTTTCAAGAAGAGTAAAGCATTACATAACTTGTACCAGCACTAACGTTCCCAATCGCGACCAATCGCGTAACCGAGCGTGACGCTAGCTAGCTTGTCACATGTGTGGAACAACTGCGCTGTGATATTTGCTAGTTAGAAATCGGCCAAAAGAAAACAGGAACGATGTCTTCGTGACAAAAAATGCAAAGCGTGTATCCAAACAATGTGTCATCGCGTGTTGTTTGTATCGCAAACTGTAGCTAGTGCACTTCATCTTTCTGACACTGTAGCTGCTCAGCTGCGCTACTGACAAACGCAAGTCACTGCAAGCCAGCATAAGTACTGTTCTCTGAGGCTATCGAGCTACCGACATTAGAATCGCGAACACTGCGACATAACATACAAATACTTGTTAGCCTGATGGCTAGGCAGCTACTAAGCAAAACTGTGCTTGGCCGTATTAAATGACTCGCTAACATCGCATCTTTGCAGTGGCTGCTGAAATTGAGCTAGCTAACTAGTAAACACACCCCTTTAACAAGCAAAACATACGTACATACATACTTTTTGAGAGAAGATGGCAGCGAACGGTGAACAGCGCAATGAAATCTCACTTACTTCAGATGCACGCAGCAGGATAACCAGACAGCAGAATGAACTGTGTGCTGGTTTGCAAAATTTCAAAATGATGCTTCTTTGTCCCCTCTATATTTCGTTACTTCCTGTATGCGAGGGCCAACTCATCTCAACACCTCTGTCTGAACTTTCAACTCTGACAGCGCGGCATGAGAGACTAAGCGGACAACTGTGACAAAATAACGTGACAAGCAGATAGCCCAACCCCAAAGGGTTAAACCGCGCTGCAATTAATGGTCGGTGACAATGTTTTGTTAATCCGCTGGTTACTAATTGCCATAGAAATAAGTAAATTAAGGCTTTTAATGTAAATGGAGCTTAAGTCAAATTTCGAATTCTAAACGAGAGAGGACAGATATTTGCAAGGGTTTTAATAGGCTAGTTAGCCCATACATGTATGCACCTTTACTGACATTTACGATGAATTTGCCTTGATAGTTAGTAGTTCTTACTCACAAACATTAGTTTGTTGTGTGTGGGGGATGTGCTAGCTAGCTCACATGATGTCGCCTCAGTTGTCCCTTTAGCTTGCTGCTGCTATAGTCCTTTTGCCCTTAGTAACTGATCCAGGATCAGAATTCACCTGTTCTACTAAATCGCTGAGGTTACATTTAGTGGTGGGAAATCTGATCTTAGATACGCCGTCAAAATCTGGAGGTACTTCAAGCCTTTTCCACGCGATACAAGACACGCAAGTTACTCTTCGTTGGTGTCTGCATCACATTCATAAAGTATATTACTGCCATCTGCTGGAGTGGAGTACTCTTCAGAGGCACTGGGATACTGCTGAACTGTTCTTGCCTTACATCCTGCAGTGTCAAGGCTTAGCTGTCCCGTAAGGCACTCTACGTCCGTTTGTTCAGCGTGTCAGCTGTGTACGTACAGTTGCTCGATTTATGGAAATGATTAATTGATGAATCTGAGTGCTGCCTGTTCTCTTGCTCAAGGGTAGGATACAACCTTTCATGTTCCACATACTTACAAGAGTAGAGTCCCCCCACCAGTTAATTTTCCTCATGTAAAATGGAAATAAAAAAGTAATTGATGGTATTATGGCAATGAGTACAATTCCACAATCAAAATACACATTACATTTGTACAAGAAATGTAAATTTACAAAAAATATGGCAATGACTTGACTCCAGTTTTTCTAGCAATCAAAGTGTCTTAATGCAGAATAACTCGGGTGTTACGAAACTTACGTGTGACTATCAATCTAAATATTTGCACAGGGGTCACACTTAAACATGCAGTAAAATAACATTCCTACTCTCGGTTCACCCTCCCCCCCTTTTCTTTCTTTAATTTATTTACTTATTTTGCCTATCAGTTACCACAATTACACATACACATAGACATGTCACTTACACTCTTGCAGAATATATCTGACAACCTCCTTCAGCATCCCTAAACCATGACCACCCAATGTGAATCATAGCTTACTTTATTCAATCTTTAATAACTTGCCTCTTCATGTTCGTCAACTGTCTTGTCTAGTCCTGTCTTCCCAGTCCTTTGCTATTGTCCCGTCCTACTCGTCCCATCTTACTCATCACTTTGTTTTTTCTTTTTTTCGTTTTCTTTATTTCACATTCTGTATGTTGTGCTATACACAATCCCCCCCTTTTATGGATATCCATATTATTACGAATGTATTGCCTTATTAAAAATAAAGTTGTCCTCCGAAGAGGGGGGTGGTGGTGGGTCTTTAAAAAAAAAAAACAGTGAAGTCATTTGGTAAAGCAGTTTGTTAGTGTTAATGTGTCAAAGTAAAAGTATTCTTTGGATAGTACTGCATGTGTGTAAATGGGGCAAGGCAAACGTGTTGAATATGTCCAACTGTGAGACTTGATGCAAACATTTCAACACAGCAATTCAGTCTAGATGCTTAAACATCATACACAATCACAATAAAAGGAGATAACATATTAGAAATATTACACATACTTTTATTTGGTGTATATTCATAAATATTTTAAAATTGTACCGTATTAGGGTTCTTGAGACTAGAGTACATGACTGTACATATAAAATCAACTTATTAGTTCATAAGCAATGTATAAATATATACTTTAGTATGTCAGTTATCCACCTTAGTATTTTCATTGCATTAGCCTTAGCATATAAACACGGAAGTATTCAGGCTCTGATAAGTTCACTGGCCCAGGAGCTACATGTCTTTCAGCAGTGCTGAATACAGAGAAACAATGGTATTGTAGGTAAAAATGTACCATCTTTTAAAGCCTTTGGTATGACTCGACTGGGAACTAACCCAAAACGCTCCATACAAAAATACTATAAAATACAAGTCAACAGTTCCATAATATATAACAGGCTAAAATCACTAATGAAGATCCATCCAATGGCCTTTTTTTTGTTCTAGCCAGAAGGCTCCTTGCCACGGAGTTGTCATTAGCAGGTAGTCAACTGTGTGGACAATGTGCAAAGAACTACAAACATACAGACTTATCCTAGGAGTGAAATGTGTCAAAAACAGCTTCCTTTATGACACAGTGAAGCAAACATGGGGCATGTTAGAAAGGCAGCTCAGTGCACTGAAAGAGGTCTATGGAGATGCTTAGAAATAATAAATCATAATATAGATAAGGTAATAATTTAAAAAAATCAAACAAAATCATGGATAAGTACTGGACTTGTATAACACACATGCCAGTTAAATAACTAGCTAAATAACAGAAATGTCCTATGTAATGCAATCCTATTTGAAGCAAAAAGGGTGAAATTCCTATCACAAACAGACATAATGGTACCGTGTTATTATATCTACCATTGTGTGTCTACATTTAGTAAGGCAGCGTAATATCCCAGTACCCCTACTCCCAACTGGGTTTTAAAAAGTGTTTTTTTATGTAAACAACAAGTGTTCCTAAGTCTTTCAGTCTTAATTTTGAGGTGGTTCGTACATCTGGCGTGACAAAAGCCAGGTTTCAACAGTTTGCATCATACTGAGCTATTTTAGCATTTCCGTTCATTAATACATTACAACAACACAATCCTTTTTTTTCTGCATAGTACACTCACTCCAAAACACTGCACGATTTCAAGTGCCTTTGTGCTTAGATTCACAATCATTTGAAGGCATATCTGATTTGAGATGATTTTGCCCACTCTTTTCTTTAGAATAGGAGTGGAATCCCAGGTGAAGAAATGTTGGACTCTCAAAACCCCAGCACCCTCTGCCGCTGCAGAGCGAACTGTGCTAGCATCCCTTTTCCTTTCCTTGGAGCCTAAAAACAGAGCAGGGAACAGAACACAAACCAGCAGTCAGTCATTGCGTCTTCTGCAGAACCTTAAAGCACATTCACAGTCAACTCAATCATTTCACTGAGGTCAGATTGAAAGGACAACCAAAACGCGGGCCATTTGTCTCGTAATGAAGATCCGTGTAGCAGACACTTTCAAAAGCATTGCGTAAGAAAATGACAATCTGTCACCGGGCATAAGGTTATGCTTTTCAAATAGTCATTTAATTGAGCGCAGTGCAAATAATTAATTTAATGTTGGCCTGCACCCAATGTACCCACATCAGTGTACTTCCGACCTCTGCTGAAATGAAACAAGTCGACATTTAAAAAAAAAAAAAAAAGAGACGAGTTCTCACATGCCACCAGTGAAACTCACTTTGTCGTGCCTCACATTCCAATCTCAGCATGCAGAGAGAGTGAGACCGCTGTAACGGGTTTGACTGGACCGGGTGGGAAAGCTGGGTGTTAGTGTTGTGATGGTAAAGTCAAGAGTTAGACAATGAGCCATCGTCATTCAGTGCAAGATAGCAAGCGTTACTCTATTCTATGCAAAGATTCACGCTGAGATGCGTGAATCCTCCAAGCCTCTCATTATTCATTTTACACCAATACAACATGCTCCTGATAGGAATAGATTCTGAAGTTGTGAAAACTGTAGATTAAAGTAGTAAGCACTGTCAAGGTTTCCAGAGTCCCTGCTGCTTCAGGAAAATGATGAAATTCACTCAAGCTGGTTGTGTTGGGGAGGGGGGGGGGGGTATTTATAGCTGATTTGAAGTTCTCATAAACGACCTCTCCTGTGCTAGCACATGTCCGGCACAGAGCACATCCTGGAGCATCCTGTTTTCAGCACAACTTTCATCACATAAAGATAAAATTAATTCACATGTTGTCTTTATGTTTTCAAATCTAAAGACTAGCAAAAAAATATAAAAAGAGATTATTATGGCTTAGGCCCTGATTCAATATAACTACTCTGTGCTTTAGTCTCATTTTTTGAGCAACACATTTTAATAAGTGTTTTGTTTTAAAAAACCTTTCTAGGTTTTACTGTTCTAAAGTTTGGACTGTTGTGGCCCACTGAAAGCACTGAATGCTATAGAACCAAAGAACTAAACTGCTTTTAACTGTCAGTTATATAAATGTTCACAATACCTGACAGTAGCAGTCACTGGTACAGTGCTTGGAATAAATATGGTCCCTTATTTACATCAAAAGAGAAAGCAGAAAACTTAAAATATGAGTATGTATCTAACCCTCCAGACGGCAGTTCCAACTGCACATTTACACAAGTAACTACAAGCAAACATTCACCTCTCACGATGCATTTTGTATTATGCATTACATGGCAAGACGACACTGTGGTCTCCTCACCATATTTAACAGGGGCACCAACAAGGCACACGCTTCTAATTCCAGAGGTACTGCACCTGCTTTTCTAATCGATTCTAACATTCAAAATCACAGCCTTCCATTGGAAAACTCCAGTATTAAACTTGTACCACATTACTTCAGTTACATAAATCATACCTCATATTAGGCAAACACTCTGCATACTCATTATTTTAATGAACTCATCTCTCAGATGGTCAGCATATTTCTGGCATTATTTCATCATTATTTCTCACTACAAATATTTTAAGCATGAGAGCTGGTACTGATCATTGATAGAAAGAGGAGAGTAGCTGGACAACAGTTCTCTTCATCATGTAATGACTGATGTTACAAATTTAGACACACAAATGAGTGACACCTTACTATACCTACTTTCTGCAGTCACTACTGTGCTTAGGCTGAGAGCACACTTAAAATGGTGTGTTCTAATGAATCCCTACAATACAAATCACTCCGTTTTTACTTGTGTGGTCTAAATATCTCCCAGCTTATAACCACGAATGAAGCAACTAATACAGTGAATGTTAACCAAAACAAAACAAAAAACAGACAACCCCCTCATTTAGATAATGGCAATGCAATAAAACTTAATCTGCTATACTTAATATTATTTTTCTTCTCCTGGCTTAATAACATAGAATGCAATGTGTTTTTCCACTATCATAAGGCACACACATTTATTTAAAGTTAAAAATAAATTTGAGCAGGATAATCAAAAGAAAAATAAAACATTCCCTCTGAAAACAACACACATATAGAACAAAAAAAGTATTTTAAAAATGTTACACACACATACATACAAATGATACCAGGTATGGTCATACAAATGATACCACACCTTAGTGTTGGGAAAATAAAATAAAAAAAACATTAAACATTAAAAATGATTGAAGATCTTCATAAACAAATGCACATTTATAAATTTTCCACTTTCTATTAAAACCTCTTTGTCATTTATATATCATTATATATTACTCTAGTACTCATTTCATTTACGATAGGAATGCCAGATATTGGAATTGATTTGATTTCAGCTGCATTATTTCTTAGATCTACTGCCCTGGAAATTCTCAGTTTCTCTCAGTTCTTCAAGATGAAGAACACACAGTATTACAGCACAGATATCAGGCAGTTCCAGAGGTGCAGACAACAGTCATTATGCCCCTTCTCTGGTTACCCAGTCCAGCTCCTAAAGAATCCACATCCACTTCATATCACTTCTTAAAGCTACTGATCTGTCACGGCAGTTTCTCCCTTGGTCCTTTTCTCACTATCCCGATTGTACCACCTAGCTAGAGAAAGCGTTCTTGAACTCTGCTGGCTATTTATTAGATAACATTACAAAACCACATTCCTAGCATCGTGTCCTCAAGGAATAACAGCCATTTCATTTCTCAGAGTTAAAGGGGTTGAAATTGGATGCCACTTCACCATCTCCAAGGATGTATTCAGTGTTCATTTTTTTTGGGAAATGGCTCTTACTGTGCTGATGCTATCAGTGACAGCAGCATCAATACTCCAGATAACAACGATGACACTCAGAATTGATCTTTGCACACACCAAGTAACACTCTCCTGCTAAAAAAAAAGAGAGAGAAACTGGAGTTTGTTGCACATCTCAATCTAGGCAACGATCAGAGCAGTAATGAGCCAGCCACTTTACTACCAATAAGAATGTAATGAGGAGGAATGAGCAATCACCGAGATTAAATGGGAGACAATTTAGCCACAAATGAGAAGCCCCTTTCTCTTTAGACATTTCACTCTCTGTTAAATAGCAAAGGGAAATGCACTATCTGATGACAAAAAGCTGGTTTTACAGAAATAAAAGACTGAGTTTCATATTTCTACCTACAATGAATGACTATATAAACCACATAAATTAGTTAAATATAATTATATTAAATTCAAATTCTCTTCACATATTTTAACTACATATATGATAATTCCATAGAAAATCAGAATTTCCTTTGAAGCTCATATACAAATGTGAAGGCTTTATTATTGTGTGCAACATGAACTTAAAGGAACATGCCCTCAAAGTCTCATGTGAACGGAGTAAACCATCCTATCATATCCTTCATACAGAAGCTACTAAACGTACAGTAACTTGCTCATTATTTGGTCACATTTATTTCTTTTCTGCATTTGTCAGGATATAACATTCATACAACACCTCCAGAACATACAGCAGCTATAGTTCTGTGGTACACCAACTTCATTTGTTCACATTAGTTTTGATCAAATTTGTGAATCAGTTAAACCCACATCAAACTTTTCAAACGTTGTAGAAAACACAAACCCATTATTACAAATTCATCAGCAAAAAAAAAAAAAACATTTCCAGAAAAAAACACAAATCTTTCCATAAAAGGTAGGGACGGAGTGTAATGTCCTTATCCCCAGATCCACGCAGTCAGCATGCTGTCACCAAGTGCTCTGGAGGCCAGATCCCAACAATCCACCATTTTTGGTGAATCTTGTTTCCCCCCCTGTTGTTTTGAGTGCATGACTGCTTCCTAACCACTAGAGCTACACACAGGTAGGTTACATTCTCGCACGCATTGGTTAGCGACATAGCCTTCGGTACTCTGGCGCGTTGGGTGGTTAGGTGGACATATGGGAGCAGGTCGTTAACACACACACACACACACACACGGGGAATAATCATTAACAATCAGTTACCAGTAAACGCAATCCTATATCAAAACATTCTCCTGACAAACTGATTCCCTTTGCAACGTGGCTGGCTGATATGAGACTATCAGAATCCTACGAGTAAAATCAATTCAGTTTCAGCTGTTCAGGAATGGTTTTTGAAAGGGAACGCATCTGCCAACCAGACAATGGTTTGGTTTTAGTGGAGATCTTGGCTGAAGAGAACAAAATGCAAGAGCAAGAACAAAATTCTTCAACATCAGAGACTTAAATTAACCTTAATTTCCCCCCTCTGATAGTGTTTTCTTTTATGTAATGTGATTTTAATATATACAGTGATTTGTTTTCTTTACACTTTATATATAGTGAACCCATTTATTTTTGAACTAATGTCCCTTAGACCCTTCTTTTTGGTACAGTGATACACTTGGTAATGGAAGAAGTAATAGTATGCACATGTGTGTAAACCACCAATTAGCTGGAGACACTAACCTCCACCTCTACCACCATCTGTGGGAACAAAATGGCCACTTTCGTGAGATTCAAACAAAGAGCACACAAGTGTAAAAGATGCCATTTATATGCAACATGGTGTAAAGCACTTCCCAGACATTGGCAAACAGAAGCAAACACATAAAATAATAACATTACAAAAAAAACTCACTACTTTCACCCTAATCTGCCCCATTGAAAATGATTGTTGAAGCCTTTAATCCACATGTCAGCTTTTCCCCACAGCTGCCACTTCAGTAACAGGGAAGGTGCAGAGGAAATCAGACCACATTCAGTTTGCTTAAAATAAAAAAGCGACAATGCCCTCAGCTACCCCTTCCCACTCATAAAGATAAAGACTGCCAATAGACTCAGGGCTCGCTGGCAGGAGGCCATTGCTGTGCTGTCACTGAGTGACAGTTTTACTAAAACAAAGCCCTGTTTTATAATATGCACAGGAGCACCCTAAAATGTTACCACACAACCCGGCATACCCTCTTCACACCAAACAACTCACACCATTAAACAAAAACGGAGAACAGGATGCAAACGGATGCCTTTGTCAGTTTTCCAGCTCCCCGTGGCTGCAGTTACACAGGAGGAGTGACACACGTGAAGACCAAGGCCATCAGCATCAATCAAAAAAACACACTCCGCAAGAGCACTTCGGCTCGACAGAACTGTCAAACTGCCAGCACCTGCCATTATTCTAAACAACAGGGAGCCACACAGAAACCCATGACCTCATCAGCGTGACGCCTCTTTGGGACCCAATTCGAGACACAGATATAGACAGGGTCCATTATAGCCAGAGAGCTGCTGTTTGGCTGGGATGAGAATGAGCAAAACCAGTGAAGGTGTTCAGTACAACATAAAGACAGCTCAGTGCCCAGGAGAGCCCTGGTGCTGTTTGCTCTGCTGGACCCCACAACTCAAGAGGTTGTACAGAACATGGTATCTATTTGCCATCGATTTACTGTATTCTGTACAGGCATATATGCTCTTCTGGGCTTGTATGTTTCTGCGTTGTTTTGAAATAGTGTGAAATCAATGAATAATATTCAAAAACAATAATAAAAAACATGATTCATATGTATTACGTTTGTGCAAAATAACAACAATAATTTTCAAGGCATGTCAGAGAAGAAACCTTTTTATGCCTGTAAGTCTTCATCTTGATCTTATCAGACCAGAGTAGTTTTGTTCAATGGCAGTCCTTTCAACTGTAAAGTATTAGAAAGATACCAATGGACCATGAAATGGAGTCACAAGAGTCATTACGAAAAAAATGAAAATTGACATCACTTTTCAGCAGAAGATTGACTGACTACCAGACAATATTTTGCCTTGATATATACAGTATTTTGCAAAATACTGTCTGGTGGTAGGTCAATAAACTGTACATAAGTTCACACCAAAAAAAATCTTAGGTTGAGGATATCTGGAGGCTCCTGGCAAGATTCTGCTTTTCTGTCCAATTAAGACATACGAGATGATCACTATCAAACGCTATTTATTGCCAACCTTGGACAGCAGTAATTCTGTAGCGGGGGGAGGAGGTGGAGCTTAATGACAGGCATTTGATCAATTACACCAATCCAACTCCCAGTTCCTTACTTGCAAATAGAGAATCCAGGATGTAGTGGTGTGACAGGACATCCTAAGTTAATTTTGGGCACTTTTCTCTATAGGATAAAATGAATCTGCTTTCCGCACTCTAAGTGTATCAAATAAACCCCTTAGCGAGCACCTCCTCATGTACTGCACCACTGAGCTGGATTTTTTCTTATTGTCATGACACCAGCAACAATAAAAACAATCAGACATTTAAGACACAAATGTAAAAAAAAAAAATCTACATGAAAGCTCTGACATTTCATTTCAAACAAACAAACAAACAAAAAATGGGTATGACAGCTGAGGTCTAAAAACCATTAGGTGATATGTAAGGGTAACCATCTCCAGCCAAACCAGTGAACATAGCTTTGTATTTCAAATTTTACATTGTAAATAAGTTTTAGCTGCCAGGAGACAGCTAATTAGTGTCAACATCTTACTGTGGGCTGACCATATAATATAAAAAAACAGCTCTAACAGAGGAATTCTGAGCTTAATGATCAAGTGACACTGAGGTTTAGAAATGGACACGGCTGAAGTCCTTACGTTTAACTTGACAATGTTCTTATGATGTTTTGTTTTATAATGGGAGAAACCAGGGAGAAACACCTGGACATACCAGTTTTGGAATGCCCAATTATTTCATAGAAGCTGTCCTGAAGCTGCAGCCCACACGGACATTCTGGGAGGTTGAGATGAATAAGTGCTCTCCTCTGAATCATGCGATGGCAGCCACCACTTCTTACTACACCGCAGTTCCCATGCCAAGCCTGCGCAGACATGAGTCAGAGAAGGACACTTCATGTGTAGCTTTATGCAGACAGACTACGTTTACCTCACCAACCAGCAGGGATGAGCTACAGGACAGACAAGCCACTGCCTAACCTACCCTCTCCTATGTCCCTGGCAGAACAAAGCCAATTTTGCTCTGCCACAATTGGCTCCCAGTCATTGTGTGCTGATATCACAGCTGGGATCAAACCCGGGCCGTAGGGCTCAGCCTTGCACTTGAACATCAGATACTCTTACCAGCTAAGTCACTCAGGAGCCCCCAGCACCAGGTTATTTAAAAGGCAAAGCAAGCAGCTCCATATCCAAAACTTAAAAAAACAATATCCAATTTTTTAAAAAAAAAAAAAACTTCATTGCAAGTTTAGGTCTGAACCTGGACTCACCCCTGTCACAAGTAACATGGCATCTCTGGACCTCAAGGATGGAAATGGCAGCGGTCCCCTAACGGGTCACCGTCTCCCACACCTAATCATTTCCACTCTCATTTTCTCACTAAACGTGTGAATGAATGACATTTTCTACCTTTAAAATAAGAATGTATTCTAATTACGGTTGATAATAAATTCTCTTTAAAGACAGTAGTTGAGTATATGAATGAGAAATATATGCACAAAACATGTATACAGAACAAACAGGCCTAAATACCCACTTAAGCCTGTCATATTTTAAACCTTTAAATCATTTTAGAAATTCTATTTAGATACTATATGCATATTCTCATATAATGTCATTTACACTGGTAAGTACTGTACAGATATAAGTATTTTGAGAAAAGGCACAGCATAACCATGTGTTAGCTCTGGTCCTCTGAGAGGTATTCCAGAACTGTCCCCATGGACCCCCCTCTGCCTCCTCCACAGTGTCATTTGGATGGGTGGATCATAACTAGGCTTGCCAGAGATTCGATTTTTATTATCCAATGCTGATACAACGATTTAACAAACCCCAACTGACAACAGTGGATGAACACTCCACAGAACTACAAAACACAGAAGGGAAATTAGATTATGGAATTCTAAATATATGGGTGTAAACCATGACCAAAAGTCATGAATGAATAGTGATTTCTCCACAAATGAGCTGAGGTATGTAATCTACAGATATTATAAAAGCTAATTTACTTGCTCTTGCAAAATAGCTGTATCCTGAATGGAAATGATAAACATGAGGACTCTCACATCATTTCAGGTACATCTTTTTTGGCTGCATGAACACACCTAGGTCTACAAGGGCAGACTACACTCTCATATTGTTCCATCCTTTAGTTAACTATTGCTGGCTTGTTTAATGAAATACACTTTGTGTATGAATTGATTGTAGGCTGCAGTGTTTGAACTTCACTTTGTGCAAAATCAATTAACCACAGTTTAATATACAGACTTAGACATGGCTGATTAAAGTGAATTTGTGGATTTCTTTTTTCATCAAGGGAATATCCTTAGTCCTTTTCATAGATTTTCATCTGAATTTAGCGGTTTGGCACAAGGTTTTTCTTTGTTGTACTTTTTCAAAGCGTACTTCATCAGGCCTTCATTGTGTGAGATCATCCTCAAAACCACCAGTAAGCATCAAAAATATATTCTGAAAATAAATATTCATTTTATCCTTCATGAAGAAAAAAATATATATTGATCAAATTCCTGGCAAGCTTAATTACAACTCATTTATAATCAGAACAGTGAGGTAACCTGCTGAAGCTGAAGGAAATGTACAGAAAATAATATATCTTGCAGTAATTATAGCCACACAGATTTTATTCATGCTACAGATAGCTGACTGCTTTGTACTAAAAGACATCTGTCTATATGCAGTGCATTCAGGCTTCCTGCCTCCAAAGAAAAGAAAAAGTGAGACTCATTTAAAACTTAAGCATTTCTACATTTGTAGCAGCCATTTTAAAATGAGACTTCCTGAGTACACCTCTTTAAACAATATGTCATTTTTTATACAATTGCCTGATACTGCCCTCTCTCCTGCCCAAAGACAAAGGAGGTCTGCCGAGTTACAAGATATGAAATGATTCTCTGTAACCCCCTTTAATCAAAACACATTCCTCTCCCGATTACTCATAAATATTCAAGACCTGACATTTTACACAGTTCTCCGACAGTGAGCGTCCCATGGCAGCCGGAGCGAATGAGAATAATTTCCCTATGTCAAGGAGGAACGCGACTTGAGGAAATCGACACCGTCCTCATTTTAAAATGAGACTGTTTAAAACCGAGGCGGACGAATATTAAAAAAGGGCTCCCTCCCTCTCTCTTTCTCTCTCCCATCCACCGCAGAAAAGCAGAGTGGGAGAATTTCCACTTTTTAAATGCCCCAGAATGCAGTTTTTTGTGGAGTCAGCAAACAGAGTGGAGGGAACTGATCTTTCCTCCCGACTGAAAACACAAGAGATGCAACTCGATGACTGCCATCGGAGGTCAAATGGCATAAAGTATAGCTGCAAGCTAACATGCTGTTTCCAGTAAGGTCCACTGTAACTAGTTGCTATCTGCAATCCAGTAAAAATCTATGTGCTTTTCAAATGAATCAAAGTCAATTCAAACAATATCTTTTGTGTTCATGCCTAGTTTTCAGTAAATGCTGGCTTAATTCATTGAATACATAAAATAGCCACAATAATTTGATTCTAACATTCTTTCCTTGTTATATTATTAAGCAACTCCATACAAAATAATTCAATCTGATATTTATAACTTAGCTTATATAATTTCCTATAGGAATTTATCACTAACCTTACATTCAATAATCAATTAGGAATTACAGTGGTCATATCGCTATTTGCTGAACTGGTTAACAAAACAGTATTTCCTCTACAATTACAGCTGCCCTCTACCAAAACTGTCGAGTATACCATGCACAAATACAAGGAAAAAGAGAGGATTTGAATATCAAGGAAACAGTTTCAAAATCCTGATCCACTGTCCCCTGCTAACATAAGAGATGGTAAGTTATGGAAAATACCCATCAGCAACTCCACAGACAAAGATGTTTTTGGTGCATTTTTTTAGCATCGCTAAATACCAGATAAATACAAAAATAAAAATTAACCACAGCTATATAAGAGGAATCATGTTATGTATTAGTAATTTAGCTCTTTCGCTATACATTTACATGACCACATTAAGCCGTGCCTGCTCCTCAAAACACCTGGGGGAATCAGAGCAGCCAGGCTTCTCTGGGGAGAAGCAGAGAAATACTGAACTGCAAACTGCAACTGAGAAACAGCCCTGCTTTCAGATTTTAATGAGGCTCATGTAAATGAAACCAAATGTTAACATGAGGTTTGTAGTAATGCAGCAAAAGCCATTTGCATTCGTGTTAGTTTCTGTAGACTTGCTGCACACGTTGGTAAGGCTTTTCAAAGAGACTGGAACAGAAAGCTTTATTGTTCCTGGGAGGGCAAATCTACTTGACTTTGGGGGTTTAAAATGTCAAACAAACTATTAAGGCAATCTTTTCAGCTTTGTGTAGAGACGCAGAGTGTTGTGCGTTTAAACACTGTTGTGCAGTGCGTTTAAAATAAAATACAAAAGGCATTGAGCAGATTATGATGTCATTACAAAGCCCTGTGGCTGATATTTTGTTCATTTTGTTCATTTCATCTACCTATGCTGACCGATATCCCTGTCAGATACTGCATAACCTCTGATTCACTTTTGAAAAATGTGAGAACCTCTGTGTGTGCACCTCTCAGGTAGAAAACAAAGGCATATCAATGGCTGGCTGCAGACTGCATCACTATGGCCTGGGAACAGGGAATGAATAGCAGGTGGGTTCTGAGGACGAGAGGCAGGGGGTTGGGGATTGTTTTTCTTTTTTTTTTTTTTAAAGCCGTAGCTACAGAACTAAGATACAGAGATGCCGTACCCTTCCTGATAAATTTTCCTTTCATATTTAGGAAAAAAAAATAGAACCAGTTTCAGAATTTAAAATAAAGGTTTCAAAAAGCAACAGAAAGTGATGAGAAGTAAGAGGTGGATTAGAATTAGTTCAGTGGGAAAGGTGGTAGGGCTCTGAGGGAGAGGGGGACGGAGAGGACGGCAGAGTTGTTCATTTCACCAGGACTGACTTGGGGAGGAAAGCGTCCGTCTCCGAGTCGGCGTCGCTGTTGGACAGATGGCTCCGACTGTGGGCGGAGGAAGAGGAGGAGACAGTGGAAGAGGAGGAGGAGGAGGAGGAGGAGGAGGAAGGGGAGGTTGCTTTGGGCAGGCTGTACATGTAGACGGCTCCGATCACCAGACCCGCGCCCAGTGTGAAGAGGAGGTCCACGTGGAACCCGAAGAGGTAGACAGAGGTGACGGTGGAGACGACGATGGAGAAGGAGGTGGCAAAACCCTTGAGGATGTTGTCCGCGTATTTCACCACGACCGCCACCAGCAGGCCCCCGAAGGCCTGGTTGAAGATCACGCCCCACACCATGGGCGTGTAGCCGAAGAGGAAGCCCTTCTCGGCAATGGCTGGGCCATCATTCCACCACAGACCCAACAGGCCAAGGAAGGTGCCGAAGATGCCCAGCTGCACGTTCCTCATCCACACCGAGGCCGAGCTGCCCTTCAGGATCTTCTCAAAGTACACCCCGGCGAAGCCCGAGGACAGGCAGGACACCACCACGGCCACCAGCCCCTTGGCGTAGTTCTGACTGCCGCTGGAGACCGTGGTCTCCTTCTGCTTGCCCTCCTGCTCCACCTGCACGATGGCCACCCCTGCGAACAGGAGCACCAGAGAGACCCACTGCACCCGGGACAGGCTCTTCCTCAGCATCAGCACTGAAAACAGCGCCGTGGTCAGGATCTTCAGCTGGTACGTCACCTGGAAACAGAAGCATGTTTTTAGCAGCAAACGGGTACTCCCATTTTACTCTCAAAGGGACAGTTCTGGTTGAGCCCTACAGAAATATATGAGCCATATATGATACATGGCTACATGGCTTCATGGCTGATTTTACCCAGACATTTATTTTCTCATATGTGCAAACGTTCTGAAGCAATTCCAGATTTGGACAGTTGCAAGAATATTACAGTTAAGTTTAAGCCCAAGTTTAAGTTTCTGTAACAGGACCAAGAAGTTGGATTTTACAGTTTATAATGAAAAATGCTCTCTCCCAGATCTGAACTGAGACTGACTCAGTGCTCTGGCAGTGCAGTTGGTCTAAAGTCCATGCTGTGCCTACAGCATCCAACACCAAGGAAACATGACATAACATGATCTATACACTTAGCAGAGACCTCAACTGGGGTGACTGATGCCTTGCTATCCAGTCCATGCACAGCTGAAGCGAATCACCTGAAACACCTTGCACAAGGGGAGAATGGCAATTCCCTAACCAAGATCCGATCATACAACCCTCTGGCCACAGGCCCAGACCCCTCAACATCACTTCACAATGCCATCTGTCATCTCTCATCAAGAAAAAGAGAATCAGGTCAACCCTTCCAGGCTTTGTCACTTTGAAACTGGACAGAATTCCAACATGTGGACACAACTTCCTTTCTTTTGGTGTGTTTCTGCTAATATTACAGTTAATATTAAAGGATTGTTTGTTTAACGGCTTGACTTATGTTGATTAACCTTAACAGCCTTATAATAAACAGTCAAACCTACAGAGAGCAGATGAACACCTACTCCACACCGGGTCAAAGTCCCCGTAATGATCAAACACTGAAAAGGGAGCCAAACTACTTTTACTGACGTATTGGCTCTGACCTGAAATACTCTATATAGGGTATTTTTCCTCTTGAACTTTTTCTTCTGTTAATATTGTTCTTTCTTTGTCTGCTACCTTGTGTTATAAAACAGAATGTTTCACCGTCGCCAATGAAATTTTCTCAAGGCTCCTTTTTCCTCTCTTTAAAAACAATGACACAATAGAAGCTCGAAAAAACACAATTATGTTCATCCTGCCCCAGCCTGAGAGAACAGATAGCAGTCCTCAGCAGATCGGCATGCATGCTGCTGGTTGGCTGCTCGCTCTCACCTGGAAGGTGGCGGCAGGCAGGTTGGAGATGGCCACATACTGGAGGTTGTTCTGCAGGGTGTAGATGAGGGATGGAACAGCAAGCTTCAGGGTGTCCAAATACTGGACGAAAATGGAGTCGTAAAGCAGCTTGATGAAGGCCCTCAGGCTCCCTGCGTCACACGGGCAGAGAGACAGGGAGAGAGGTGGAGGGGATGCCGACAGAAGGAAAAGGGCATACAGACATTAGCAAAGCCGGCCTCCGTTTCCGTGGGCATGTACGTGAGCGTGTGAGAGTCTGAGTGTGTTTGTGTGTGTGTGAGAGAGAGAGAAAACATTTGCATTTTTTTTCTCCTGAACAAGTACCCTTTGATTTATACTCCATATCAACTGTAGCCATTAGAATATAATGTAGCCATTATAAAAGGACATACAGTGTACTTTCCTGAAAGTGGCCGATTATGAATCAGGAACGTACATTGTAAGTCACAGAATATACATTTTACTAGACAAACGCTCTTTTCAGACAATTACTATGGTTAATGGAATATACGTTTTCTATTAACTTCACGTGTTTTTCACAAACGAACAGAAGAAAATAGTGTCTGAACAACCACATGTACTTGTTCGAGGTTCCATATTAAGGGAGTATATTACACTTAAGAACCGATAAAATTATCAGCCAGCTGGTGACTGTCACGAGTGGAGTGCAACAGATTTCACTGGCATTCCATGCTGACAGTTCCGGCACCCACCTCTCTTCTGGAGCAGAATGATGAGCAGGCAGGTGAGGACTTTGAGCACCTCCGCCATGACCACGGCGGACGTGGTGAAGAAGCGCTCGCCGGGCAGTGTGCGGACATAGCGGATGCTGAGGATGAGCGAGGCATTCTGGACCACCAGCACGGCCAGGCTGATGTACTTCAGCTTGCGGTTAGCTGCAGTCGGGAGACACACACACACACGGCTCTGCCCTTCTGCACTGCCTCAACATATTCCCACTTTGCAAAGCTGATCTATGCCAAATGAACAGTGTCATTTATCTATGTATGGCAGTTGCACTCAGAAATGCATCCGATCATATTCTGGAGGAAAGAAAAGCTGGAGCGGTAGCCCAGGGGAGCAATCTTGTGCATTCTTTCGACTTCTTAAAGGACATGCCCCTTCAGCTCAGGGAAACCCATTTCACTCACACCCCATTCCTCACAGATGCCTAATCCTCAGCACTAGTATGTCTCTTGCCGTTTCGATACACAGGGACAGCTGCTCTTTCTCTCAAAGTTTAGAATGACTAAATGAAATGTAACTGCTTAGAAGACTGATGATAAAACAAAGCCACCGAAATGCAAAGACTGTTCACATATAAAATTCCAAGCCGTTTTTAGCTTCTGGTTTTAACACGAAGGTGTGAAGGTCTACTTTGATTTGTTCTTGAGCAATTGCTGCCCACTTCTAATGCCAACTGCATACATGGACACACTCTAAGACTCACAGTCACCCACTGTGACCTTTGTTTTGTCATATTCTTAAACGTCATCACATCCTGACAACTATAATCACCATCTTACAATTCCTCTTATTCAGTATTAGTTGTGAAGGCATTCTTTAAACTCCAAAATCCACCTCGAGGTGGAGGTGGAGGTGGGCTTCTTGCTTCAGGGGGGAGGGCGTGTTTAGTCTCAGTTACTGAAAGCAGAACCGAACAGAAACAGCTGAAAATAACGAGAACTCTAATTCACTGTCTCGGGTCAGTAAGTCAGTCTTCAGAAAGTCTAATATGGTAATTAGGAATATTAGATTTATTTAGAAAATAAGTAACAAAAAAACACTGAAAGCCGTGCCCCTCTCATCTGGAGAGGTTGTTCAATTTCAGTCCTGTTTCCCCATTTTAATTACGCTGAGGGGTGTGCCTAATTGCCCGAGATAAACACCTTTGAATGCCCTCTCAAACGTACTCTATATACTGCAAACAAAAAAACCTTTCATTTACTAAGTCGATGACGCCGCAGATTGAACAAGATACAGTTTCACCCTCCATTCATCAAATAAAACACATCCTGGGTGTATAAAATGAGCAGGATCTGTAGTAGTATTAATCTCTACTATTTACCCTGGGCATGTCGGAAAACCCATTCATCGCGGCACGTCAGCGTCACAACCTTCACATGCGCAACATCACGCACATTTTTGGGAAAGACGGTCTTTTAAAGCAATCCATGACAACCTTCACTATATACTAAACTATACCAACTAATCTGACTGTTCAAGCATTAAAGTAGTCAAGAAAATCATCTCGTCTTCACTGCTAAACTTCTGCTGTTGTCAGGCTATATCATTTTCCCAGATCGACTTAAACTTCCAGTTTACCTATTATACATTTAATGCTGAACTCGGAACCAACAACCATCTACTCTCATGTTCTCTACCTACTAGACAGCAACACAGAGATGTCAACTACCTATAGATATACTAGCTATATGCCCAGTAAGCTAGCCTATATAAAAAGCTAGCAAAATTTGCACGTAGAATTTACGAATGTTGCGTCGTTTCTCGCCAACGATGTCGATCACACCGTGTACTATTACTGTCACAACAAATAAGAGCTAGCTATTTAGCTTGCCAACGCGGGGTTACGGCTAACCGCTCGTTAGTAATGTAGACAGATCGCTGACAAGGTAACAAGTTAGCGTTGGTAACTGTCCTGGCTGTACAACTAGGTAACGCTAGTTACCTAGCAGCAGGTCTGTTTTACACAAGCTGCGATTTCAGCATTCAGCATACCAGCTAGACTGTAGGTAGCTTGCTAGCTACGAGCTGTAGAGGTGAGCCATCTGATATTGTGACTATTAGCAGGCTAGCTAGCAAGTCAAAGTAGCTATGGCAATTCTTGCTCGTGTGCTAGGCAGCAAAATACGTTCGCTCGCTTAACGATCAGTCCATGGTAACGACGATCATGAGTGTTTTTTGTTGCACCGAGAGGGGCTAACGCCGCCTTACCTTCACTCTGCCTGCGAACGCTCGTCTTGTCCTCCCCGACTCCATTCACAGGGCCTTGACTGCTCGCTGCCATGTTGGCATTAACGTAACGGTGTAGCTATAGCTTAGCTACCTCCCTCCTACCCCAGTTTCCGGACTTTGCAGCAAAACTCCCCCCTTTCAACTCCAGCCGTCAAACCTGCACCATCAGTTAACAGTCCTGTTTTTCGGGTTCTGTGCTACCTTCTTAAGCCATTCCGGATCTCGCAGGAGACAGTCTGTGCTGCGTTCAGTTTAAGTCAGGAAAGACTCTCTAGTGGGCCTGAACACAATCATTTCCTTGTCTAGCTCGGCAACGCCAAAGACTTTAAATTAAGTCCCCTTTTCCTCCCCAGCCCCTCTAGGGGAATAGAAGCGGCGCTTCTTATTGGCCGATACATTGTATACGGTCAGGAAATGCGATTCTATTGGTGGAGGTGGTCAAACAACGTAATTGTAATATATCGCTGTCATTTTCTGTTTTTTTTTCCTGAGGTGTTACACGTAGCAAGAGGTGCCGATAGGGTCTGTGGTTCACCTCTTGCTGTGGCCGTACCCGAGGTGAGAAACGTTATATTGATTAATTTTGATTAGTTCAACATCAGATCCCGAGTACATGTCTTACACCATCTTTACTATTTGCGAGGAAAATGTGAACATCATGTGTTACGGAGATTTAAGTCACTTACAATTAACCAAAACTGTTGGGTGTTAATATATTTTTTGGACAATAAATAAAACGTTCAGGGCCCCATGCCTTCTGTTGAATCATCCTGTGTTAGTCTGTCAAAGGTTGTAAATTGAGGGCACTCTATTTATACTAAACAAACAACATTTATGGCAAAACATGGCTGTTAAGCTATATGTCAGTTAAGTCCTTTTCAGCTGAAATATCGACGGTGGGAAAAAGTAATGTAAAGCAAAGTAATATACGCAGCATTATGCGTGTATAACATAAATTATTTTGAAATACATTAGCCTGCATATTACGTGGGTTGTAAATCTAACCATATGTGTTACACCATTGCTACTAGTTATTTATCTTTGCTGTCACTGGCACACAATATATGCACTGCATTTGCGCTTAAGTATTTGCACTTCTGCCTGTAGCCTCTCTTCAAGAACAGTTGTCTCTACCTTGCATGTACTGTATGTCCAATTAGCAAATGTTTTTACAGAGGAGAAAAAAAGATCTGCATTTGGAATATGACTCAATGTGTCCCCATAATGTGTCACAAACATGCTAACTTTAATCTTCAGGAGCCAATGAGAACTCGTTTCTGTGTCAAAAACAAGATCATCCAAGTATTGAAAAAGTCAGGTCATAAAAGGAACCTCAGAGGGTTAGAGTACTTTCTTCCTGTTTGGTGGCTCAAGTACGTCTTCCATCACTGTCTCCATGACTGGAAACTCACTCCAGTTCACTGTGACTTAGTAAACTGATCACTCTAAATTAGAATCACTCTGCAAATCAAGCCAAGCGTAAACCAGATCGTTCTGATACCTAAGAATTAATTTATTATATTTATAATCTATTTTCATTTGAACTTAGGCTATACACCTAGTGGAGTTTCACACTAAGAATTACAGGCTCTTACACAAGTGACACAAGAATAAATAATTGTCATTCCCTCAATTCCACCTGTCTATGAGTATGTTATCAAATAAAATCAGTACCATCTGCGCAAGTACACTGTGGATGGTGGATCAGTCATTTTGTGATTCAGTTTGATGCCACTTTAGAAAACACCTTTAAAATGAAAATCACAGCATTAATGGGAAAGATCTATGACATTAACATGTTTTTTCTAGCTTTAAAAGAAGTCATGCATGAGCTTGACATCTCTAAGCCTTATAGTTCCAGACCCCCTCCAGTGCAAACACATAGACAGGGGATAACTGCCCTGATACGTCCTCAGAGTGTCCTGTGGTGATGACATGTGAAGGCATTTAGCTAACCATCTAATAAATGAAACTCTGTTTAGGTATGTACGTATATGAACTACAGGAAACCATAATGTGCCACAATGAGATTGACTCCACTGTGCTGCTGTTGTTAGGTTTGCCGAAAACATAGCAAATATATCTATTTTGCAAATGCAAAGAAAAACCCATTGTTTGTCGATGGACATGATACATTTTCAACCAGCCTAGGCTTTCTTTCACAGCCAAACTTTGCTCAGACAGACATGAATCTAAGGCCCCAACCAACAGATTCATGAAAAGTTATGTTAATCACTACTCTCTTTTGGAATTGCCCTTATGAGGTGATGATCACTTATGTTTCACTTGATCACTTAAGTAAAAACTGTCGATGCTGATGATGAGTAGATAAGATTCCATGCAGTGACCAAGTCAAAAAAGATCTAAATCTGGGCAATTATCCATGGGACTGTGAGGGCGTTATGATGCCAGTGTTAAAATCATGGTTGTTAGTGAAACAGAAGAATTAAGCAACTGTGGAACAGCCCCTGTTCAAATTACAAGTATGAGCTCTACTGTTGACATGTTCAAAGGAAAGAAACTACATGTTGCTTAAAAAATGATTGTTGGTTGCACAGATATAAGCAAATTATTATTGACAAAGTCAGGCCTATTTGTTTCTGATGTTTCCTATACAAATCAATAGTTTCAAAACTTTGACTCAGACTTGAACTTGCCTTGACTCCAGAAACATCTAAGGGCTCAAGGAATCCATTTTTATTTAAGCTTCGAAACTCCATAATTCGAGCATTTATTGAATAGCATATCATATAATCTACCTCTCACAAGTACTATGGAGCTGTACTCTTCAAATTAAATTCTAAAGATAGGGAAGATTGTATGGGTCTAAAATTGAGATGGTTATTTTCTCCTGTCAAGAGAATTACATTTATTATGTTTGGTGGTTTCATTCTTTGAAAACACCTATTTATGTTGTAAAAAAACAGTTGGTAAGAAGGACAGAATAAACTTAGTGTCACTTTAGACAATCTGATACAATGGTAGTAAGTTCTGAGATGGTTGGTGCAGAAAAACGTTCCCCTTTGATCCTTTGATGTGGAAAGAGTCACCAGTATCATTATGTGCATACCTTTCGTAGGAATCAGCACATCCAAAGGTTCATTTGTAATTGCCGTTGAGTGGACAAACTCAACAGCTGCTCGTTTAATGCTTGTAAACGCACAATGAAAATGAAATTAAAGGGAAAATGAAACACTTTCCTAATTTTGGCACCAACCATATTTAGCCTGCTAACAAAACCATTAGTGTTGGCTAGTTAGCTACCATTCCCCACAATGCTTTGAAGCATTATTCTCTGCATTTACTTCTATAAAGTCGGGATAACGACTTACCATCTTACTCTGCAATACATACGGTACACGCATCTCACTGATGCAACTAGGTATCTATCTACATAAATACAGAAGTGACGAATATTTCAAAATGGTATCGTAAATAAAAGCATAATTACAGAGTATACAAAAAATGTAAAAGACAGTTGCTTCTCTCTATTCCTTCCATAGCATGATATTTCATGAGGTCCAATTTGGATGTTGGATGTAAGCAGAAACAGAAAGGCAACCTCTACATGATTGGCTCTGAACCTCACCATAAAGGCTTCCAAAAAACAACCTGGAACTTCTTTGAAGCAAGCCATGGCAAGGGTGCTCCGGACAGGGAAGGAGGGGCTTTGAAGAGGTCTGCAGATGCCTTGTTTTGCCAAGGGACATCCCTGATGCGAAGACTCAAAGCAACGAAGATGTGGAGGTAAGGGCAAAGAAAATGCTAGAGGTCCCTCTGTCAGCAATAAAGGGGACTATGAAAATTCATCAAGTGTTGAGCATCACACCTGGAATCCTCAAATACAGAGACATCAGTTGCTTCTGCCAGGCAGCAGAGGATGCGTGGGATTTCCCATGCTACAGTCTGCAAGATGCAAGTTGTTGTTGGAGCTGTTCCACCTCCAGAGGGAGACCGGTCAGAGCCACAAACACAGCAGCACTGACCAGACGTGATCGAGATTCATCATTGTGGGCAGTGGTGTATTGTTCGGTATAATGACCAGCCATACCCTGGCATTATCCTGGAGGTGGAGGAACATAATGTCAAAATCAAGTGCATGCACAAGACTAGCAGGTATGACCTGAACAAGTTCTACTGGCCATCCCCAATAGAAGACGTAAACTGGTACAGGGAAGATCAAATCATGTGCTTCATGCCAGAACCAGTTGCTGTGAACAAGAGATCCATCCAAGTGAATTTTTGGGCATACCTGAAAGAAGAGCTGGGAGTTTAAAGTGAGAGGTTACACAATAGGGAAACACTGTATTTGAAGTTTTTCACTCGTCTCGGAGATAATGAGTCACATTTTAAGCTATTTCTAATGCTGATGTTCTGAAATGTTAATTTGCATTAACAAGCTGTTCTAATCTTGGCACTCAAATGTTTTCCACTTCTAAATGCTGTTAATGAGTTACATGGCATTTTTATTTGACATGAATTGAAATTAGATGAAGAATACTGTCTTATGTGAAGAATGTCTTGTGTGAAGTCATTGGTGTTATATTGCGTCACTGGTGTACATGTTTTTTCAGTGATGTGATATAGATGTAATTTTTTTTACTTTATAGCAATATTTTGTTTGTTGATTGGTGATGTAATCATTAGTTAATATTTTAGAGTTAGTATCAAACACTTTTTGTTTGAATATTCTTCAATTGTTGTTGGTTTGACTGAAAAAAAATGATGGTGCAAATCAAATAAACTCTACAATGTTGTTTAAACGGGCAATTTTATTTAAAAAAATGTTAATAATCAAATATTTCTCTTGGTCTTATCATTCCACTACTCTGCCTTTAACCAAATATTCAGGCTGTAATGAGAAAAAAATTTAATGTTGTTTACATTATAGGCAACACCAGTGACAAAGAACCAGCACATGAATTCTTTAATGAAATGTATAAAAATAATAAAAACACATAAAGCTCTACTTGTTGTGGATTCATCAAGTTTAGAAGTTAGTTACTGCTATTAAAGACGTTTTAGGTATGTAAGAAGGAATACATTTCAGCAGATTTGTATCACCCAGATTCCACCGTTTCTGTAGGATGGCCCAGCTGTCACTCGCTGTCTCCTCCGCAGGCATCTGTCCTGTTGTGCTGTTGTTTCCCATTGAGTTTCACTCTGGCTGAACATCACTTTGTTGCCCACTGCTTGCACATTTACCTGTAACTATGACTGTGACTTCCGCGCACGTTTGCAATCCGCTCAGCACTGTCGAAAAGGCGTAAAGCAGGGGTGCCCAACCCTCTCCTGGAGAGCCACATGTCCTGCATGTTTTAGATCTCTCCCTGCTCCAACACAGCTGATTCAAATGATCAGTTTGTAATTCAGCAGCTTCAGGAGTTCATAACGAGTTGATCATTTGAGTCATCTGTGTTGGACCAGGGAGAGATCTAAAACATGCAGGACATGTGGCTCTCCAGGACAGGGTTGGCCACCCCTGGCGTAAAGCCTTTTGCTGAAAAACTGATCATGTGCACCAGGTGACGCCTGTCCGTTCAGATAAAGCCCACGAGATGGCGCTGTTCACCTGCTAAGGTCTGGACAGAGCACATAAACACACGGCCACTGGTCGCACTGCTAACGCGAAGAATGAAGTAAAGTGACAGCGATGTACCTTTTTTGCATTTACCTCACAATTTCGTAGATGTACACATTTTGCACTTAATTTCAGTCATGTTTAGAGCTAGTCAGAAGGAATGTGGCAAGAGGCTTCTTCCACTGGTCGTGTTCCAGACCGTTCACTTGTCCTGTGCTGCCCCAACGATTACTGCCTCGCCCTGATTGCTGGACCAGAGCCTCGACGAAATGTACGTGCAAAGCATATGGTTTTAAGTCACAACACGATGTAAAAGGTTTAAACATGTTAACTGCTGTTCGTCGCTTAATAAACTTTGCTACCGACGGAAAGCATATTGTGATGGCACCAAATCAGGAAATGCCAGATGTTGGCATGAGTCCATAACAACAGCTAGCGAATAGGATTGAGTGGGAAAATCATCTTCACTGACAATCTCAAATTTGTCCAGATGTTGGCCACCATATGGATGTGAACTGATTAGCAGAAAGATTCTGCAGCTCATACCTGGGTATATATAGTTTTAGGGTGAGGTGAGATGGAATTGTAAATAAATGACAAAAAAGTCCTCATCCTTCTTTGAATTTTTTTTTATTAACACACAGGCTCTTTTGCCATTCTGTATCTTAATAAATAAGACATGTGTTTTCAAAGTTTGATATTTAACACTTAACAAGCAATGTTCAAATTTCCACACATTTAAATAACAAAATGTGACCATGGCCACATCACAACAAACAAATACATAAGTATTTACAAAAAATAAAACTCTTCCAACCCCAGAATATTTACCAGGATTGGCAAAAACAGTAAGTACTGCAGCATCATGCTCTTCCATCCCCATCTCCTCATCAAATGTTATATATTGAAAAGGGTAGAAGTAATTGACAAGTAATTTGACACTTTAAAACAATTACTGGGGAACCGCTGCTTAACAAAGGAATACTTCAGTTCCTTCCAAAACAATCTTAAATGGTGTATTAACAAATTATTCGAAACACTGGCTGAAAACTTTAGGTGTCAAGAACTGAACATCCAAATGTTCATCAATTTAAAGTACCCATTACTATTATGCACTTGTTAATGTTATCCTGACAAGTGTTACATTAAGTTCCATTCTCCATGCCACTTTCCCACAACATCCACAGAAACAATACAGCTGCAAAAAGGCACAGACTTCAGTGAATCAGTAAATCTTTGTCCAGAAACAAGACACATTTGGTCCAAAAGGTACAGATTTCATCAAAACAAGACAAATAAATATAAGTATAATAAGTATACCAGCCAGTTCTAAATGCAGACAGTGTTCTTGGTCTACTGAAACTGGTTAAAATAGAGGCAGACGAGGTTGTTTTTGGCTCTCTAGATAAACATTAAGACTTAACCTGAGAAATAGACTGGATAGGCTGCTCAGTGTAAATATAAAATGGTTGACATCTGAACACAGTTGAGACATTGCACAACCTTCCAGAGTTATTTTTGAACGAATTAAATAACAGATCAGCATCAAGCTTCGCTTCTGGTTTGGTGACATTCTACATTGAATTCCACTGCAAACGGCCTCGATAATTATACTACCTGAGGCAGAGAAGTAAAAAAAAAAAAATGTGCCAGCATTTTTAGAGTAGAACACTCATATGTGAGGCTAAGACGTAGAACTCTAGAACTGAGTCCTTTGCCAGGTTTCACAGGGCTGCCAATTCCTTTTCTCCAGAGTCAATGGTTTTAATGTCCCAGGCTGCAGCTCCCTTGAGGTCTTTGGAGATGGAGGCATCCTGATGTAGTATATTGTGAGTGAACTTCCTTCCATTATCAGGGGAAATGGAATTATATGAGCCATGGCTCCCTCAAAATGAGGTACAAAATGCCATTGCTTATAACAACCTGTAAAACCAGGTTTCCGCAAGGCAACGCAATGCGCACTCAACGCATTCAATTACCAACTTGTCATTTCTTAGACAATCTAAGAGGGTGTCAGAAACTTCAGCATGCCCTTTGACCTTACAGATTTAAATAAATAGACAAGTCACCCAGGAGAATAAAATACTTAGTAATAAATAGGAAATTCAAGATTCAAAGTCCACAATGATGCATGTGGCCACAGTGTAATCAGTTTGTAATGCAACAACTGTTTCAACCCAGCAAACATTTGTATTGGTCCCATCTGGTTTTCCTTTTAGAATGTAATTGTTTTAAGCTTTCTCGAACAATTGCAACATGGCTAGAACTATGTATGTGTTAAAGTCTTTGCACATGCTATGTTCAAACACTGAAAATCTTTCTATAGTAGTTGTTGCTCACTTTTTTGACTATAACATAAAATAAATATGTTTCCTGGGTGAGAAGTTCCAGTGCACTAGTAGACTGGAGTTAGGAAAAGTAAATAAGGCACGTGAAGTTTCCTTAAACCACTCCTAAGTATACAGAGTTTACAGGCTTGACTGGCTCGGCATGCCGTCTCCTCCTTGCAAGTCACCACAGTCATCTGATGTCATCTCCATCCAAGGATGGAGCAAGATCTGTTCCAGGGATGGTCGATCCTCTGGGCGGTATGCTAAGCACCAGCGAATCAGAGACTGGCATTCTGTCAAAGAAAAAAAAGAAAGGTTCACTTCTGCTCTCCTTCCAATGAATTCCAGTACAGTTACTTTCTTGTCTAGTTCAGAGCAGAGTAACTCAACAAACTATCCACAATGAATCACCAGGCAATCCTTTATCACGCCATTATGTTCTGGTGACCCAAAAAATGTGAGGGGCTCACCTTTAGAGATGCGCCTAGTGAAACTGGGTTTGGCCTCCACAATCTCACTGTCCCTCTCGAAGGGGATGTCCCCACACACCATGTCGAACAGTAGCACCCCCAGGGACCAGACCGTCAGTGGCCGTGCGTGGTAGCGCTGATGCAGGACCCACTCTGGGGGGCTGTACACCCGAGTTCCTGTGGACAGGCACAATATAAACCACATTAGCTACCACGGTTCATACAGGGCAAGGAGCATGAAGTGTGAATATGTGAATATATACAGATGCGACCTCCCACTCTTTGGAAGTCATTTTAATATCCAATATATATAACCTGGACTGCTGGACATGAAATCTCTCTCACCTTCAAAGTCTGTGTAGATGGAGTCTTTGAGCAGAGCACCGGAGCCGAAGTCGATTATCTTGACGTCTCCTGTCCGGGTGTCCACCAACACGTTCTCATCCTTGACGTCTCTGTGCACGACCCCCCTTGACTGGCAGAACCGAAGAGCCTCCACTATCTGCCGCATGAACCTGTAAGCATACAGCAAGAGCGTGAGCGTTGCTTTACAGCACCCACAACACATGCACTGCTGCTCTCACATGCGGAAGAAGCACCCCTTTCCCCCTCCGTCACACCAGAGGTCCCTGCAAAATCAGGCCTGGGCTGTGAATTGTGAGCCAGGGATGATGGTAGCCACTCCGTACCTTTGAGCCAGAGGTTCCTCAAGGGCTCCACGCTCCGTGATGAAGTCGAAGAGGTCCTGACAAGGCTGCGGCCTCTCGAACACGATCAGAAAACCCTGGCCAGGGATCTCGAACCAGTCCAGCATCCGGATAACCCCTTTGTGTGAAGGGCCAGAGCAAGACCCGCCTCCCAGCTGCAGGAGCAGGGCGATCTCCATGGGAACCGGGCTGGGCTCATCCGGCTGTGACAGACAGGTTATGTAAACACGGTCAGTTGATTCGGCAAGCCCGTGACATTTAAGATGTTCTTGTCATCTGGCCTGCTTTGTCTGATAACATCAAGCTTGAGTATCTTTTCAACTGGACAGACTGTTTTCCAACAGTGTCGACGGATATGCGTTTTAGGTATTATGAGCACGCTTCAACAGCACAATACGGCTGTCTCTGGGAGTTGGAATCATATCAAACATTAAATAAACACGTGCCGATTTATTCTATATTGGTTTGTAACATGGTAGTCTAAACTGTCCTTTAATTGCTGTGTATCCACGCTTGTTTTTGTGCGACTGGTGGGCGCGTGGGTTTAGGGAAATTACCGATGCGCAGATACATCGGCCGAGTTTCCACCAGGTTTGTTTTGAAAATCCCGAAACGCGTCACTGCCACGTCACCGGGCTTAGACTGAAAATGCACGCCGGTGTTGTTGTTTTCAGTTTCCAGCAGGGGGAGTACAGATTAGTGTTATTAAAATAGCGAAGTTAATGCTATTTCTGTGAGGGGGAGGCCCGATGCGGAATTTCCATCTCACTCTTTATTTTGTTGAACGTCATCCCAAATCAGTCTGGCAAAGCGCCAGACAACGACGGACAGTTATAAACACAGAATAAGTAGCTACTGTGGGGTACATACGATGTCGCATCTAATTACAAATTTATCTAGCTACGTCTACGTTGCGTTTTTTCAGATGAATTGATCGGTCTTACCTTAACATACGTTGTGGATTAATGACTGTTTACGAATGATCTAGCTATTACATGGATGTTTTGTAGACAGTTCTGGTAATTCTGAGGGACGTATAAAAATATACACTTTTTTTCCTGCGCAGCTAGCCATCGGTCACGCCGATGTAAGCAGTAGTTAGTTAGATGATAACACCTACCAGTCGTGCCCATTGTTGTACTCTGTCACTGGAAACTTTTTTAATGGCCACCTATCAAATGAAGAAAAAAAATCAGACGTTAGACGTAAATCTAAAATCATTTACAGTTTACAGACCTGAAGTCTACTCATCCAGATATGCTGAACAGCTAGCGTTAGATCATGTGGTTTAGCATCGTTTGCTATCTACCTGCAATCCGTCTACGATTCGCTGTCCAGCGAAGACGGACCCGAAACCACCGCTTCCCAGCAGGGCACCAACATGATACTGTTTTTCAAAAGGCTCTTTCGCTGTGGAGTAAAAACATTGATAGTTAGATAAAATGTATACTGCAATGCGTATGTAGTCTGTCGTGCATTTTCTGAAGAAGAAAAAAAAAGATGAATTGCTTTTGTTATATACTGGCTAATTTCTTTATCCAACCATGAATACAATCATTTTCGCAGAGAAAATGCGTCATGGTTAGCATAGGTTTCACATAGCTAGTTGGTTTGCTTGCTGTTCCTCACCGGTTTTCCCTCTGACGTCGTTAACTTGGTGCAAGTGCAGGTCATCCATTCGTGTGTCCAACATTTTCAAACTGGATGCTAAAAAATAACCTCAAACTTGTCCAAGAAAAACAGTAGTGATATCACCGGGATAGCTCCTGTTCAAATGTAGCAATAGTCCATACCAGGTCCGCTCAAAATTTGAATTTTATTCAACAAATGAGCGCTGAAATATGTATTGTTGTAGAAAGTCCCACTGCGAATTGTTAAACGCCGCGTCCGTCTGCACGCCTTCACTATCCGCGCTGCGAGGCACCTCTGTGTTCAACTCAAAGTTTGTTGCTGTTTTTAAGTTTACATTTGTAAACCACGCCCACCTCTACGCGTTAATCCAGTCACCGTCGGTATTTTGAACGGAGCTCCAATCACAAGGCAGCATGATAATTTAATATTTATGTATCCGCAGACGCCTTTTTTCTCAGAATTTAACCGCTCTATCAACGTTCCAGTAAATGAGCAGCTGTGGCGGTATTCTGACTTGCGGTTTCTCTTTCTCTATTTAGCGCGCTCGCTGCCTTTCTGCTTTTGCTTACTAAACCAACATTAACCGAGTATGGACTTTCCGAGATGAATTCTCCCTCAAATAAATTTAATGCACCTAACTGCATCAGTTTCGACCGGGTTTACGCTACGCGTTAATTATTTCATGTCTGAACTGAGTCAGCCACGTTGGTATCGTTGATGTAAACAAACAGGTTATTTATAGAGAGCTTGATGACACAACTGCAGAAACTGAAGAAAATAAAACCTCGAAAAGTTAATTTTTTTTGTTCGATTGAATCTAACCTGGTTTTTAATGTTTAATGTTTTATTGATACTGCTGGCAATTGCTCGTTGCGGCTCCACATTACTTTAAATGATTCGAGAAAAGGGAGGATTGTTTTAAGTATGGATAGTATGGACAGAAGATGGAAAACTTATGTATATTGTGGTTTGTATCCAGCGAGCTATCATCTTCACTGTTGCACTGAGAATGAGACCGGTGCCGTCCCATCCCTCTCCCACTAAGGGCAGAGTTTCCGTTTTACTCAGAGAAATTGCCACAAGGCAAGAAAACACACATGTACGCACGCACGCACACACACACACACACACACACTTCCAGGCTTTCAAAAATAGGCGCCATTCGTGGCTACCATAACAAACGGATTTAAATAACTGCTATCGAAAGATGAACGTTTGGACAAAAGGCAGCACCAGCACATACGGTGCTGTTGATGAAAAACTGACCTTTGGGAAACTTTTGACACAAGGTTTTTTATACCTAAATTAGTCAAGACCACATTCCTAACTGTGAAGCGAAGCAAAACTAAGAAAAGCCCAAGCAAAACAGGTCCAGACAGCTGATCTAGTAGGATGGGTTACAGAAAGCCATTCAAAACAGGTCCAGACAGCTGATCTAGTAGGATGTGCATTACGTATTGTTTGGGTCTTATTCATGCCGGGAAAGCCGAGGTGGCAACGCATCCAACGGGTTAAAACAAGCTATAAGCTTGAATGATGTATCTGTTTAGTTTAAATTACACTGATTCTCAGTCCTGCTCCTGGGGGGCCCCTGCTCTGCATGTTTTCCACCTTTCCCTGCTCTACCTACCTGACTGAACTCTTGAGTGGCACTTTTGATTAGCTGAGCACACCTGATTTAATCAAGAGCACGTTAATCATTTCAATCAGGTGTGTTTGGAGCAAAGGTAGGTAGAAGATACGCAGGACAGGGGGCTCCAGGAGTAGGACTGAGAAACACTGGAACAAAGGCGTCACCTGGTGCACATGATCAGTTTTTCAGCAAAAGGCTTTACGCCAGGGGTGGCCAACCCTGTCCTGGAGAGCCACATGTCCTGCATGTTTTAGATCTCTCCCTGCTCCAACACAGCTGATTCAAATGATCAATTCGTTACGAACTCCTGAAGCTGCTGAATAACAAACTGATCGTTTGAATCAGCTGTGTTGGAGCAGGGAGAGATCTAAAACATGCAGGACAAGTGGCCATCCAGGAGAGGTTTAGACACCCCTGAGTTATGGACTATTTCTGTTTTGAAAATCTCAACATTGAACCACCATATAGGAGATAAAACCAACAATTAAGACAACAATGTATTCTGTTATCTCTCAAGTCAAATGGACAAAAAAATAAATAAATAAGTAAAATAAACGAAATAAATGAAAAGATGCATTTTCTTCAGAAAGTTTTCTTTTTTATTCCAAGAAAAAACAAGTATTTTTTCATCCCAAAAAAGAGAAAATAAAATAAAACAAAATTATATTAATTAATCATTAAGAAGATAAGTATGACATTATTACAATTTTTATTCTTTCTTTTTTTTTTATTTTCTATGATGATGTTTGTTGTGTTTATTTAAACATGCACCTAAATAAGTCCAATGGTGTCAAGGGTAGTATAAAGGGAGGGGGAATGGAGGGTCTGAATATGATGGTACTGTATAGATGTGTTAGGAGAGACAGAGATTGGAGGGGTGGAAGGAGTAAAAGAGAAGATTGGAACATATTATGATGACTGAGAAAAAATGTTTTTTTTTTCTGCTTTGTCACTTCCCAGTTGTTTTTTTTAAGCGACGCCCCCATCCCCAATATCAACTACTGTCTGGTGAGGGTTCTCTGTGCATTGCGTTCTTTTTCATGCTGTCGAGGTACTCTTGTTGTGAAACCGCCAAGACGGAAGCCAGAATCTCATCATCTTCCCAGTCTGTTAAGCCTAAAAGCACAAAAATGGAAAATCTGTGATTCTACAATGAAAAAAATAAACGTGCAAGGCATTATATTCAAACTAATGCAAAGGTGGTCCTCCTCTTCAATCAATATGAGAAGTTTTTAGGCCTCTAGGCTACAAATGAGTTTCTTAGTTTCTCTTCTCAAACCATATTTAAACACTGTAATTGTTTGCTTGGTCTTTGCCCTTAAATTTGCACACAGTGAGTTATATCACAAAGTAACTCATAGCAACTGTTTACAGCTTAGGATACAGAGGTTGTTTTTGCTTAAGTCAAAAAGCATCTGTTTTCAGTTTCACTACATAAACCTTCTATTTTTGCATTAAGTGGTCTTACTGGTTGCATAAGTGCTTCAACCACCCAATCACCTGCTTTCCAGATCTTGATCAGAAACATACTGGAACGCTCTCTCTAAAGCCAATTACACTGCAATAGGCCCTGCCCACCAGAACCCCTAACATTTGACAATCACCAAATATTTTAAGCATCTACTGCGACGTATTCAAATTAGAGATCAATTTCCCTGTACAACCAGACAAGGTGGTTGCTATGATCACAGGCACTTAGAATGGTCATTTTCAGATGCGGCTCTGAATCGTGGGGGGGGGGGGGGGGGGGGGGCTTGTCGTTGTCCGCTCCTGGCGCACGAGCCGTCTTACCGAAGGCAGTGGGTGACATCTCCTGCATAATAGCACGGTACTCCAGCGCGGGGTACAGAGACACGAGGGAAGAGGAAGTGGCTCTGTCTGACCCCACGCAGGACTGGCTGCTGGGACCTGAGGGACACGGCCAGAGCATCATCAGTGGGTGCACTCTGTCAGCGCACATTCCAGCTATCGTCTTGCTATGCTATGCCTAGTGTTTCTGTTTGACGCGTATGCAATAGCGCTCCCCAAACACAGCGGACGTTAAAAAGGTGAGCTGCGTTCTCAAGGCGACTGACCTGGGGCGCAAGGCGAGGGGGGCTTGGGCATCATGAGGCCGGCCCCGGCGGGGGAGGGGGGCTTGGTGGCTGTGTCCGAGTGCGGGGGGTCCGGGTGCTCCGGCGAGGGGGCGGAGCTCCGCTGCCGAGGGGAACGGGCGCTCCACTCCTCCAGGCCGCTGGACGCCGCCGCGGTGGCTGAGCTACAGGTGGCACTGGCCTTCCGGGGCTGACGGACAGACGGGAGTTACAAACAGGTGTCATACGGACGTCACATGACATCTCAATGAAGCACAGGGGTCTCAAAATAAGAGGGGCTCAAATAACGGCCCCTTCTAAGCGCTCGGCTCCAACTGCATTTACAAGAAGACCAATGGTTTAAGGTAATAGCTGAATGCAGCAAAGTGCTCTGTATTCACACGTGCACATCACACTTAACACTTGCGCAGGAAATGGTTTGGGGCACAGTTAGGTGTGATCAGGCTATTGTCAGACCTCTACTGGCACTAAATTTGCAAAGCAAGCAAGAATAACCACACAGCATTATGCAAGACAGTGCACTGTATTGTCAGTCTGTTGTTCATCTTCTTATTGGTCTTCTGTTTATATTTTTAACCATCATCACTTAATCATCCTATTCCCAAAGGGAAAAACGTCAACATTCCTTGAGGGAAAATGAGTTATTTCCATAACTTTTTTTCAGGTAGCCAACTGCTGCCTCTCTGCAGCTGTATATATTTGTGAGCAAAAGCGTTTATTATTAAGTGTGCAATTTAGGAATCCAGAATTCTTTTCGTGAATCCTGTATGTTGAAATCAGACCAGGTCCCTTGATAGAGTCAATAAAACCACTTCTCATTTCGAAATGCTTGAAAAGAGAAACATAAAATGACTCAGAATAAGAATAATAGCCCTAAGAATAATAGTAATCAATTGTTATGAAAAAACATCTAATTTTAAAATAATTCCTCTGCCTGGGTAGGAACCTTGATCTTGCGTGTTTCATGTTTTTATTTTCCCTATTCTACAAGTGGGCGAGGGGAGGGAAAATTAAATATTTCATATGGCAAAAATGTACCTTACAGTGAAACATTCATATTTATAATGACTACATGACATCTTTTTGCTTCTTGTATGATGAGCCTCTCTGTGCAACAACATACATTGAAAATGTAAATGTGCTATCCTGATTTGCTTATTTCCAATTTGACTTGTTATAATTTTAATAATCACTTCATACACATTTTTATCCTTCATTCTCTGTATGCATTTTCCACAAAACAAGAATTCCTTTGCTGTGCAAGGGGTGGCAAACTCCAGTCCTTCAGCCATTTCAGCGTAAATTTCCCCTGCAGGTCTTATTTTCTTCATTTTAACACAAGAGAAAGATTTTTCAGGTTTCAGCTTGTCAGACATGATTACGGGACCACTTTCATTATCCTGCTTTCTGCTGGCTCGCCCCATATTCTCCCCTGAAAAGGTCAGGATTTATTTGCGTAGCCTATTCCACATATTCAAATTTGACAAAAAGGTCATAATATTCTTAAAGGATAACGCTGTCACCGGAGCGAGCTCAGCCTTCAGCTAAGTCGGCCACTTATAGGAATGCCGCAGGCTTCGCACGTCATTGTCACACAACAACCTGTGGCCAAGGTGAGAGAGTGTAGCGAACGAGTTCAATGACCTCAGGCCCCCCGAGAGGGTCCTTTCTGATCGCACCTTCAGCTTCTCGGAAATGCTTTTTTTTTGTCTTTTCGAAAACGAAAATAAAATTTATATAGTGATGAAACTAAGCTTTTATTCTACACAGAGGTGTAATTACTGCTTTTGCGTTGATATACTCGGATCAGAGACATTCCTAAATTGTTCTTCACTCAGATTTACTTGTCCCGAGTAAATCTAAAGTCATAATGTCATACCTGCGACTGTATGTCAATCACCATTTCTGTTAAGCCATGGGTACACAGTAGAGGCTTCTTCTGACCTGGCTATGGTTAGCACAACTGGTTAAATTACTTCATTTCCAAAATGTGATAATTTCATGAATAATACATTTACATTTATACTATCAACAACCCTTGGTGGTGGTGGTGGTGGTGGGGGAGGGGGGGGGGGGTCTGGTAAATATGTCCGTGAAGTGGACCCTCTGAACATCCTGAGGGGAAACTGCATTGGACAGGAGTGACCCTGCGGCGTTTGGGAGCTGACCCCCACGCCTTCTCACCTGCCGCGCCTGTTTCTCCTGGTCCTGAAGCCACTGGAGGTATGACTCCCGCGCCACCTGCTCCTCGATGGCCTCGTTGGTGGCCTCCCAGTCTGTGGCCCTCTTCTTGTCTTCCAGCATCTGCTGCTCGATCCACGACTCCTCTGAGGTTTTGATGGCGTTCTTCATTAGTGACTGGTCTGCATACTGCTGGGAGAGAGAGACAGAGGGGGGAGAGACGGTCACGTGCAGAACGCTCTACGCTGACCAAAGAAACATGCAGCCAAGTGTGTGTGCATATCTCATGCTGTATGAAAAAAAACTGTGCAAATCATTTCAGCTACACAATGAAATGCCTCCTCGCTGTGTCTGTTCATGCGGCAGCAGCATGTTCTGCTATCCGCTGCTTACTGCTAGTGAAATGCAGTGAAAGTAGTTCAAATGGCACTGTTGTATAGGTTTGTCAGTGGCTGATTACTGATTGTGTGTGGGTCACAGTAAATTTACAGATCAATTTAAATAATTACATTAATGCCCGTTTCCACATTGATCCCTGGAATGCCACCAATATATCATGGTGAGCAACGGCAACAGACATAAACGTCAGCTTTATCGGCTGGATTTGTGTCAAAAATAATCTTATGTCACATTTAAAGCTGACCCCTAAGAAGAACGTATCTGTGCATACCAATTATTGCGCCACACTAGATCCAAAGTGTGCACCACGTAACACTGACTATCAGCAACAGATTGGTCAAGTTGGAGTTTGTACTTGGATGGCCCCGACACTAGAGTTTACCAGTATCAGTATCAGAGTATCAGTTCAAACAAGCCAGAAGAATATATGCATTCACAATCTGTACACATCATAGTGAACAAGACGGCCAACACATTAGTTCTAATAACGCAACTACGGCTTTTCTTTGAGTAGGGGAAAAAAAAAAAAAAACTTTGGAGCCCCTTAAGTGGGAGGGGAGTACCTGACAATTAGGCACACATTTCTCATGTGCTGAAAACTGCAGCACCAGCAGTGTGCCGTGTCTGTGCCTGTGGGGTGCGTTCGGCGTGGCATGTTCCCGTGCCTCTTTCACAGTACACTGCATGTCCTGAGCTCCCGAACAGTGTGACCGCACAGCCTCTTCGGCATGGCCCTCTGCCCCTCTCACCTGCCAAACAGGCCGCTCCACACAACCGACCCCGGTACAGTACGTGGAGGGCACTGCCGTCCTGCACGGCGACAGCTCCTGGCTTCTGCCGATAAGATCTGATGTGCTTTTCCAGCACAAAGAGTTCCCAAATGGCCTCACCGGGACCTTCTTTTTATCAGGAACTTCGTGCCTGCTGGGTTGTGATGGCTTATTTGTGTTAAATTGTTGTTTACGTTATCACTGGATGAGGGACGATATGTGAGTATTGTGGAAATGTTTTCATATGAAACAGTCTTCATTGTTCAAGGTCTTGCGTGTGATAAGAGGTGAATGCCTTATACTTTAATAAACTTAACCTGCACATTTAGAATACAGTACTGTAGTAACGCTGAGAGGGTCAGTGATAAGGTTGAGTTCAATGTCCTGAAGTCTTCCCTCATTTCAGAGGCTCTTGTATTTCTCAAAACCATATCCAATTAGTGCAATAAAATCCATAACCATTAAAGAGAAATAAAACTACAATTTTTAGCCAGCTGGTCACTGGTTAGCTTGATGCATTTCTCAAGAGAGGGGAATGCACAGAGGGGAGGTTTCTTAGTGGGATGCAGCTGAAGCTTTTGAAGCAGTTGAACATTGAGAGGGGGGGTTGGGGGGGTTAAATAGGTGAAGAGTACGTGCTTGAGTGCAGTCCTACAGTGACATGTTGGTGCAGTGCTAATTACGGTGCACGGATTCTGTTATGAAAAAAGGCGAGGGGGTGACGTACCCAAACACAATGGGCTGTCACCAGAAGAGTGCTGGCCCAGGGGCCCCACTCCACAGCTACGGCACATACGCTGTTACTCTCAGAAAGGGGGGAAGAATGGAGGCCAGATGACACTCAGACTCATTTGTGAGGAATGTGATTTCATCCTGCTGACGTGAAACTGCACTTGTTTTGACCAAACAGGTATGAGGTGTTTCCATGTTTACGGTGCGGACGAAGGCACATGACTTTATCTTTAGATCACCGTAACACGCGCACGGCCAAAGAGAACAGACAAATGGAACGGTTTAAACTGGCAACACCACTTTAAACAGCCTCAACAATTTCTCAATACGGCACAACAGGCATCAGCAAGTTTGTAAACATTCAACTGAGAAGTTGACTTTGGATCAAATTTGACCGCTAAGGCAAGGAGGAGTTCTCAGATAACAACCTGATGAGAGAACAGACAGAGAAGGGAACAACAGCGGAGTTTTCCTGTTCTGGAGGAACGCTTAACATGGATGCTGAGCTGCATGTTGACCATCGGAGTGTTATCATTAGGCACCTCCAGCACAAACAGGACAGTGTGCTGCTAATAGCCTGGCCCTCGGAGTCAGGGACGTGTGGAATGTTTCCCCTCTCTGAGTGCCGCCCCCCGGCCCTTTGATGTGTGCATATTCTGGAAGTAGGACGCTCCCGGGCCACGCTTTCAGCCTCTCAGGGCTTTGATGAGCCAAGGAGTGCCACCTAATTTCTACCCTGCCTCTCTGCTAACAAAAACCCAGAGGAGCCCACCACCCCCCACCAAAAGCCGCTTCGGTGACAGAATGGCACAGGGTTGACCGGCTCTTTTCCGAAGCCAGCAATTCAAAAGCCTCGGAATGTGCCAGAAAAACACACACTCCAGACAACAGACAAAACATCTGAACCGCGCAGGTTTAAACGTCCCCTTTAAACGTCATAATCAGAGGCAGCCTTCAGCATAAACCCCGGGAGCAGACACTGTGTTTGGGTTGCTTTGTTGCGCGTACACAGTCACACATTAGTCACTTCAGTGTCTCGTTTTCACATTGGTCTGTTTATGGAACAGATACATAAACGATACTGGAATGATGATCGCCACGCTCGCTACATAAATTACTCCGGCGGCTTCATTTTGTGACAGGAGCTCCGGCTCATACCACTAATGACAATGCGAGCTCAGCCCTCTTCCCCCGAAATGGCACTCCCGTGTCAGATGTGTGCGTGCGCCTGCGTGCGTGCGTGTGTGCGTGTGTGTGTGTCAGGGGTCCAGCTGGCTGACAAGTGAAACGTGCCGCTCTGCAGACAGCCTGCTATTACACTCTACTGGTATAGCTCAATCAAACGGACAGGGGTTAATGGGGTTGGGTTAGCTTCTTTCACACTGAGTTGCTAACCACACCACACCAGCACGGGGACTGGTCAGTCACTCCCTCTGTATACTTACAAGAAACTGAACCTCAGGACCTCTGTGTTGTGCTCTACAGACTATAGTATATTATCAACATATCCTACCATAATTTGAATGGTTATATTATTGTCTGGGCTCAACAGTGATGAGATGGAACCAAACCCCAATGTAATCTGCTTGTTTTTCCACAGGAGCTCCCACTGAAGGTACCCACCCCTGGTTTGAAGGCAGGCAGCCCCAGCCCAACTCCAATGGTGGCTTTGTTTGGGTTCACCACAGAGTTGTAGTGAATGTTACGATGGTAGCTGACTCTGATTGGCTCGTCGTTGTTCTGGTGGATACCATGGAACGTGTTGATTGGTTCTGGAACATTTAAGAAGAAGGGGGAGGAAAATAAACAGTAAATACACATTCATGAGCAACAACTCGGTACCAAAAACAGGTACAGATGGTACAGATACCTTCATCAAGAGACAATTTCTTTATGTATTTTTTCACCTTTCTCCTTTTTAAAACAGTGTATTAAAACTGAACTGAAAACAGGTGTGCAGACAACGATGAAAACATCAGCAGACTTCGCTTGCATATCAAAGCTGTGGCATTAGGTTTGTTTTTAGGATTACAATAATACTGCAGCAGCTAAAGCACGCTTTGCAAATGTAAGTTACCACAGGAAGTTATACTCTTCAACAGTGGTATAACTTTCACTGTTGTCATTTGTAGAGCAATGCTAAAGAATAGCCTCCAACAGCTATAAGATACAGAGGTATGGAGAAAGTAGTTCCTATTCTCCCACACTAGACCTCTTGACTAGACTAGACTAGACTCCTTCATTCTTTCCTCCTAATATAAAGTGATTATTTACATCTGGAAACAACTCCCCTATCTAAGAGTTGGAGTCTTTTATTGTCTTCAGTTATCAGTTTGAAGTGTATCTGCTCTCTAGGCCTGGCAGCCCCCTCTAACGGTCACTGGCACTCAGGTGCTTGTGGCAGTAGTCCAACATCGGGCTACACACCTGTACCGTACTGGTAAACTTCCACTGGTCGATTGTACATCTCCGCCATTGCCTGCATCTCAATGTGGTTCCCGTGACAGTTGTTTTTCCTCTTCCTGTTGATGTATGTGGTGAAGTCTTCTGTCACATAATTTGAGAAGTAGTCTGCATTTTTCATCTGCAAAAAGAAGCGCCTCTTTTAACATTCATTTCACTCACAAAGCGCACCAGCATGCATAATTTCCATCGGATGCAAGTTCTGGAATGTCATCACTGCCTTTCGCTCTGATTAAGCCTTGTAGAGAGATGACTCACCAAGTAGTCCATACAGTGCTTTCGGACCACTTCATGCATATCTTGGTCTCCATACACTTGATCGGCTGCAAGCAGAAAAATAAGTTTTTTTTTAAAAAAAAAAAAAAAAAAAGGACAAAACATTACTGCATGAATTGAATCCATCACCATGAGTGAATGTTTTCTGTTTGTTCACATGGGCAGAGTGTTTAAAGATTTGAAGTTACACCTTTGTTTTTGTATACTGAGTCTGAATAAAAAGAAAGAACCACGAAGAGTTTATTCTACGTAAACAACAGATTTACTGATTAAGAGCACAGTCTCCACTCTGCAGATTCAGAAAACAACTGCAAAACATTTTCCCAAAATGTTTACAGATTTCAGATTGATCTTGAAAAGTTTAGCCCAGGTAGTTATAGAATAAAATATTCTGCTCTCACAGGGTTCTACCTAGGCACCGCTACAGAATACGTGTCAACATTTGTAGCTACCTTGCTACTGTTGCTATGGAGAGAGTTGTTAGGCCCAACTCTTTGGCAAATCTAGCAGTGAGGCATCATAGCTATTGTGCTTCCTATGCTATACACTGACACAGAAAACTCAGCCTTTCTGGTTTTGTTTTTGGACCATGCATTTGTGTTATGTGGACTTTGTTTTCCATCAGAATACATTCCCATGTACTTTCCTGTGTGGGAACTCCACCACAGTCCACATGTACTTATTAAACAGTCTTTGAAAGCCTCACCTCAGTGTGCTACTGGGGTAAAACTAGCTGGACTGCTACTGTGCACAGGGATACTGGGCCAGGCAGCCTGCCACACAGACTCCTTGTAATCTTAAGTCTTCCAGGCTGAGATATAAGCCAAGTTAAACAGGTTCTCTCATTCAAAAGTTTCAGCGGTTGCCCCAGTGTGTGGAATGCTGGTTAGGAAACAGTGATCAGCCAACAAAAGGGCATTCTTTTTTTATCTGAATGGCCTGATTTTCCGTTTTCTCCTCTGGTTCTCTGAAGAAGGCTGTTCCGGGGGCCGTGGCGGATCCAGGCCATCTTCCGAACATGTCAAATTCACCTTTTTGGCGCTGATTCAAAATGAAGCTCCGCCACGTTAGGGTGCAACTCATTTTTAGTATCATGCCTCAATGAACCATGACCCGGCCTCCCATTTTTAGAGCAGCTGTAACACCTTTACTAAAACTACGGCAGGTGCAGCTCTCACTGCGTTCACACACCCTGGCACTTTGGCGGGCTCCAGCAGTGTATGCACAGCGACTAGTGTCTGTTGAGTCACTTCTGCTAACCGCAGATGTAAACAAGGCTCTGAGGGCTTCTCTCCACACAGCCAGCACCCTCCACCCCCCCCATCCCCTTCCCCTCTCAGCCCGATATGCAAATGAGCAGCTTCAGTGCTAGTTCCAGCAAGTCACATGACGCATGCCACAAATCTTCTGAGAAATTCTTAGTCAATTTCCTCTTTTGCGGTATCACCCCGCTCTGAAGAGAACATGCAAGTGTAGGAAGTCGCAAAGCAGGGGTCACGAAACAGCTTAGCGACCCAGTGTAAAAAAACCACAAAATTTAGTTAGATTATTTTAAACTGCTATTGTTAGTGTACCAAGAATTGAGTGATGTGTTGATATTAACTGGCATTGACATTAACTGGCACGGCATCTCCATTATTATACTACAGCAATAATTCAACTGCTCAGTTAAATGTAATGAGCAATACTGAGAAGGTATTCCTCTGGGACCACACACCTGCAAATATATATGCATTTTTTTGTTTTGTTTCTGTTTCTTTTTTTTTAGTCAGAAAAAAAATAGAAACGGTAGAAACCATAGTGCAAATGTATGAAATAAAGCCAGCTACTTTGTCTGCAACTATATTAAATATTCTCTTCAAATGATTGAAGTTTTGAACTTTTGGATGGTATTGGAAAAAATATCTGCTGACATTAAACTCAGTACCACAAACTTCCAGTGAATGTCTTCCATCATTTTACTCTCATAACGATAACCATCACACCCCCCAGAACATATGCCTGACGGGAATCATTAATTCAATGCGTCCAGCATCCAAGCGGCCTGAGAAACGGGCTCTCTTTAAAACCGCACGCGCTTAAAGGTCATAATAAGGTAAGAGGACTCGGAGTCAGATATCTCGGTTTCTATTCTCATTTTCTCTGGGAGACGTGAGGCCCGTGATCTGAGCCGGAGCGGCGGCCATGACAGACTCAGGCTTTCTCCCATCGCTCCGCTTCTCAGTAAAGAGGCGGCAGCCGCTTCTGCGAATCTCCATAATCTTTCATCTCAGCGATTCTATGCACAGATACAACCGCTGTGGTCCCTGGCTATTCTGCATGTCACTGAGCTTGAGCTCTCCTCTACGCCTGAGGTCAAAGTGACAATCGAATCGGCCTCTACTTGAAAAGCAAATTTACCAAAAACCTGGCGTCAAATCACAGGTTACTCATTTTGGCAAAAAAAAAAAAAAAAAGTATCCAAAAAAAAAAAACAGTTGTTCACAACTGGCACCAGCAAAGCCAGTGAGGAAAGTCTTACTGCCTGATTCGCTGTTATGTCACAGATTGTGCAGGCGGGTTTGCATCCGAGTTGCTAATCCAAGAATGTGAGCAATGCCATCTACCAAAGGGAGAGTGCTTCCTCCTTCCAGTCCTTGCTTCCTGTTTTATATAGTGACACAGCCACAATGTTTTTTTTAAACCTAAGCCTCACATCTGGGGGTATCTTCCACTGTCGCCTAGAATACTATAATGTCGCTAACCCCTGTCATATACCCATGTCAGTGTATTCTAACAGGCTATAGTCTTGCCATATGTGACTGCCAACATACTCATGCAGAAGTACAGGAAGTTGATGTGCCGGTCAGAGTGTGGGTGGTGCTGCTACTTCTCTGGAAGCTCCAGGTTGGGTTTTTGCATCAGCGCAAGTTTTGAGAAGATCAGTTATATAAATAACTTTCTGGGTGGAAGCTGGTACAAAGACGGATAAAACTATGTTGCAATTAACCGACAAGTGTATAAGTTAGATTGTACAGAAAAATCAACCTGATAGATATTTTGACAAAGACTGCATTTGAAATTGACAACCTTATTTCTGCTTCTGTATAGCTGTTTGTTAAGCCTAAATGTATAGCTTAAAGTAGAGGTCTGTCCATATATTTGCTTAAACAAATAAAAGGATGGTTTCTGCATTAAAAGAGTGCATTTGTATGATAGAGTTAATGGCCTCATTTCAGTTCAGTTACAGGTGGTATCATGTCATTTCTGTTTCTTTGTGCTGTTTCCATTTGACACTGTTTACCAGATGTGTGTGTGCCTGTACGGGACAGGACCAGTTGGGGTTTCGTGTCAAAAATTCCCCTTCCCCGTTTCAGGTAACCTTGACTCATCTGTGTTCTTTTCATCCCACTCCCCTCCACCCTGTTCTCCTTGACCGCGCTTCTGAACCACACGTATCTGAAAAGACTCCACCTTAAGATGTACGATAACCCACTTCAGATTAAAACCCACTTCCAACCCTGAAAACAACACTCAGAGAAGGGGACTTATGTCAGCCTGTGCCGCCTGTCTCTCATTGTAAGCCGAGTGCCACCTGAACTGTTGGACTGAAAGTATCATGCCGCCTTGGTTTCTATGCAAGCAGTTTTGGCAAAACTTGAGTCACTACAAACGACCGGCCCCACGGCAAGAGACAAGGGAGAGTAGAGACAAAGGAAGAGGAAGACAGCTATCTAGCGCACAATAACGCTGAGGCAAGAGGTTAACGCCGAAAAGAAAAAGGTTTCACAAGAAAAGGGAAGAGACAGAACCCGCGAACATGGAGAAGGAGGAACCGCAAGCTACGTCTACCACAGGGCCCAGATAGTGCTACACAACACTTTTAACCAGCAATCGCATTTCTAAGAAAAGGGGCCGGGCCTCGCGGAGCTCGAGAGAGAGAGAGGAGGGTTGAGACCAAGTGTGCCCTGCCGGTCTGTCTCTGGCTGATAAAGCTTATCCGCCCTTACCATGCAGCGTGCACAATGAACCAGGATCTGCCTTCCTGCAGCCGCTTGGGACCCCCTCCCCCCACCACCTCACAGCCTGTGCTAAACCCGCGTGCACCCATTCACAAAATCACACACCGCTGTTTAGCCCCCTTTACTCTCTCTCAACCCAGCCCTTACCCTGCCAACTAAGCATGTGCTCAGGGAAAATAATTCAGCCACTCACACTTTATTTATCGTGCAAATTTAAACAGCAGAGATAAAGCATTATTTTTGTGACACTTTTTAACTGACAGCACGGTAAAAACAGGATCTGCTAAGATGGTGTGAAACTCACGCGTGCAAGCACAGTAATAATGCAAGCATCTATTATTGCTTTCAGTCACACTGAGGCGGAGAATAGGCCTACACTGTCATAATCATTCTTAACACACAGACCAGGAAAACAGGGCCGTAGCTCCTTGTCCTCTGAGATACGTTACCACCCAAGCTGAGCCTGACTTCAAGAATTAGGTGAAGACCTTACAATGACACAGATCTCACTAACATGCTGATTCTGAAGTCAGTTTCCTCAGCCTGGTAGACAGTGATAAGAAGGGGTATCTAAGGTGCTTCACTGTGGAAACCGCAAGCTTCCACAAGCACTCAGAACAGCACAAAGTCTTAGGCAGTTCTCAGATCAGCTCCCAGGCCTGTTCCTCTGAGTGAAACACCGAACCTTGCTGGACTCTGGCCAGCCCTGCCGATGCTGCGCAGCTTGGAGCTGACCCATTATGCAGCTGCTGAGTGACAGTGATGAACACTAGGTTGCTGGGAAGGGGGAGGGGGGGGCATGCCGGGACTACTCTGACAATCAGTAAACCTGCCAGGTGTCTGTGACCTGCAGCATTATGTCACCAGGCCTCTCCAACCTGTTCCTCTTTGAACAAACACCCTGAAGCCTCACACAAACAACAGGCCAGAGCCCATTACGCAGCCCCCTCACCTCCAACTACAGCGCAAAGCACACACAAGCAAACATTCGCTCTGAAATGATCACCGAGGGTTAAATACTTTTGTTTGCCTGCTCTGGTTATTCTGCACACAACGATAATGAGGACACGTCTTTAAAAACCTCCATGCGGCCGCAGTCCTCTGACTGTGCTCAGAGGCCCATCCGGGTTAGCGCCTGCGATCGATCAGGTAACATTCTGCCACAGCTTTACGCTGACCTGGCCCAGTCCCCTTAGCCCCAGACAGTTAATGTCTTACTCCTGCACATTTCGGGACGAGGCCCGGGTATTGACTTACAACACCTCTGGCAGGCCCGACGGGCGAATAACAGTTCAAGATTGGGAAAGACTGAGCCGAGACTCTGGCCAGTCTGCTGTCAGAATTACTTTGGCTCAGGAAGATCTGGGGAAATCTACTACACGTGTGAGTCGCACACAGCGGGTTAACAAATGCACAACCGCAATGTCTGCGTTTTGTTTTGTTGGCATGAGATAACGGCTGCTGCATCACCATCGACCTCTGGTGAGGGAAAGCCATGAAAACGGGCAGGGGCGATTTCGATCCGCCGGGTCTGAAGTCAGTCACTGATAACGCGGAGGAACGCCTGGCCGTGTCCCCTGCTGTGGGACCGCGACCTCGGGAATCAGGTGAAAGGTCGCGTCTGTGTTTCCTCATCTCGGTCTCCGGCTTTTCCCCATACGCTGGCGGCGGTGGCGGCGGCCTCCAGCCTTTCTCAACGACCGCCTCAGACTCCCGTCTGCATTCGGGCAGGATGTTGTAAAGGCCACACTGCCAGTCACCTCACCCCAGACCTAAAGACGCTGACAGTCTGCTGTATGTAGGCCAAAGGGAAGCGGTGCGCTGTCTCTCACAGGTCACAACTCGCCAGGCCATCACACCTCAAGCCATACGCATGCTCTTTTATAAATAGGCCACCAAGAGACACAACACACCAAGACAACCGCTTTACTAGAAAACTGACACAATAAATCGCTCAATTACGAAGTGTTTGACTGCATAATTCGAAGCTGGTGGATTCTTTCGATTTCCATAAAGCATACAGGCTAGTTACTGACGCCCCCTTTATATTATTGCTGGTTAAATTAATTTCTACAATTTTGGCGGTGAAAACGCAACAGGCCAAAGGCCGAGTCGGTGGTTATGTATGCTTGCTTTTATCATTCTTATGAAACCTGCAGTGCTGTGGCATTCCCGGACCAGAGGTCAATACCGATGATAGCTTTCTGTGGAATCCACTGACCACTCCTGACTCCAACACAGCCTCAAACTTTGTTCTTTGTTTGTTAAATGCAACATAACATGCTGTTCTGGTTTGCAGCTACATCGTTGTGCAAGAACAGACCAAAGCAGCAAGCTGGTAAAGCAAACACGCTATCTATCTGACATTGTGCATCAGCTACTTAAGAAGTTCAGTGATTGCCAAGTCAAACTATAAATTCCTGCCTTGTATGTTTACATTTAGTTTTTTTTCCTAGTCTGAACGTCTTTGTTTAAAACTGTATGTACTACACTAAACGATTCATGAATTTATACTGAGATTAGAAGTCAAATATAGTTGAGATGAATGGCTCAAGAATACCCCTTGTTCACATTTTGTGGACACTGACAAAATGTCCCATGGCCTTTTGTCTAAGTTTTTACCGTGATTTCCCACGTTCGACTGTACGGTAATTACACACAGAACATCAAAACAATGATTAGCGCCGCCGAGGAGTGTCTGCGCCGCCGCGAAAAGTTTGGCTTCCCCGCGGCTCTCCCAGCGCTCCGAGCAGGCAGTGAGCTCACCCTGTCTCCCACCCCCCTCCCCCCGGTTTTTTCCCTGCCGCAAAAATTGGGTAGAATTCTCCTCTGTGTGAGCGCACGTGTGCCCTGCAGATCAGCTGCCCTGACCACACCACCCTGGCCCGGTCCCCACAGAGAACACTCAGAAATCCCCCCGCCCCCTCCACACTCAGCTGGAGCAATCCGCTTCCACACTCCCACCTTCTGCTCTGCACAACAGCACTCTCACTCACATGCACAACCTACACGCAGACTCACATCATCAGGGCCTCTGCTCAAGCCTCAATTTAAAATAAATAACCAAATAAGCACAGACAAAATGAAGAACAATGTAACACTTCCTACAACTTGTAACTCATACTTGTTACAAGTTGTAACAAGTTTTGAGTTACATGTTCAGATTTTCCAGAGGCTGGCATGGCCTAGTGCCACATATAACAGTGCGAAAGATAAAAGAAATTGAAAAGGTGAACGCAGTCAATAAACATAAGAGAGACAACATTCTACAGCCTGACAAGTGGAATATAATCATTCCAATAATCTTACACTTCTTCATTTTGGATATTACAAACTGAAAATGACAGACACATCTTGTCTAAAGTGACATACTGTCGGCCTGTATGTTGGCAGAATTCCAATCACAACAAAACCTTTCGGTTTCTCAATTTTGTTTACGCCGCCTACCACAGAGAGAGGCGGGGTGGTGTGTGTTACCAAACACTAGCCTTTACTGATGGTGGAAAACGTGACTTACGCCCCTGTGCCCCCCCCCGCCCCCCACCATCCACGAAGGGTTAACGAGAAGAGTGCTTCACAAAGGCACTGCAGAAAGCAGCCCAAAAAAGCCAGTCTTTATGCCCCCACATATGTCTGGCAAACCAAACTGGGAGGGGAAACACTTAACAAATGTTTAGTGCCTACTGTTCGAGACCTGAAGCATGAAGCAGAAAAAAAAACTCCTGGGTAAAAGGGAGGTCTATGCAATCACCCCGGCCTCCTGCTACCCAGTCCTGATATAAGCAGTATTCTCTTCGTGGTAAGTGCTCGCAGATTTTTTCCTACGCTGTGTGTTTGTGCGCGCGAGCCGTAATTATAATAATTAGAGTTCTTTAAGGTTGTAATACAGAGATTCCCTTCAGAGGAAAGTTTCCACGATGGAGCCTTTCCATGAATGCGAGGGCGTCCGGGGGAGAGAGGCAGACGCACAGGTAAACACGCTGCGCCTCCCTGTCTCCGCTCCGCTCGGGGCTGGGGAAGAGGAGCCCAGGCCCCGGAGCCTGCCTCACGCTCCGGCACGGCCCTGCTGCTACCCCGGGTCTCTCTCCCTCAGTACCAACAGCACAGTTTACACACATTCAGAGAGCACGGCAGAAAACAGTACCATCCACTTCTGGGCAGGACTGAGGAAAATAATGAGAACAGCTCGGAAGAAGGGGATAAATAAAATACTTCACGCCTTCGCTAATAACAAACAAACTTCAGGCTTGAGCCAGCTGACACCCAGAATGCGCATTTTCACGAGTAAACAAAGCAATTACTCCCTCATCAAGCTGCAGCCTTTGTTTCCCTCCAGAAGTGCACTGTGAGAAACTTCAAATGCAGCGACTCTTGGCCTACTTTTAATTAAATGCTGGTCTGCTTGTATGTGTATAACAATAAACAAGGGGTTCTGAACACTGGTGTCCAAGGTTTGAATAATTACAGCCTTCTATAGACGTACTAATTGATGTTTAATGTGGAAAAACTTTAAAACCTTAAATACATTTAATAAGACTCTTCCCAGAAAGGACACCACCGTGTCAAGGTCAGTGCAGGTTGTTTTGAACGTAGAGAATCTCGGGAAGAAGCAAAATGAAAAGGCACCTTTTTCCCGGGCGGCACGAGGAGGCAGAGCTCAGGTGAGCTCAGAAGGGCCGTGACAGAGCACCCTCCGGGGCGCACAGGCCTGCAGGTGCCCTCATTACTGCTGCGCTAAGCTTCTGAACCCGGCACAGTCCCACCACCGGTGGAATGCATTTTTGCATACAACATACGATGAGCAGGCAGTTTCACACAGGAGGACTTGTAATGACTGCACACGTCTGGCTGGGGGCCGTTGGGCGATCCCAGAGCTGGGCGTCCGCATTCTTACATTCCAACCCCCGGGAATGTGAGTACTACAGGTACAGAAACTCCAGCCACACCTTAGCACGCGCTGCTTTAACTTCACCTTAGTCATCTGCAGGGTCAGCTATGAGGAACTGCATCTGCGTACTTCTTTATTTATTTTTTTTCTTTTCCTTGTTGGTTTTTGCTTTCGTTCTGAATCTACAGTGCATCAGACAACTGCCTTTGCGTTCGTGCTAATGCAGAATGTTATTGTTTTAGCTGGATTCTACTTAATCACCCTGGAGGAGATGCTACACAATTAAAGAGGGAATATGATACTGAATCGGTATTTTGAGTGCTGTCACAAGGCAAACAACAGCCCTGAGGAAGATATTTTTAACACCTGCCAAATTCAAAGGGGAACTCCAGTGGAAATGCAGAATTTGATATGTTGTGTATATATATCACACGTTCCACTGAAGAATAAGAAAGATCACCTTGCTTCCCTGCTAAAAAATTTCCACTGGACATTTCACTGACTTACCCAGAGCGACTTCAGTTGTTACATGTTATCCATTTATACAGCCAGATATTTACTCAGGCAACTCTGGTTCGGTACCTTGGAATGTAATCAAACCAGCAACCTATGGGTTATCAGCCACTATCACTACACTACGCTACTGCTCTTTACACATCCAGGATAACTACTACTCATAGTCATTGAATGTAAAATGTCACACAATACACAACATATTAGAGTTTCACTGTATTGTCCCAGATTTTTCTTCTGAGTGTATATTACGAATGCAAAACCAGAATAAATGAGTACACGCATGCTTTTACAGATATGACGTTCAACTTTTCTGAAGCCCGCTGTTCTATAACAGCAAATGCAGCACAGTTAATAATAGGTTCACCTCCTACTCGAGGACTTGACAGGCCGGTCAGATGTGAGACAACATGTTAATTTTAGACAGGGAGAAGAATAAATACTTAACATCAATCAGTTTAGTTCAAGCTTTTACTAAAACTTATGGGATGACTAAAGCAAGCAAGACTTAAAGGACAACTAAATCAAGATCAAAGTCCGTCCTGGTTCACTGTGTTACATTATTATTGTAATCCATATGGACTTTCTGATTAATATAGCGACAACTGCCGTTTTAATGGATAGGGCTGATGGAGCAGAAAGGAAAGGAAGCACTAAGGACCACCAGCAGGAGGAAACAGAGTCTCAGAGTCCCTCCTGCAGAGGGCCTCTGTGCTACACAGTGGAGGCGCCGAGGCTTCATTCTGAGGCTAGGGGAGAGGAGAGGACTGCTACTGCACAGCTGTTACATATCCATTCCCAGAATGCCTCGGGGCACCGCTGGAGGCGCAGGCTGGTTATGTTATATTCCATTACATTCAGGCCCCGCAGTCCTGTCACTGGAGAGCCACAGTGTGCACTGCCTTTAATGTCAAAACCTCAAAGCTAACATCATTATGAGCTGAATGAATTAATGAACCAGGCTTGGTTTGGCTTTTACTTAAACAGTGATCACGATTTGACATCTCTCGTCAGTGACCTGCTGTGAGTCACACACATGGACCAGCATACCTTGGTGTGCAGCTGGCCAAACAGAAAAAGTAATGGCTTTTCTTCAAATCGGTTTTTTTTTTCTGTCCTTAAAGCATTTTAGAGCAGCTGTGTGTTTATGCTTCATCGTTTGTTTAATTGTTCCAGATTACATCAACAAATTAACTGAACCACGAGTCAATCGTAATCAATTACTTTTACCGTAACATATTACAAATTTGAAAAATCCTGTCATGTCAGATTCGTAGTGGCTATCAATTAGCAGCTCGGTCATAGCTAATGAACTGAGCCCAACTGGATTTAAAACCAGCGTACACTGCGGATCCTAAGGAGCGGTCCTGAGAATGACAGAGCGACGGCCATTTCCACCTTAACGATCTTTTCTTCGTGTTGCCTGCACTTGTGGCAGAAGATGCATTGTGTTGTGAGGTTGTTATTCCGTGTCCCGGTGGACGGGTGTAATTTGGCAAAGTGCGCAGCGGCTGCCTCACAGCGAGGCAGAGGCGTCCCGCTGTGTAAACAGAGGGACAGCAGCCAGCACGTGTACCTGGGTCAGGGCGTCCTGCCTCCACACACCTGCGCCCGTGCACCCCCGCGCTGCGGTCGCCGGCCTGGCTCCCAGGAGCCGAGTGCCGTCGCATCACAGCCCCGCCGCCCGCCCTCTCGCCACGTGTGATAAACAGGTCCGGGCTGAAAGTCCCACAGGCCACCCACAGCCGCGTGTATCCGAGCGTTATACGCGTCTGAGGTCCCCGCGTTTCCCTGCATGTGGTCACCCTGTGACTTTCAGCGGGCCGGCGGCATCCAGGAAGGGAGCTGGCGGCCACCTGTCAATCACGCGGCTTTGCGTCACAGAGACGGGAAAGGACTGCGCGCGCATACGCGGCACCTGTGAATCCCCCTCCTCTGAAATCGGCAGAGCGGGAGACCCGAGCCCGGGGGGGAGAGGGGCCTCCCCCGTTCCACAACGGAGAGTGCTCTGCCTCCCTGTGCTCGGTCACAGAGCAGCCAGCAAGACAACGCACACACGCGCACGCACGCACACGCGCACACGCACGCACGCACGCACGCACGCACGCACTCACAGACATGCACACACACAGACACGCCCATACACACATACACACACACACGCGCACACACACACGCACACGCGCACACGCGCACACACACGCACGCACTCACAGACATGCACACACACAGACACGCCCATACACACATACACACACACACACGCGCACGCACGCACACGCGCACACACACACACATGCACACGCACGCGCACGCACGCACGCACGCACGCACGCACGCACGCACTCACAGACATGCACACACACAGACACGCCCATACACACATACACACACACACACACACACACACACACACACGGGCGTACACACACACGCGCACGTGCACACACGCACACAGACACGCACACAGACACGCACACACACAGATACGCACATACACAGACGCGCGCACACACACACACTCACACACGGGCGCACGCACGCACACACACACACTGAAACTCACGCACACGCACACACACATCAAACATATCATGTCTGTAAACCATAAATTCGTCAAGGACAGGGTGCAATGATAACAGGGGCATAGCTACAGTTCCCAAGAGATGCACTTTAAGGTACTATAAAAACGCACTGAGTCTTTGCAAAGAAGTGGTCTATAAAAGGAAAAGGGCCACAGCTGAGGCTTCCGAGCAGCTTGACAGTGTCTGGCCGCAACCGAAACCCCGCCAGAGTGGAAGCCGCTGAGCTGCCCACAATGCGGGGGGTGAGTTAGGGGCACGGCGAAAAAATTTACTGGAAATGACCCAGCCCCTCGCAAACCCCCCCGAGCACGCTCACTGTATGTAAAATTAATATTGGCGCTGATGGCCCGACCGACATTTCTCTGAAAAGGAAACAACTGTGTGACATGTGTTCATTTGAATGTGGACAGACTGAGGGGAAAAGGAGGGGATTATTTGGTGTTCTCTTTCAAGGCACTTGGTCACACACAGACGCACACACATACATATGCATACAGCACTCACACAAGCACATGCAGACACACACACACACACACACACACACACAAGCACACATATGTGAAAGATAAAAAGATAAAAAGGTAAAAAGGTAAAAAGACAAAAGTAAAGACCAGCCTGTGCCATAGAGAGTGACAAGACAGTGTCAGTGTTTGCCAGTGTCACAGCTGGCCACGTGTAATGTCATTTTTTTCTACACAACTGTGGTTCATTCAGAGGAAAGCAAGGTCAATGGAGAAAGACAACAACTCTTAGTGTTCAGACACATGTGGTACAGATTCAACATAAATAAGCCAGCTTTAACTGGCTGTCACCACTCTTATTTATTCCACCAACACTGCCATCAATACAGAACTATTACTTCAATTTAATTATTATAAAAGTTATATAATTTTTACTATAATTCCATATCTAGTTGATCAGTTCTACATTTATACATTTGTGGAGTGTTAGTATCCATTAACAACTGACTTTGATAACAGTGGCTGTTCAGTATGAACGCATTTAACATGGCTGAGTGATGATTTTTGCTCTCATTACAAGCTCAGGTATAACAGCAGAAGCTGCTCTACATGCCACAGTGATAAACCAAGCAGACTCCGATTAAAAAGACCAGCCTCCAGCCATCCTGTATTTATGAATGGCTCATACAAGGATGGACGCAAAATTATGTAACCTGTATGCAAAGTACTCCTGACCAGCGGCTAAGGCAGAATGCAAATAGGCCTGCCCAGCGTATGCCTGTTTTATCCCGGTCTGTTTGTTTGTGGGCATTACTAATCCCTGAAGCAGGCATTTCATGTGAAAATATTTGTATCTGTGTGCGTATGTGTTTGATAGCCAGTTTCGAGATGAGGGCCTGAGGGAAATGAAATGAAACTCGACCACACAGGAGAAACTCCTCGCTACCCGCTTTCTTTTGAGCAGGTCACAAAGACGGGCAGATCCTCACAGCGATACCCGCGAGCGGAATGAACGAGGAGCAGGAGAAGAGTTGCGCGGCTCAGGGCGAGAGTACGCAGCCTCCGTTCCCTAAACGCGAGGGACTCTCTCCTGGGCATGCTCCATTCAATTCCCCGTCTTCCGCTCAAACGTCAAGACATGAAAGCGTACGCTTCTGCGCTTCAGGGAACGGAACAGGCACCTTTGTAAACATCCCACCTTTCACAAAAAGTCCTTTTTTCTTTATCACCGTGGGTTCCTCAACGCCCTCGATTAAACTGGCCCTCATACGCAGAAGACACGCGAACAAGACACGCGAACTTTCCCGAGAACACGCCTGTCAGCATGCATGGACTTAGCACTGTGGTGTAGTGGTAAGGAGCAGGACTTGTAACCGAAAGGTTGCTGGTTAGATTCTCCACTGAGGTACTGCTGTTGTAGCCTTGGGCAAGGTACTTACCCCAGAATTGCCTTAGTTTAAGTAAATACAGCTGCAACCTGCACAAATTGCTTTGGATAACACAGCATCTGTTAAATGATAATAATGTAACATAATGGATGTCAGTCCACTGCCCACATGTATTGTGCGCATAATACTGTGAACCTATAGGGGGCAGTGTTACAGGACAAACACAGGGAAGCCCCGTGTTACAAGAGCACATTAGTGAACCCGTACCCCTCCCCTGCCCCACATCCGTGAACCCCGGGGCAATGCAGATACCGTAAGGCGACAGAGAGGAAGCGATGAGGTGGCTGCCTCAGCGCTACAGCAAAAACACAAACTAAAAACTTATCCACAGTGCGGATGCTTCAGAGGAGTCCCCAGTGTACCGCACAGCTAGCAAAGGTCTGGAGGTTTTGATCATTAGTGGTGATGTTTGGTTCATCAGTGCTTTTTGCCAACTGAGTTCAGAACATTCCCTGTGAGTCTTCAGAAAGTACAGTAAGACCAGATAACTTTTCAAACAAACTATTCTTGCTGACCCCTGAAAAGCTGCTTTGTATGGAATAAACCATCAAACTGTTGAAAAGTAACAGAAATAAAGCAACCATCAGACAATAATAATATTCTACATAAACAACTATCTTACAATTAATTTTTATACACCCTGTCTTTGAGACTAGAATAACATAATAACAGAAAATGCAGAGACATTTAACCACCGGAATTGGTCTCATTTACTTACAAGATAATATGAAAATTTTCAAACCCCTAATGCTGTTTGCCCTAGCATGAGAAGGAAGCGGTCAGGTGACCCGCAGCACCTGCTTACAGAGGAATAGGGCCAGGGCCCTATTCCAGCCCGGCTCTTATGTAACTGTGTACTGGGTTGCCTTTTCCGATTGTTGAGGCGCATATTGATTTCGCACCTTAAGTGCTGAGAATGAGAGGCCGATGTTCCTGGTGGGAATTGGTGAATGTGGGTCACTGTGAGTGCTGCTTACACCCCTGGAGGGGATAGGAGAACACTGGGAGCCTGATATGAGGAGCCGTTCTCACACTGCCCTGTGTCCGGGGAGTGAGGGGGTGCCGGAGTATTATTGTCCCCTGGAATGCATTCTTCACATTGGGGTGGGGGGGGCTGTAAACAGCACATTAAACCCCCCAGGACTGGGACTGTGGTAGGGCAAGTACTGCCCTGGGTAGAGAGTGAGGAGCCTGTGTTGTAGCCCACGTTGTAAATATATCAAAGCAATGGTGCCATCTAGTGGTATTGTGCAGACATTATTCAAAACTGGTTTGCCAAGTTTTACTTTCAGTGAAACACAAGCTGTATTTTAAACGGGAACCGTAACAGTGATTGTAAGTTCATAGCTCAAGGCAGCGCTCAAGGAGAGTATTTGATCTATAATTTGATTTTCAGTTCCAAAATGGTTTTAAATCCCTTTTCAGAATGAAACTGAGTCTGGTTAAAGCTTTTAAAGTTGTACCTATGGATGTCATAAGCCCGCAGCTACAAGGCCCAACCAAAATGGACACAGTCATTTCAGTGCAGTAAAGATGTTCAGAAAATGAGAGGGATGCTACAGGATGTTTAAACATGTTAAAACTCACACAATTTGCAACAGTTATAATGTGACTATGCCAGGGCAGACTGCTCTGGAGTTTCCAAGAAAGGTGAATTATTACATTACATTACATTCAATTACATGACGTCGCTCTTATCCAGAGCGACTTCACATCAGTCCTGGATCAGTACTGAAGCACTGCAGGCCTTCAGTGGAAGGACCTTGGGTAGGGAGTGATCAGACAGACCACTGTTCCCAGGTCAGGCACAGACAGTCCTGCTTCCAGCACTGGAGCCAGGGCTGCTAAAGGAGGCCCACCTACCGACTGCTCTGAAGAGGCACGCTCCGTCTTCTTTCATTTTCTTAATGACGAATCCTTTCTTCTCCCCAAGGGCCTTCTCGAACCAGTGTTCCTGCTGCGGGAAAGAAAACAGCGCTTGAAAACGGAGAAGGGGGGTGTACTGCACCCCGGACCGGGCCCGCTGTACGTTTCGGTGTTTCGGGTTACTCCTCAGTCAGACCCACATTCAGTGGCTCTTGGCTCAGGGCGGCGTATCTGGCTTTGACACACAGCACATGAGCCAAGCACTCTTCCCTCAAAGGAACAGGATTGTTTTACTTACAGTTTTAATTCTATTCCCTGAAACCCTGCTCCACTCCAACTCCACTCCAATTTCAACCACGTATACACTGATAACATGAAATACAGTGACTGCAAAATACGCACATAATCAAAAATGCCACAGTGTAAAAAAATTACAGGATTATATTAAATTTTACATAATTAACATTCATGTGTTTAGCTTTGTGTTAATTGCCAAAAAGGAATACATAATGGAAAATGTAAATTCATCAACCTCAAGACTTTCTGAGGCACAGTAGCGATCACACCTCTATCTGCAAGTACAATACACAGCACAGGATATCATTCTCCAGTAATATGCATATGCACAGGGCTCCCACACTGTTAAGATGTTAGAATGTATAACTGGGTGAATGCAATGATTCAGCACAGTCCATGGTATAGATGACAGCTCATAATCGTCTGCAATGGAGAAGCTGAAACTAAGCAGCCCCAAGCTTACAGGGTCACATTGCAACAAGGAGGCAATGGGTATTCAAACAGCCACAGAGAGTGCCCTCTTGGGTATAAGCTGAGCAGTATAACTAGCCTACAGTCCTGTAAAGAAAACCCCCTTCTGTGCATCATCAGACGAGTGATGAAGCCAGAGGAGCTATTTCTTCACTCTGGAAACTGAAAGAGGTCTGACAAATACAGATACAGCTAATGAGGGCTCATATCCTCCACAGCAAGGCTATTGCACTGCACAGCGAGTGAGCCAGAGCTCATAACTGCAATGCTCCATCACAGCCTCGCACGCACTGCTGGGCCGGGTTTGGGGCGCCTGACAAAAACACACTCCAGCATTCAATAAACAGAGACACAGGTCAGCGCTGCTGCTGAGAAAAGTACTACAGCTTCCTTAATGCGCTAAAAATGTTAGCCTGTGTGACGGCATACATACAAAAAAGCTTTAAAGCAAATGGCTTCAGAGGCTTGTAAAACTGTCCAGTGAAAAACAATGTGTCATTTACCTTACAAATCTGGATATGCAAGTATTCTTAATCAAAACCAAGTAGCCTAAACGTTATGTTTTCAGGAAAGAGTTATTATTTGAAGATTAACCAAAAGGGACACATTTATCTGATATACCAACCACACCAACTAATGGGAAGATTAAATAATGCTTAATGGGAAGATTTATGAATTGTAGGCAAGTCCAACCAGTGACTTTTCTTGCTCAGCAGACAGGAAAGTCTAATCAAATTGGAACTGACTGCTTCCAATTTAAGATGTCAATTCCAAACCTTTTCATTCAATTCCTACTCCAATGTTTTTGACCTTGTTTAACACCAAACTGACGCCCAAAAATTTGCATCTGCACATAACAGAGACTATAAGATAGAGAGAATTATTAGTGTTTATATGAAAAGACAACCAACCAACAAACTTAATGGCCGTAAAGCTGGCAGCAAAGCAGTACTGGTCAAGTGACATAAAGATTTCAGGCTCAACCCCTTGGCTGAAGAGGGAGATGAGCATGAAAGTGTATCCTTCCTGGCTCGGTAAGGCATCTCCGACCCAAACAAATACACGCTGTCGAGATCTTATGTGAACCCACATGACCTCATCTGAACTCACATGACTTTGTTTACTAGAGACTGGAAAATGGATATGGATGGATGAGGTTGGGAAATCGTCAAACCAAGTGCCCTGATCTTGTAATTATCTGTAGGCTTACACTGGACACAGAAAGTGACTCAACCCCATCTACCCATCTATTATATATGAGCGCACAGTTGCCGCATGACTTTGATCCCCACAAATTCCCTCTCTATCAAAGATTAAAAGGATAAAAAAGCTAAAAAGTATTAGGGTGATTATGAATATCAATTTGGACTCTCTTTGTAAAGAATGCACATTTGCCTTGCCTAATCAGTAGCACTGGGCAAGGCCTTCCTGGAAATTTCAATGTGACAGCATGTGCAGTTGCTCTGAAGATGTCACTGGCGTGTCATAAGTTTCTCTGTGTTACAGCTACAGTTCCACTTCCTCTGAACATGCTTTTCTAATTTTATTTTCTGAAAATGAACCCTGCTTTCATTCCTCTGATTAAGGAATTGAGAGGTTCCTGTTTGTTTTCTGTGTCAACAGAGGAGAAGAATATGCTACTTCCAGTAATGGGTATGAAGCTACAACATCTCCACAGACCTCCATCCTTGCTTTCCTAGTGACAGAACAGTGGATGTGAGGAGGACTGACAGCTCAATCCCAGTCTGCCTCCCTACACTGCCTGCCAGCATTAGGTTATTTGATTTGCTTCTCTCAGAACAAACAGATCTAGGTCTGCCTCAGTCACACAGCACCTGTCTACAACCAAAGTAAATAATTCAAGCCTTAGAGGTAAAAAGAAACAGGGCAGGAAGTAGTATTACAGTCAAAACTACAACTTTCCAAGTTAAAAACATAACAGGGAGCAAAGCTATGAAATATTTCTGTGATAAACAAGTGTTACAAAAATTCCAGTTCTGAATTAGACAATTACCAATTTAATCATTTATGTTAAGTATGTAACAGGGGGCTACAAATATACAAAAACTTAACGCTGAGTACTACAACAAACAACTTTTTTAATTAAGTTGAATTATTCATGTTCCTGTTCAAAAACACTGCTTATATCAGGGCTATATGCTGTTAATCAAGACCAGCCTAGTGTTATTCTCTTAATTTTCACATCAGAGGTGTTAAAGTTGCAATTTTCCAATTATCACAAATTCATGACTACTTGTACCAGAGGACAATTCTTAACACTAGACGTGCCCTGACAGCGGCCACTTGGCCAATAGCAGCGGTGTTAATCGTGTGTGCACAACAGCTCCCACCCGAAACACGTGCTTTCAAGCTGCCACAATGGTCAGGCCTGAGTTTTAAACGCGATTTTTGTGCCTTTTTTGTTTTAAAGGAAGTTGGTGCGCAGGGATGTTAAAATATCTTCCAGATGCTTGCCGCACGTGTGCCTGTCACTCTCCCGAGCTGCTCGGATCTGCAGACAGTTTTACACACTCGGGTTCGGTCGCTGACAGACGGCAGGATGTGGCAAATGAAAATAGATGCTCAACACTACAAATGTTAGGGTGTTGGCCTTCAGACTGTCTGGTGACCTGCGAGTCAGTGACTCAGAGCGATGGAAGGCACATGGCAGCTATTCACAGCACCCAGCTCTGATCAGAACGCAATGCTGCTGCACTACCTAATGAACCTTTCAGCTCAGGTGCATACGCATCTGCTCTTTGACGCACCTCGTCAAATGACACTCTTTGAGTCTCACGGCCAATCTATTCTCCTATCTCCTTAGTGGTAAGGATGTGCTTCCTTTACCCAGGCCTGGTGTGTTTATGAGTTGCGGGCTAAACTGTACTTGTACAACGTCACACACAAGGTTGGCTGCTGGATATTGAAAATGCATGCAGGGAGTGGAGGAGGTCATGAGAGGCGACGGGTGGGAGCAGGTGCATGATATGCGGGATAATGAGTGGAGTGCAATAAGAGGACTGACTAACAGGGGTCAGAGAAGACAAGGAGGGCTCTGTCTGGGCAACATAGGAACTGTGTTCCTTTTACAGACTTGACATGATTATGTTTTAAATTTCAGCATTAGTATATCGATTTTTCTTGATTGATTTTTTTGTTCATAATATACATATCTCGACTATGCGGTTAAGTAATTGCACAATCATGGCTACTAAAAATCTTGTCTGTCCATTCAGCGTGATGATGTATTTTCGAAGGGTTATTTTTCCAGAACCAAAAGGAAAAACAGCATGCCTATCTCCCTATGTGAGGAACTCGAACTGAGACCCATCCAAATTGTGTAACAGGTGACATTTACATCTATAACACATCAAACGAGAGGTCAACGTGCTTAACCATCTACTATGGCCAGCTTAATTCGTTCGTATTTTCAAAGCACTGAAAGCGGAACTGGAAATGACTCATTCGGCCAATGCAATCGGACCCTGTGCATCTGGTTTTATGAAGCGAAAAGTTCACATTGTCTGGATGGAAACTCATGGCAAATGCAATGAACGAACAGGAACCGTCCAGTAGCTCTACCTAGCCGTGCCTATGAGGGGAGCAAAAGCTGGAACAGCATGATCTGCTGCGTAATAAATGTCTTGTTTTCCATCCCCAATATTAAATAAATTCAATGAAATTAGAGAACATTAGCTAACATTAGCTACTTTCTTCAGAAATTTGAGAATCTCATTGTCTTTTTTGTTGTGGCTACATCGCTCTATGACCTTAAGAGCTAGCTACTAAATAGGGTAACGCACATATTACTGTCACGTTCCCATAACCACCTAACGTTAGCCAGCTAATAACAGCAGGAAAGATAACTGAGTAGCTATATTATAGATCCCTGCCAGTGATAAAATGGTAATGTCAATAATTTCATGTGACAGTGCACGGGCAGGTAGATGCGTTAGCTGGCTTTCTGTTTATGATCTAGCTTTCATAAGCGTTTTCGTGTCAGCGTTACTTTACCTGTTCGACTGTCGCCGGGTCCATGGACTGCAGTCTGGACGCGTTCTCGTACTCGTCCTCGCTGTTGTAGCCGGCTCCTTCCTCGGGATCAGGGCTGGGACCCCCACCACCTCCCCCGGTTACACCGACCGCCCCTCCGCCGGCCACCCCACCGGCGCAGGGCGCCTGTCGTCGCCTCTTGCTAAGACCGGGCCCGGAGCAGCAGCTTCCGATCCCTCCACCGCAGCCTACGCCGCCCGACAGTTCCCCGCGTCCCCCCGCGACGCACGACACCCCGCCGCTTCCACTCCCATCCCCCGGCCCGACGGGAGATCCCGATCCGACGGGCGGAGGGGAGGCCTGCTGCGGCCGGGAGCTCGCCTCGTTTCGCCTGTCCTCCCTCGAGGAGGGCGGCGCGGCCTGGTACGGCCAGGGTGGCGGAGAGGCCCTAGGCCTCGCACCCGCCCGACCTCCGTGCGGATGCTGATGCGGGTCGGAGCCGCTCCTCCGGTCGGTTTCGTCAGGATGGTCCGACACCCCGACCGTCGAGCTCGGCTTCTTCTTCGGAAGAATCGTCATGGTCGTGTCTGTTATTAGGGAGGGGGGTCAGAGGGGTGACGATTCCTCCTTTTCAGCGAACGATGCAGCTAGCTAATTGTGCTGTTTTTCGCTGTTAACCTTTTATATGTGTTGTTCGTTACCCTTGAAGCTATTACGGCTGATTTTGAAAGTAAATATTCCAGGTGGCCCTGAGCTCTTTGCGCTCGGAGAACAAAAACAAACCGTCTCCCTCTTTCCGTCCTCCAGGCTTTCCAGTTTCTACAAAACATCAACACACAGAGCCTGACGACAGGGCGACGTCACGTCCGCTCGCCGGCAGTGACTGACAGCACCCGCCCCGGTCCGTCACTCTGCCTAGCAACCGCCAATTGATTGGTCACTGGGGTCGGGAACCTTCTACAGAACGGCGGAACCGCTGATCCCAAGCTGATGATCAACCTACAAAACACGGTACCGAAGCATTACAGTGATACTCATACAGGCCATGTTTATTTTAAAAGCTCGCTTAATTACGGAAAGTTAGACACCTTAGGTTGTCACCAAGCATGTGGATTTGCCCTCTGACCGAAAAAAAGACTCGATCTGGTCTCGCGTTTTTTTGATTCGTCGAATTCTTCTTGAGCCGCAGTGGGCATATCCCGACCGCGGATCAGTGAGCTTGTCGTTTTGTTTTGTTTGTTTTTTACGACCCTGCCATAAGGGAGATCGAGAAAACCACAGTTCCGGTCAGCGTCCGGTAAACGTGACGGAACCGTAAAGCGCGCCCGTGTCACGTTGCGCTCACGAGGGCCCCAGTGACCTGTCACAACTGTGACTGTCGCATTGCGAGACTGTGTCAGTAAGGAGACTGGTATCTGTGTCTTGTCGGCGCAAGGAAACCCTAGGCCTACTTAGTCTCAAAAGGCAACGGCTAGCAATGACACGCTGCGAAAAAGTTTAAGTCCACGTACTTCCGTATAGTTGACAGACATTTAACGTTGAATTTTAGTTTTATACAACCTTGAATGAAATCATGATGTGTAAATCAAAAGTAATTATAAGTAGTCTGTCATACTCTGAACCACAATACATGGCGATAAACGTATTTGAAATAGAAACTTTGATTGAAATAGTACTCAGACCAGGGTGCGAAATACGACCCCTTGATTGACACTTGAGACCCCCTGAAAGCCTCAACAGCAAAATTTTGGGGGGTCTCTGCAAAAATCTTAAAAAATATTTGGCACTTGCAATTGTCACTAAAAATGTCTTTTAACCCTTAAAGCCCGACAGACGCAGCCTGCGTCCAAATTGACATCCCTTCTTCTCGGCTGAATTGCTCACGAAGTAGTAGCCTATTGATCGCTAATGTCTATGCGACAATGTGTTGGCGAGAAAAATAATTTTGAATTTACATCAAATTTAATCATACTTACAATCTGCATGCAGCTCTGCATCCATCTCCACACCCATTACTTTACCCATTAAATTATGAAAGGTGAGCATCACATCTGATAAAAGTATTTTCATCCAGCAGAGGTGCTCCATCTGAGTAAACACTGAGTCCTGTCATTGCCTGGTTGAGTCTGAGCTGTGTCAGTATCATCACTACAGCACCTCTACAGCCTGTATTTTGCTAAGTTAGCAAGTGAGAGATGTGCCAATCTTCCAGTTGCCATTGGTTCTCCTGTAGTACACAGTTGGAGTTGCAGGGTGTAAAATAGCCATTGGCCACTGGTAAGTGAGTCATTGAATTGCACACATGCTTGAGCACTCCCTGTGTGTATATAGGAGGCATCACCATAAGGCATGCTAAGTGCTCAGTTGGCAGTTCCAGGGACAATGATGACAAAGGGAGGAAAATAAACGGAAATCACATGAAACTCATTGTAACTTAAAATATGACCTGGTATTGATTCACATGTCTGGAAATGGCAACCCCATTGCTAACCTCAGAAGTGGATGACAAAACACTGAATTTGTATGAGGAGTTCTTCCTCTATAATAGAGAGCTATGCTGTTACAGCTGTAGATAATTCATCTTGATAGGCAGTTACACAGGGATTTTCAATATGGAGAAAAATATGAAGATAAAGATATTGATTACTGGGTGTAGCTGTCATAGCTGCTTGATCTGCTATTTATTACAAATGTGACCCAAGTGACCAACTCAGTTTTCCATTTTATCTTCTATATTTCTGTAATCAGGTTACAATGTTGATGAATGATGAAGAGCTTTCAGTGAGAAATGTGCTGGGTTCATGATATGAAGTGATTATAACATATATGATATAGACAATATGATAACCCTATCATAAATTTTGAATCTGACAAGGGAAATTAACAGAGAAAGAAGTAAAATGTGCTTATTAGTTACTATTCGTGCTTGTTTTCAAGGTTTTGTGAGATGTATAGATCAGCAGATCTTGAAATGGAGGCAGTACCTTAAGGTGGTGACATACCTGTATGGCATTCAGCAATTCCGATTCTGATGACCAAAAAGGTACACCTCGGTGTGTACCTTTTACAATATGTGTGATTGAATAGGCCCTTGTAAATGCTTGATTTAACATTTCCGCTGTGCTTTCCCAAGCAAACAATTCCAACACAATTATCGCAAAAAATAGGGTACAGCATCATCATGCTACACTTTGTTTTTTTCTGTATATAGATGCATTTAGTGTGGACGGTCTAGTTGAATTTACATCAGGGCCCATGTGTTGCAGAGACCCATATTATTTTGAATGAGTGTCATAAGTGCAGATGGATAGGTTAATCCATTGCTCATCCTAATTTCAAATAATTTTTTAACCCACTTGCCACACGTTTCTATCCCAAGTAAACAGTTCTTCAAGGGACTTCTTCAATATATTGTTGGTCCAATTGTGACTACACATCGATGGGCAGTGCTATCAAAGCCAACTGTATGACCAGGAAAAATTCAGTCTTTTCTGTATTCGCTGTGGTCCAATGTGAAATGACTTTTTCTCCGTTCCTTGCTATTTCAGACAACCTACTTTGTGTTGGCTTGGCCACAGCAAAGGCCATCACTGAAAAGAGACATATCTACTTACCACCAGGGGTAACTACTAGATCATGATAAGACATCAGCACTGTGGATCTTTGTCAATGCCAAATTACATTACACATTACCCTTTTCCTCTATTCTCCAGACACACTCCACACAACACTACATTTGTGGAAAAATAAGAAAATGAGAAACAAGATAGTTTCAGGAATGTGGGATTTTGGTGTTTATTACCATCTTGAAATAAATTACAAGTTTCTTACAGCAACAAAGCAAGTTATTCTCAACTTATTTTCTATAGAAAAAATATATATACTACAGAGACACAGATATCTTTACAGTGTTTTATATGATCCATAGTTTAATTAAAATACAATAATATGCTTTAGACATTATAAAAAATACCCTGCTATTCACTGTTACATGAAATCCATAATGATCCACTAGGGGGCGCCTTTCAATTTCACAACATTTTTAAACATTAGGCTCAGGCATTATCTCTAAAAGAACTGTGCTAAAATCATTGAATAAGGAAGTTTGTAGTATTTACAGATTAAACATAGATATAAATTATTACTCTACAGTTAACATGGATAATATGTTATCATACAGGTATTCCTTGGCTCAGAGTCCAAAAGTTCATGCTGGACTGCTAAATATATTGTGCACTCCTTGAGCTTATTTCTCAAAAACTAAATGCAAAATATCTCCTGGGATTTTTTTCTGACTAATGTGCATTCCAGTGGTCACAAATTAAATATGTACCTATGCATTCATAATTCTTTCTTTTAAACTTTTCCAAATAGACACAGACATCACCAATAAATAAAACCGTTACAAGAATTGTTTTAAATAGTACACTACTTGGTTTCATACAGTCATTTTCAATGGTTCAACACAATATTTATGCAGCTTAAAAGGTTGAGAAATGAAATCAAGTTTTCTTATTAAGTCTTTTATGACAACAGATATTACTCAGTGTTGATATTCTGCAAGGAAGATTGGCTGAAGACGTTACGTGAATACATGCAGAACATTTCTTTTGCCACATACACTTGGGTTCTCAGAGGACATCCAGACAGATGTCACCCTTCAGTTTGTAATGGATCCTTAGATGAATACATTCTGACTTCAAAGGTCACTCCAAATACAAATGTTATCACGACTGGCTTTGTAAAATATTGAGGCTTACTGTAGCTGTACAACCATCAGGCAGTGGATAGTTTGGACTGTTTTACCCAAGTGTGCATACTATCATCTCATTACAAAGATGCAGCACTCCTCTGACCTATCACTACACAACCGGCAGGAAGTAAGTTTGATATTACAATGTGCAAACGTAGGCTGCAACTGTCTCTCTTGTGCAGACTTCCAGCTTTTCTTAATTTTTCTTTGTCTTTGTTCTAACATTGTTTGATTAGGTCACGCACCTCATCTTTATAAAATGTATCTATAGAGCATTGTGATTCATAGACACTCTCATGTCTCCTACTTTGAAAGCATCTGTGTGAGTAAGTATACGGGGTATAGTGAGGTTTTTTCACAGTTTTTTAACCAATCAGTCGTGCCTAATCCTATTCTAGATGCGCCTAAGACCAGGAGGTTTCCTCACCACTCAAGCACACGATTGGCCACTCAACTAATTTAACCACTCCCCCAAGTTCTGTGTGAATTAGAAAGAGCTGGCAACAAGAGCAGTGAATACTTCGTACTGATGTAATCAAGTGTTCAACCATAACAGAAACCGGGCATAACAAAAGCCTGGCCTATAACCTATACAGTTTATCCCATGTGGCTTACATGAATTTTTAACCAGTGGATGTGTCGGACTTCAAGTATTCTTGTGGCATCCAATCAGCAGTAATCCACATGCCACAAGATCCACAGCTGACAGTGAACCATTGAAGGAATGAAACAGATCAATTTAATGAACAGGGACTCTATGTGCATACAACTGTCTACCACATCCAGCTCCTTATATTCACACTTACGCTCCTCTGTTGTTTTTCACACCTCTCCGTCCTGCCTCCACTGCAGCTCACCCCTGAGTGGGCTCCCTGTCGATGGTCCCCGGCTCCTCCCAGTCCCTCCCCCCCCCCGTGAGCGACCCATCGCAGCCCACATCCATTTCAATACAGGAGCCTCCTCATCTGTTCTGCTCCCACACACCTCTCATACCTCTTAACCCTAATCTCCCTACACTCCTGCCTGCCCACTCCACTTCTCTAATGCCTCTAATGTTGGCTGGCGGCCCCCACAGCAGCACACCCACCCAACAACATTCACTTTCATCCAGTAAATACCTGTGCAAATTCATCACAATGGCGGAGTGGGAGAACCACCAAAGCTAGACCAGTAGGGTCACTATCCACGTGCTGCCACCCTCTTCCTCTTCCTCTTCTCCTTTTACTTGGGTACACCTGGCTCTTACCTGTCACCAAACTGTGAAAATGGACTGAGACCTATCTGCATAGTATTGCTCTCTGTGTTGACTATGGACTGATATAAACTGATTTTCATTTTACCAGATTGCAAAACCCAGAATGAGGATTTCTGGTAAATAAATGTACATGCACACATAAATAAATAAATAAATAAATAAATCCTTCACAGCCATAAATGCATTTCAAAGCAACCTTTCACAAAAGGAAAAATGACATGCAACTGAATTTCCAAAAGCATCATGACAGGAAATTATTATCTGGCACACAAAGCAACCTCAAATTACCCACTGACTTCAATTAATCAGTGGAAGAGAGCAGGCGACTGCTGTTCAGCCTGAGCTAAACGGTGGGGGTTCAGCGGGTTTGGGGGAGACACTGGTACCTACAGGAACCGTGAATGAGCCCATGGAGCATGTGCCATCTCTGCACAGCTTCTCCAGACATGCCAACCAGGAGTCTCTAACGGTGAGGCCTGCTGCTGAGCTGAGCTTTAAACTGCCCTGGCCCAAATTAATGTGAATTGTGCCCAGTAAATGATATAAATAATAAAAATGTTATGTATATTACATAAAATGCACCCAATCCTTTGTGATCATAAACAGTATTCAGTTTCAAATAGGTAGCTGCACCCTGAAATTCAGAAAAGGTCTCAGTTTGAATGTGTCTCCACCATCACTACCACACTCACTACATGAGGTCTTGCTGATCAGGAATGTACTGTGAAATATCTGGTCCTGTGACATATCTGGTACTTTTCTGCTAGGAATGAAACTGTGGGTGGACCTGGTGAAGGGTATAATCTATAGCAGGCATAGCTTCATCACATCACGTACAATCTCCAGATGCACACTGTAGTTCTTGTTATTTCCTCCCATTGTTAAAAATAAATATCACTATGCAAAAGAAACAAGCATGCTTCAGTGAAAAAACATTGCCACATCCAAACGCTGATGTGAAGAATGCAAGAAACGGGAGGGTCCGAGTCTCCACTTCCCAATGAATTTTGGTCTCCACTGTCTGCAACACATGCGGCCGACGATTACTGGTAACAGGAAGGAGTCAAACATACAGGGTGTTTTTTTATGTTTCCGACCCCAGCACTGATGCGCAGAGACAGCGATGTTGTTTCCACATAAGCGTGAAAGCAGGGAAAGGCCTGTAAACCCCGCATGTTTATGCCGATGTATACTGCCAGTGGCGCGGTGGGCAGACCAGTCATTACTCCAAGGTCCTCGGTCCGGGGTCATATGGAGGAGATGCTTGTTGTGCTACACAGAGAAGCTTTTTGTGGTTCCCACTCACACTGAACTTGTCCCAGCACACCAGGGCACGCTGAAGGAGATGGGGTAAGAGTGTGTCTGTGTGTGGGGGGGTGGAGGGTGGGGGGGTTCCAGCCCCAAGCGCAGTCTATTCTGTCACTATACATCACTTCTTAAATCACTGGAGAGTTATTCAAAGAAGCATCAAAGAAATGCAAACGTGGGCATGACAGAGAGAATAAGGTGAGATTTCCACTCTCAGAAACACAGCTACCTTTCACCATGACACAGTTCATCAAAGTGACTTTAAATCTCAAGAGTGAACGAGAACTATGATTACATACAGCTCTTAACGCACAGCAGTCTGAGAGTCTTTTTCTCTCTCCTTTGTGGAGTTTCGCTTCAAATCACCACATGTACGTCTTTGAGGTGTCTATCTGTGAATTCTGGGGATCGACCGGGCCCTCCTTCTCCTTCTCCGCCTCGTTCTCCCACAGGTTAATGAGAGGGGGGTACAGCTCATTTAGGGGGATGGAGGTGGCGTGCTGCATGTACTTTTTCAGGGAGTGGTGGCAGGACTTCTGCTTCATGCGGCGGCCCATGTAGAAGACCAGCAGGGCCATGATGCAGATGGCAAACATGGAACCCATGACGGCGGCGAGGGCCACATTGGTGGGCTGGGCCACCATCTCCACGGCGAAGCTGGCCTCCTTGGTGGTGACGTTGATGCAGGAGCGCTGAGTCTGCTGCTCGGAGGCAGCCATGGTCAGGCAGACGCGGTACTCTGTGGAGGGCAGCAGGTGTGTGAGGTTGTACTCCTGCACGTCCACGGGGACCTTGGCCGTGTAGCTGATCTGGGGGTTGTCGATATTCATGGTGGCGCTGGCCCACTTGGGCTGGGCGACCTCATGGCCGGAGGGGGAGACGGCAGGATAGAGCTTCCACTCCAGCACCACAGACTGGGAGTGGATGATCTTGGCCAACACCACCAGCGCCCCCGTGGTGTTTCCGGAGCCTTCCCCCGTGCCCTGCCCGCCATTGTGCCAGTAGCTCTTGTCCACATGCACGGTGACGCTGCGTGTGTCTGCGCCATCTGCGTTCCAAGCCACGCATGTGTAGAGGCCAGCGTCCTCGGGCTCCACGTGGAGGATCTCCAGGGCTCCCTGGTTCTGCAGCCTGTGCTTTTTCCTGCCACTGCCATCGATCAGAACTGGTGCCACGACCTCTGAGGTCACCTTATCCCCCGTCGGCGTCACCCAGTAGAATTGGGGCGCGGGGTCAGCCACGGCCCAGCAGTCCAGAGTCAGGGGCTCCCCTGCAGTGACGTTGAGGTGCAGGGGGAAGGTGTGGAGGGAGATGACGGGGAGGCAGGTGTTGCTGGCGGCGTTCCCGCTCGTGGCTACCACTTCCTGGAGCATGCGCCCGTGCAGCTGGGGCGGGAAGGCGCAGAGGGTGATCTGAGATTCCAGCAGCCTGAGGGTGGACTGATTCCCCAGCACGGGCCACCAGGTGGAGAGGCAGTCGCACCTGAGAGGGTTGCTGTGCAGGCTGATCTCATCCAGGCTGGGGAAGGAGGCGAAGAGCTCGCGCGGCAGCAGGCTGAGGTCATTGTTGCTAACTAGCAGCGTGCGCAAGGCGCTCATGTCCACGAAAGCGGCGCGGTCGATGTAGGACAGGTGCGGGTTGTTGCGAATTTCCAGCTTGGCCATCTCCGGGAGGTTAGAGAAAGCTCCCCTCTCCACAGCAACCAGCTCGTCCAGGTTGTTCAGGCTCAGCTCCTCCAGGTGGGGGAAGTCCCGGAAGTCTCCCTCCTGCACACGGCTGATGGGGTTCTTGTTGAGGTCCAGAAACTTGAGGTTGGGCAGACCACGGAGGGCATCTTTGGGCACAGATGTCAGCTTGTTGTCAAAGAACGAGAGGCTCTCGAGGTAATCCAATCCCTGAAATGCTCCTGAGGGAACATCCTTGAGCCCCATGCCAGCCAGAACCAGGCTGTGCAGTTTGGCTAAGGGATGAAAGTTCCTCTCCTGCAAGCCCAGAATAGGATTCTCCCCAATCATGAGAATTTCCAGGTTAGGCAGGGACTCAAACCAATGGCTATCTATAGCCACCAACTTATTGGAGTTGAGGTGAAGCCTCAAGAGGTTCCCAAGTCCTGAGAAGGCTTTAGGACCAATGGAAGAGATCTGATTGTGGTTGATGTAGAGTTCCTCCAGGCTGGCTAAGTCCTTCAGGCAGAAATCAGGCAGTTCCTTCACCTGGTTCTCTTCCAGGTACAGGGTGATGAGATTGGTCAGGTTATTCAGCCCAATATCCCGAATCTGCGTGAAGTGGTTCTGGGAGAGGTCGAGTTCAGTGAGGTTGACGAGACTCTGAAGCTCCATGGTAACATAGGAGATGTTATTACTCTGGAGAAGCAACACCTGAGTGTCACCTGAAATATTGATGGGTACACTGCTCAGGTGCAGCTCATTGCAGTCCACGGTCTTGGCCTGGTGGTACACAGACTGAGGGGTGTACCACGGCCGGGTTTCACACACACACTGCGCTGGGCAGGATGAGCCGGCCGAGAAGCAGTGACACAAATCCAGCAGGAGACAACAAGACAGCAGCAGAGTGCAGATCACAGTTCTCTCCATGGTTTCACTGTGGCGGAGCAACCCAAAGGAGTCTCAGATTCAGAACGCTGGAAGACGCGCTTCTTCTACAGAGAGGACCACAATGTCTCATACACCGTCACACCAGTCCTGTCAGAAGAGAGAAGACATCATTACATTGCAGAACTGATTATTAAACAGCAGTTGATACTCTCATAAATATTACACAATTCTCATTTCTGATCATTTTAAATGAACGTAAATATTAATAATTAAACAGACAGTGGCAAAGAACTCATCACTCTTTGTAGTCGGATGCACTAGTTTTATTTTCAGTGAGATTAGCACTGTCACATGTATTCTCCAGAGCTATGGATTCCTCATTCAAAAACCTGTTTTTTTGTTATCTGTTGTTTTTTGCTAACTTGCTTTGTTTGTTTTGTTATTGTTTTTTTTTTTTTTGGGCGGGGTGGATTTTCCCACTTACTCCATTTTCTTTTCAGTTATGCTCATGTATACATCCACCAAACTTTAAGAACTACATAATTCAATTTATTGGTACATTTGTGTTACACACTGAATAAATAATAAACCTGAAGAATAAGAGTAAAGAATAAACCTTCTGAGAGAACGACAGACTAAAGCGAATGCCGTGACTTCTGGGAAGACGAACGAATGATGAACGATCACCGCTGTGACATCAAACCTAATGCTCTCCTGAATTACTGCGACAGGGGAAAATCAGTTATTGAAGCTACACTCACATATAAAACACCAGAGGGGCGCGCAACTATAAAGCACAAACAGCTACAGGAGAAACTGAGGCCGTAAAAATGATACAGAGTTTTTCTGGCACAATAAATCTCCCTGGCCCGAGTAGTAAACGCACCGCCCGGCCAGACGCAGTAAAGAGTCTCACAACTTCTGCTCAGCTGAGACTCCGTGAGACACTTAATAACGTCTGTCCTGTTCTGTGTGGCACTAACTCTGTCATAACAGTATTTAGGATATTTTTCTCCCTACAGAGGACAAGGCCGGCACAAGGAATCATCCTTAAAAATTGGCGATATGTAAACGGCAGCTCCTCTCCATCTCCTCGGTTCTTCTTAATTACTGCCGTTTCATTGATGTGCATCTTTCAGCGCGCTTCCAGTGACGCTCCCCTTCTCTTCCTGCTGCACAGAGGCGCTCTCGTCCCCGCGCCGTCCCCGGCAGACGCCAGCTAATGAGCCGGGCTCCGTAGGGTGGTTGTGAGAAGAAGACGGTGGGAGGTTTGTGGCACTTAATAGGCATCGCTGCACAATGAATCACCAGCAGGCTAAATTGTCACCCTCCAGCTCGGTTCTGTTTTTGTTTTTCTGGAACTGCCAGATAAGGCAATCCCATTAATGGAGAGAGGGGACTGATTGCTGAAAGAACGTTTTTTCAGGTTATCAACAGAGGATTTATGTTCGCGGAGCTTTATGTGGGACCCCCTCCACCCACACCCCAAACACCCCCCTCCCAACCCTAGACACTCCCCCACCACCACCCTAGATGCCACCCATCAGAAAGCACCCCCTTCAAAAATAAGTACTTGTACATATACCATTCCAATACCATTCCATCCTTCCATGTTTGGACACCGTTGCTTATTGACTTTTGTTCCTTCACAAAAGGAACTGAAATCGGCTTCGATCAATACGACCATTGTGCGCGATAAAGCCGAGCTCTTACAGAAGCTGAAAGCTCTCGCCGGTGCGCACATTCACACTCCGCCGCCTGCAGAAATGCGTCAATCAGCCGGCTGATGCGCCAGCGCATCAGGAAACTGCAGGCGCGGAGGCAGGCTGGAGGAACGCACAGCGCACATGCACATTCTGCAACATGCTACCGACTGCAGGACAGCCTGCAGAGCCTTGGCGGACACCCTCAGTAAGCACACAAAATACAGCCACACGCTATGCAAAAAGACATATGTGTACAAATGTACTTCAGATATTTTTTTGAGAACATACAGTTCAATACACCAAGTGCTCCGCTGTGTAATGTGAACCTCGACCACAGATCAAGACTTCCAGAAAGGGAAAAAAATCGCACCTGTTTGGATTTACTGAAAAATAAGCCACGCTCAGCAAGAGACAGTGTGCAGCTGTCATATGTCTGAAAACCCAGCCCCGCCCGGTTACAGCGAATACTTTTAGCCTCCTTGTACATGCAGGGTGGTACGTTTCACCCTCTTTATTCAAAGTTACATCACTGAGAAAGAAGCTTTGTGCATCTGGCACAGTGCCTTGTAAAGTGTGCACATCCTTCTTAAGGACTCAAAGAACCAAGCCCCTATGATGCAACGTCCCGTAATACATTGTCATGGGCCACCAAACACAATCACCAAATTGCCAGGACAAGCCAAATATCCATGGACTGTTTCTTCCAATGGTCTTGCTTTGTATGGGTCACATATACCTGAGGCAATAAAACATGCCTTCCTCATTAGGCTATTTTCAGCTACTCTCACCAATACAATTCTATATACTAAAACGGGAAAATAAGATGCATGCTTCTTTAAGAGACGTCATCTCGTCCTCAGAGTTTCAGGCTGGGTGGGGGGGGGGGGGGGGGGGGGGGGAATTTACCCCCTTCCTGGCAACCTTGTTTTTGTATCAGCCCGTCTCAAATCCTGGGTACGGCCCTCACCAGAAACAGCAGGAACACATGGCGTTCCACTGTTCTCCATCTCCTGCGCCCGGGCAGAATGAAAGGCGTACGGAGGAAACACAGAGCACATCACACAACGCTGCAGAAGCTCTGTGCTAACACACAGTACATGTCCTCTCAGAGGGCCCCATGGCATTTAATTTGCTCGGCTTTTTGAAGGCAACTCGTACGGCAAATCCTGAGAGCAAAGCTGGCGCGCGGACGCACGCCGCCGACACCCAGAGCTCCAGAAAGCGGCAAGAAAAGGAAAAGGGACGGGAGACGGGAATAATTACCCAGCTCCTTTCAAGCACTGCACACAAATTGACTCCCGGGGGAGTTGCATCAGGGCAACGGGACCAGCAGCAGAAGGGGCTGAGTGAGGCGCGAGGAGCCGCTTTCAGAGAGTATGGAATGGGGGGGGGACTGAGATGGTGGGAAACACCTGCCATGGCAGGGGAGCGTGAGACATTTTGGGAAGAGGGAGCACTCCTGCAGCAGGGTGAGGGCGGTGACAGGTTCCTGCCCCTGAGCCGGGGCCCTGCTCTGAGCGCAGCTAGGCCCCAGCCTAGCCTGAGAAGTGTGACAGTCCCCCACCACGCCTGTCTGATCGCATTAGACAGCAGGGGCACGCTCAGGACGTAACCCCTGCAGGCCCGCTGTGTGGCAGGAAATGGGGCCACCTTGCCGTGGTGCCATGGCAACCTGAGAGGAAGTAGCAGCAGTGGGACCGGCCCCCCTAGGCAGCGATCGCTGACTCGTCCTCTGGGGTTGCCTGGTCCCCTTCACTCAGTCAGTCAGTGACACACACACACACACACGCGCGCACACACACACACACACACACACACACACACACACACACACATGCAGGGCTCCCGAGCTGAAACGGCAGGAAGTGTATTTGGATCACAGCACAGGAACACTCTCTGTAGAGGGGCATCAGCAAAGTCAGCTGCATAATTTACGCATGCCTTCAAAAGAAGTGACAAAAGATAGAGTCAGAAAAAGAACTATGACAGTTAAGAGGCGCATTCAAAAAATAATAACTCACTACATGTCAAAAAGCAAATTTTGGGAAAAAAAATTAATGTTTTTTTTAATGTTCTTTATAAGATAAAGAAGAGCTTATGAATATATATGTATATATATATATATATATATATATATATATATATATTATATATATATATATGTATATTTTATATGTGGCTTGTAACTGTCAAATGTTTTTACTTTATATGTGCACAACTTAACTAAATCTATGTATGTATCTACTAATGGATCTACACATATACTGTATATATAAAAGATATATAAATTTATGTTATATTGTGACAGTGGTATTATGCATTCACTCCAGTCTGAGTCTCAGCAACCAACAGTAGGACTAAAAAAAAATCTGTGTCAGTAATTTGTTAATGTCTTTTAATTCTATTATTCAATTAATCCAATACATAGAATCACACAGAGCTGATTCCACCAAACACACACACGTCACAGCGGGTTTCAGAGGCACACATATGGACACGCCACAGTGCAAACACAGGTCTTATATCCACCCACTGCAGGTATTCTGGAAGGATATTTTTGGAGAATGAAATCAAATTCTACGCTACGGCTACGCTAACCTTTTGCCTATAATACTCAGAACAGAACAGAAATACGTAATCTGTAATCCCCTGGTTCACCTTATTGAGAGAATGCAGCACATTAAAAAGGGTGTTACTGAAACATAATAATGACATTTTCCAAGAAAAGTGGATCCCATTTCCCAGCTTCTTAGGTGAGCATTAATCCCTGTGCATCCAACATAATATCATCACATTGAATTTCTCACATAAAGGTTATACTTTAACTGGTCAGACCTTTTATATATATTTTGTATCCTCTCTGTACATATGCATGTAATGCTGTATCCGTTTAAATATATGTGCATTTATAAGAGGATAAAATCATACATTTTTGTGTCTGAAGGCAAGTGTATTTACTGTATTTGTAAATGCCAACTACATGTACTCACTTTGTCAATTTTTTAAAAATATTTTGTACGTTTTTCATCCACTCTGTGTCCTTAAGCATTACCCTTTTTGTTAATTGCTTTGCCATTTTTTTGCATTCATGTTCGTCATTTAATAATTTTATTCGAGCATTCTCCAACTGTACCGAGTATTGCTGTCAATACGGTTAGTCTCTTTCTCGCTGAAAAAAAGGAAGATATTCCTCATTTGGATGACTATAAATAATTCCAGCATTCGGGCTCTAAGAGCACTGCTGTCATAAATATAATGGACAGCAAATGTCTCTTCTTATCATAGATATTGACATCAGAAAGAGTGGGTCCAGATGGGTACTCCTCGCAGACTACTCTTTAGGGCACTGCGATGGAAAAGTGTGGTGTTTTTTTTAACTCCAAATCTGTTTTCAAAGTACCCTGAGGGGCCAGTAAAAATAAAAAGAAAGTTCCTACAGTCTTTTTTCCTGCCTTAGTTGCTTCACAAGCACAGGGGGCAACAAAATGAATTCATAAATGATAGTATTTAATTAGTTTACCTATGTATAGCTGAGTGTGACATGAAGTCCCCTCCCATTTAATCTTCACGAGCAAGGCAAACAAGTGAAAATTCGTGCTGGGAATGCAAGCTAAGTGTGCAACAATCACGAAAGTGTATGCAAGAGCAGGACAGACCGCAGAGTGGTTAAAATTAGAGTTAGAGTGTGTTCCACTTACAGTAGCTAAAGACACTGACATTCTTTGCGCAGCCAATCATCTTAAGTCCGCGGATTTCCCCTAACATGGGGCGTAGCACGTAGCACTGTTGCTAGCTACTTTGGCGGTGGGCAGAGAAGTCGGGATCAGAATAGAACAGGCAGAAACGGCGTTACCAATGAACGCTCCCTTCTGGCTTTAAAGTTAAGCAGTGCTGCATCTGCTTCACAGATGCTTGCCGTTAGCAACAGACAGCTATCAACTTACAGCACAGAGGGCAAATGAACTGGGGCGACACCATGGTCGCTTCAGAAAGCCATACATCAGGAAATGTAAAAAAAAAACATCATTTATTAGTCTACTCCTGCAAACGGTGTGTTTGAGAAGCAGAAGGGGGATAATCCTGCAAATGTAAAAGTCTGCAGGCTCTTCCCTGCCACACCCACAGGCAGTGCTGCACTTTTAAGTATAAAGCATAGGCCTGTTCTGCTTGTGCTTTACTAATGCCAGCAAAGATAGGGATTAGCTAGTACTTCACTCTACTCATGAATATTGCACAAATAAAGTTTTACTTTTTTGCAATAACACTTTCTTAAACCAGATGTCCTAAGTGTTCCACAGGAAACTTTTGAGTGTTTTTCACTGTATGGCTCTCAATCTGCCCTAGTGCTGCTTCACATAGTAATCAATCAGTCCAATCTACAGATTTTTCATATTTGCTCAGAGTACCAGTTAGAAAGCACTGTCTTACAATACACAGTTCACACACTGGAACCACGGAGAGATGTAAGACACACGTGCAGTTAGCTGTCCAACCAATTACTGTTAACACTATGCCTATGCACGGCGACAACTGGACATCAACCTGGATGTGGGTCCCCAACTGGCAGATTTCTGAAGGCAACGACTGTGTGTGTGTGTGTGTGTGTGTGTGTGTGTGTGTGTGTGTGCGCACGCATGTAAAATTAATCTAAAAAATTCAAGTGATAAGGTACTTTGTACTCTCCTACTGGTTAGATTTCACTCCATCCTGCATCTCAGCCACCACATGCCATAATCCTTACATTTATCTAAATAGCCATATGGCTCACTTCCACACTGGATGAAGGATAATCTTTCAACCCCTCTTTTAGTCACAAATGACCTGGCGTGCTGAATTAGAAAACAGAGAGATAGGGAGGTCTTCCTCTGACTGGAATTTGCTTCTTTCAGCTTCACCAGGACACCGGGGAAGGTTCACTTTTTTTTTTTTTTTTTTTGTGTGATGGCTGACAGTGTGAGTGTCCTGGAAAATGAGTTCCCTGAAAGGCCCGAGCCAGCAGAGAATACGTGCATCCACTTGTGCGTGCGTGACTGCCAGAGAGAGAGAGAGAGAGAGTGCTGTCCGGGCACGACGGCGCTCCCCCAAGGTCAGTCCCTCGCGTCAATAGGAGCTCGCTCTCCTGCCTTCCTTCCAGCGCTGACCCACTACGGCGGACCGAGATGCCCTTGAACATTGAGCGGCACTGAACTGGCAACTCCTCCGTCAGACGGCCGAGTGCGACAGCAGGACTTTGTGCGCCACATGGCCTGAGAGAGACGCGGCACGCTCAGGACCACAAGGCAATCCAAACGCAGCCGGAATTTGGCACTGAAGCTAATTTCGCCCAGCCTTTCACAGGTTGTTATATTTTTTAATTGGCCAGTTTCTCCCCTCTCAACAAGTCCTCCTGACCAAGCCCTACCCTACTTTGTCACCCTGTCAAGAGGGTTCAGTAACCCTGGCAACAGAGGGTCCTAGGTCTAATGACATCAACAAGGACCTCTCAGCCTGCCTACCTCTCCCTGCCTCTGCTCTGCTCTTTCCCTGCCTCTCTCCCAATCAAAGATAATACCACACAGTGTTTTTTAGAGGTATGGGGAGAGCTCTGATGCTATTTCTATTTCTCCTACTCCCTGCATCTCGCAGGGGAACCACGTTGATGGTGCTGTCTGTTTATGTTTTTGACTAGACCCTTCAAAGTGTTCCCACAGAGTCAGATGGAGCACTTTCTCTCGCACATTATCTCAAGACAGAACTAAAACAAATACCTCCAGCTCATATTTAGCCTGCTGTCCACGTAGAGCAACGCATCTATTTTTGTCTTCCTGAAAAGATTTGCAGTTATTGTGTGTTCCACTTGGTTATCGCAGTTTTGCAACACACGCAGAATTAACGAACGCACACCTCACCCCAGCAGCTCCCTATTACTATTAAATGTGTCTTGTGGAGTATGCTTGTGTTTACACAGTGCGAGCACAGTTAACATGTGTAAACTTAGTAATTCATTAGCAGCACATTAACAATCACAGTGGGAGTACAGTTAAAACTCCCAGCATCCTTGTTTGTTTCAAAGCTACCAAATAAGCTTCACAAATCACGCCCACCAATAACATCTGGCTATGCTGTCCTCTGGTTGACTGACTTGTTCTGTTTTTTTTTTTTTTTTTTTTTTTTTTAAATCAATGGCAACTATTCAGCTAATCTAAATTGTTTCAAGAAAAGAGCCAATTTCAAAAGAAGGAAAACTTGTTTGGTTAGGACCTATTTCACATGCATTTTTTGTTGGGTAATACACATGAGATGAGGCCTTCTTAAATCAAAGAATGTACTTGATGAAACAATTCTTCCACGTGTGTAAACTGATGAACAAGTCCAGCACAACAAAGCCCATGTAAAACCACATAATCACACAAATCAATCTTTTCTTTTGCACACTGATGCACTGCCCTCAGCAAATCTCCTAATGCAAAATGTCTAAGCCAAATTAGTAGATGATAATAACAGCCAGTAAAAAAAGCACTTAAACACATTAAATACAGAGTGCTTAGACAGATGTTGGACTCTATGCATTTCTTTAATAAAGAGTTAAGCCAGTCCTCTCTCCTGACAAGGCAAAGCACTCCACTGGGTTCGCATTTTAATTCACAGGAGATTACCCAGCCAGATGTTCAAGCTACCTCAGGAAAGTTCTGCTGCTAATTCGTTACCTTAAAGCTATACCAAGTCATCTTTCATGTAAGCAGACATTAACTGTAACCCTCCCTTCCTGGTACCATTATGCTTACACGCCCTTTTGTATGTTGGAGATATTACAGGATAAAAAAGCTTGACACTTGTCACTCCAAACCATCAGCCTACAGGCCAGATTCAAACATACACCAACACACTTAGTTTTTAAATCTGAGTAACAAATTTAAGTCTGTTTTTAATTTTTCAATTCACAACATTTTTTTTAGTCTCAGGGAGTATCAAATGTATGCCTTTGTATATGAATGTAAAAATAAGACTGGTGCAATTTTATTAAGCATAATGCAGCAAGCATAAATAGTGGTAAAGGCAAAAGGGCTGTATATGCATGTGAGTGTGTGAAACCCTGACCTAGCCATTCAAAAGCCCACAGTACACTCCAACTATGTCATAATTTGTACATCAAGTTATGATGGTTATATTTTCCCCATAGAAATATTTCTTACTCTTGCCCTGAGCATTGCCTTGGTATAATATTATACTGTGTGCTGTTTATCTGTCTGTGTGCACACAGGTCATTGTTGCCTTTTACAACTCTTCAGCATCAAAAGGATGAGGGTCTGGGATCTCAGACTGTACTGTACTTGTTAGAACCAGTTCCCTTCCCCTAATCCTCTATGGTTTAACATCTCCTACATCCCACATCTCCCTACATTTGCAACCGTATTGAAGTCAATAAAAAATTCATGGCTGCTTTATTAATTATTGAGCGAGCTGCAGGCAGGTCTTTAATTTTTATTCCTGCCTTTTAGGATTGTACAAGAAGCAGCTGTTAATTGGCCTGAGCGGAGAGCCTGCTCCAGGAGTTTTACAGTTCGTCAACACCTTTTGAAATCCCCCCTCTGAGACTCCATTTTATTGTCAGGTTTCCTCTCTTTGGGATTCTATGTTGATAGAAAAAAAAAAAACACTTTCCCTCTTCATGAAAATACTTCCTTGACCCCAACTCTGGTCTGGCTTCTAAGATGGACTGGCCACAGAGACTGCATGACCACAGTACCCGTAAACTGATGCCCCCAATGTGGCATGAGCAGACTCGTTCTCCTCCTTAGTAGATGATGCTGGACCGCTTTGCAGCATTATGCATGACTAATCACCTGATCCCTCTGACACACCTCTCCCAGTTCAGGATCTAAGGCTCAACCAAGAAATCACATTTTCATCCTACATGCTGGATCTCCACTACTGTGTGCCCTGATGAAGCTGCTCTCCCTCTTCACTTGCTCCCTTAAGGAGTGCTCATCAAGGCACTGTCCTCGGCCTCTTTTTAATTGTCCCTATACACCACACCCCTTAATCACTTTGTGACAGGTTATCATTAACCTGTTGTCATATTGACAGAATTGCTTTGAGAGAAATCTGTTTTATTTTTCATTTTGTAATGTTAATGTTATTGCCTATTAGACACTAGAGCATGCCTACTTACCATTATAATTTGCATTTTCCTTTTTTAAAATCAAAAGGGGTGAGACAAATAAATATTTAACAATATTGAAGGAAGAAAATCATGAAAAAATAATCATGTCTACAGCATCTCTGCTCTGTATACAGCACAACTTTTCTGAGGTAATATATTCAAACCCCTATAAACTGCCTTCATTCTGGGGACTCTCTTGGCTTCTTTGATATGTGAGCATTTAATATCAAACACATGACTTCTTCGGGCTGCTGGTTGGAACAAATCCATATTTTAAATACAGTTCAGAAGTAAGGATTCAGCTCAGAAACACAAGTGTAAGCATTTTTTCAGAAAATACTTAAAATTCCATTTCTGAAAAGATTTCCGTTGCTCTTCCTGTAAATTCAAAATAAAATCCCTCCAAATAATTAAAATGGATTAAAAATAGATGGATTTAACAGCCATTTGGAGTAAATATGACACAGAGCATCCACAATCATAGAATATAAAAGTAATTTCTCATTACGTTATTGCTATGATTAACTAATGTCATCAACTTTAATATATGTATATTAAAATATTGTAAAATATTTTAATACACATCTATAATGAGGTGAACCTGAAAGGAAGAGAGGTGACCCTGAAAGGAAAACCTATCCAGAAACAAAGATTCAAAATAAAGGCTAAGACGTTTAACCCACATAAACAGGGTTATCCTGTTATTTCTAGGATAACAGCAGATAACACGTTAACATGGACATGGCAAGCATAATGGAATTTAAGGGCTTGTTATGATATTGGGGGAGAGGTGGGATAGCTTTCACTGTGCATGTGTTGTAATGAAAGACAGGGAGGGGCACGAGAAGACAGGAAAGAAGAGGCTTCAGCGGAGAGAGCCCCTACACTGTGACAAACACCCCCTTTCTCCCAGCCAAGTCCCCAAGCTCCGCAAATAAACCCGGAGAAATTCCTCACTCGAGGGTACAGTACAGAAGCACTCCCCTGCCTGTCATGAACTGAGCCCGGAACTTAAACCGCCGATACACTCAGGCTAATTAATAGGAAGCAACCATGAGCAGCTTTTTTGTACACAGGGATGGTTTTTCCCCTCTGAATTGCTGGGAAAAAATTACCTCGTAACATTTTCATATTTAATCCATACCATTTTGCTTGCTGCAAAAAAAACTCCAGTGCAAAATAACCATATCTTGTTCAGAGTGTACTTAAGAGATGGTCAGTGTTCACCGTGATGAATACCTTAGCGCTGCTATCAATAAGCACTAATCATGGGCATTGATAATTCTTTCCATGGGTTCTTCACTGCAGCATTCACAGAGATTGATAGCTATTATGCTGATTATACTGTACATGGCTCCGTTCCCAATGCCCGAGGCAGAGAAGTGATTTTCTGTTATAAGGGAAATTCCTCTTTTTGTCAGGTTACAACATAATACAGCAGCAAGTTTCATGTACTGCAGATGAGAAACAATGCTTTTATGGTACTGATGGTGCTGTGGGAGACAGTTAAATTAATCAGCGTGCAGTTTATTCGTCTCATTACACTTTCTGCAGTGTGTATTTTAAATTTATGCGTGACAGACTCGTCACTGTAATGGAAAACAAACAGAGAGCAGACCCTTAATATTCTTTTGTTTAATGCAATTGCCTCATTCTGTGACCCACAGCTCTAGGCTCCATTGTTCTGTACTACGTGGGTGTGGAAATGCAGTTCAGTATATATTGGATCGGATCAATTATACATACAGACAGACAGAAGGAAGGAAAGACAGACAAAAACACACATAGATAGACAGACAGACACAGATAGATACACAGATAGATAGAGAGATAGATACAGATAGACAGACAGACAGATAGATAGATAGATAGATAGATAGATAGATAGATAAATAGATGGATGGATGGATGGATAGATAGATAGATAGATAGATAGATAGATAGATAGACACACAGAGACAGACTGACAGATAGATAGATAGATAGATAGATAGATAGATAGACACACAGAGACAGACTGACAGATAGACAGATAGATAGATAGATAGATAGATAGATAGATGGATGGATTGATAGATAGATAGATGGATGGATGGATAGATAGATAGATAGATAGATAGATAGATAGATAGATAGATAGATTTAAACTGCATCGCTCTGGGGAGAATGACTCGCTCAAGGACATGCCTCAGAGCTCTTTCATATGCATTTGTTCTGGGACATAAAAAGCTCCAACGCACTCTCCTCCCACAGAATCCTTTGCTTTGAATGATAAAGTCTCTGAAGTTCACTTATTAGCTCTTCAAATTAAAGCATAAATCTGCTCCTCAAGCAAACTGTTCAGTATATTATGCGAGGTATCTGCAGCCTTTTTTTTCCAGGCTCGTTACAGGCTGCGATAATAAAAAGAGTTCAGCCTACATAAAAGAGCGGGTCGTTTCCTGTTGAATCATATAACATATTGCCACAACAGTAAAGGTCTGGCAGATGTATGGTAGGTCTTTCATTACAGATTCAAATTTGAAGTTCTGCCGCATACTTTCATTTTTTCACCCTTGAGAAACCATATAGGGCAGCTGAAATATATCATGTACTCTCTTCAGCTTTGGAAACATTGGTCATTCGATACTATTAATCTTCTGCAAACCCAAAACTAATAAGTAAGAATGTTTGGTGTAGGCTTGGGCTGGCTCCAGTTCCCAGCATTGACCTTTGCAAAACATTGCGTGACACAGTCTCTGAGATTTAATTTGGTGGGTTTGATTAAGATTCATTTCCAGGTCAGACACAATGAAACGTGAATGAAGGAAAGAGCTGACAGTGTTGCAGTGATGCCACACAGAGGCAGCTGATGAAGGTAGAAATGTATTTTATTGTGTTCTGTGCTTGAATTCTTTTACACAGATTACCGTTTACTTGCTCAGACAACACCCTCGTCTAGGAAAAATTAAATTCCTACCCTTTCGAAAATCAAGAATCCATTTTTGAGACAGGATTTAACTGCAGCAATCAAAATAAAGCACCTTGTGCAAGGTGATCATGGAGGTGACCAGTCTGAAAATATGCATACAAGGCTCTTTGCTTGTGACTCATGCTCTTATCTAACATTCACAGAAATTCACAGATACAAGGGGTAACCATAAGCTTTTACTCAGCGAGGTGCTCAACTAACCGCAGCGGTGCACCATGCTGATTTTCTGTAATTATCCATGCAAAGATAAGATAAAGGTAAAAAGATAACCGACACTGCACACACACAAAATGATGAGAACTGAGTGATGGGAAGCCAGGACAGGGTAGAAATGTAAACCCACAGATAACACCCATCCCAGGTCAGGTGTAAGACGTAGGGAGACATAGAGAGACATAGAGAGGCTTGATTCAGGTCAACACATTTGAATCAGGATCACAATACTTTTTAAACAATCGATTAAATATTTTTATAGTACTTATGTTTTTGCACTACCCTTAATCTAAGTACTAAATACACTGTTTGAATACTTGTAAGTACAGGCAGTACCACTTTCACGACACTGCGCTTCTGAAAACCTCATCATACACTGTCTCACAGAAGCGTATACTGAACTAATCGCAGTCAGTTGCTGCTGAAGCTGTTGTCAGCACTGATGACACCTGTCACTCCTCAGCACCACAAACTGAAAATGAAAATAAAAGCCGGTAACTATTAATTTCTATGAAATGCAAAATTTTAAATTCAAAGAATTGTGGTTCAATGTATGCAAACACAAATGCAAAAATCTCTACACTGTAATGAGCAAACGTCAACTGGACACACATGAACACATTTTTGTCAGAAAGCACATCATAGCATATAATCAAATTTAATGCAAATGCATTTAATTCAAACTGAACAAACATCAGAAGATTAAACCACTTTGTATTTTTTTGCATTTAGATATAGAAATATTTGCATTTGACCCCAGCCAGCTAGGTACTCCCTTGCTTGTACTGTAGTTACCTTCTGGCCAGGCTTCAAACACCACTTGTCCTCTCCTGGTCTCTCAGAACTCCTCAGCCCTTCTTAGTCCCTTATCTCTTTAACCACACTCCAGAGCTCCAAGCCCTAATGGACATCTCCTGCAGCCCAGACTACGCCCTGCCATTCCTTGCTGCTGTCACTGGCCTCTGTCCAATCAGCTTGTGTCCAATCAACCTCCCTTTATTTTGCATTTCGGGCTTGCCCCAGTGATTGGCCTGTCAGCTGCTGGTCCTGCATTCCATTACATTACATTACTGGCATGTAGCGCACCCTCTTGTCCAATGTTATCCATTTATGCAGCTGGATATTTACTGAGGCAATTCTGGGTTAAGTACATTGACCAAGGGTACAACACAGTACCCCCGCGGGGGGTCGAACCGACCGCCTTTCGGTTATGAGTCCTGCTCCTTACCGCTATGCTACACTGCCAGTCCCAGACAATCACATACGCAGACTGCACCTCTGCATTCTACCTGCTTTCAACCTTAATCACACCGCCGAGAGCAGCAGCAGTAACTCCTCTTCCTCAAAATGCCGTCCGTTCTCCCTGGCTCCCACACTGAAACATGTTACCTGCACTTGCTGTTGTAACTCCACGTTTACGGCCACGCGCTGACACTGAAAGGCTTGACTCCACATGAGGTCGCCCGCTGAATGAAAGCCGCAAGTAAGAGTGGAACACCTCACACAGTTCCTCAGAAACACTGACGCTGTGGGCTTTTCAGAGAGCTGCTGATGCCTTTAAATCATGCAGTGATGGTCTGTGTGAGTGCGGAAACCTGCAAATTTGCATTGTACCCCCAGGAGTAGCCAGTGTTAACTGCAGATGAAGCTTTGGAGGAAATGCAGGTTTGCACCTTCAGCATCAACAGGCCTGTGTTTTCATGACTAGTAAAGGTACGTCAGGGGAAAGGGGCTAAGTGAGCAGAGCTGATTACAGGTGTCCCTGAAGAGGTGTGGCAGGTCAGGGAGGCACTGCACACAGGTGTTATTGGACCAGATATGCTGTCCCTTTCTTTCTACTCACACAGACCCTACAGATGTAGACTGCTCTTTGACATAAATCTATCGTTGCTGTGAGTTTGTATCTTCGTTATGGACGATGATGACACATTCAGAGTTGCAGAATACTTAGCATTCCACCTCAGATCTACATGTAAACTCCTGCACATAAATATTATAGTTCTGCTTGCAATAGTAAGAAGCCATTTTTCACATTGTTTTTAGAGCATTTTTCAACTGGTGTAAAGTGTAGGCTCCCAGTGTTTAGTGTGAGCACTTTTCATTTAGCAAGAATATACCTGTTTAGATTCTATTTTTTCCAGCAAACAGTAAAGTAATACATTTCTGAGCAGATAAAGTGTGATGTGCTGGATGGAAACACAGTGCTATGCTCCCAGTGAATAAAACAGATGAATAAAACAGTTAAATAAGATTACCACTTTGATGATTACCCTTGAGATACAGACTTTTCAAAATATTTTCAGGTGTGTAGGCAGATTCTTATATAATGAGATCAGACAATTCTACATAGTGGGGCATGAATAAAACATACAAATTATAAATAATTAATGAATTGTTTCAATATAGAAACATACTATGGGTGAATTTTGCCTAATGTCACAACTATCGAAGACTGGGTGAATAATCATTTTGTTTTGTTCGTCTGGAAAACACATGCAATCTTTTTCAACCCTTTTTCTCCGGGTTTGGCAAATCTTACAATAGATGTTTAAAACAAATTTCATTGTGCAATTGCCACATGTTTAATCTTCCAGTGCCTTGGATTATGTGAATCATATCTCGGGCAATTTGGTTTTATTACATGCAGTAAGTCTATTTGGGGAATTATGAGGAAAATCATTTCCATTTGGAAAGGGCATATATCACTTGGGATAACTACTGTTTCACAAAAATGTGCTCTATCACCTCTGTCATTTATAAAAAATAAAAAAAAACCCATATATATTCGAAATCCAAAAAGGTGCAGGTGATGTTTTAGTATAGTATTTTAGGTAATGTTTTGACATAAATAAATTTCCTAAAGCTACAGCTGACAGAAACGAAACATTACTTCACTGTAAACTTGTGCGATAACATTAACCTTACGTCCGGACACACCAACACACCCACATCTACAAACATACACACACTAGGATACATTTGGACGGACACATACCCACCGCGCCGGTCAGTCAATAAAACACGATTAAACTTGTGGCTGTCTGTAAGTTTAACTTCAAAGAAACTACATCGAAAAAATAAATCTGTCTTTAACGGAATCAGTGAGCCGCGTAAAGTAACGCCCTTACCTCCAGCAACAGCAGGCGGAGTCCAGTTGAGAAGATGCACTTGCGCTGCCCTCACTGTAATTATCAGTGTATCCCTGGAAATGATTTTGCCGATATGCACATATTGTTGTATTACTGGCACAGCACTGGAAAAATGGATTTTCGTTCTCCTGAAGCTAATTTATTCTCTCTCACTCAGCGTGTGTTTGTTGCAGACCGGACTCCAGCATCCTCTTCGGGTCGGCGCATAAAAGCTTGCCTTTCTCTGTCTCCCTCTGTATTTGAAGAAGCGTACGCGCCCCGAAGTGCACGCCTCTTACACCCGCCACTTACACCGTCATTAACCAATCATGTCTTCGCTCCACGTTGCTCCTCCAATCAAATCATGGAGGCGGTCGCTTGCTCCCGTTGGAATGATGTAATGGTCCAGTTTAGGTTCTGTGCTAACCTTTACCACACATGCAACACTGAGAGGATGACTTAATAGAGTGATGGACACTGTAACCTGCGACTTCTCAATATTATTCCTCCTCCGATGTCGTCACTTCTTTGTGATGAGTTGGATTTTGAGAGGTGTAATATCAAATTATTAGGTGCAGGCATTAATGCACTGAAGGGAACAAATAGGTCAACCTAATAAAACAGATAATGCCTTCATGCAAAATAATTTGCATTATTGTAATTTTGTGATTGATGCAAATTTGATGTGCTAATGTATTTGAAATATTGATACGTTGCGTCAATGGCAGTCTTTTAGCGGTTTATATAATTAGTTTATATCATTATTGATTCATTCATTTATTTATTTATCTTTATCATCGTTATAAAACTTCACTCTGCGGCACATGGAAGACATTTTTTTCTTTCCTCCAGCCAGAATTACTGCCGGCGGGTGGCATGCATTTCTGCAAAAACGCTCAGAGAGTGGATCTTGATTTAACCACACCCACGCTATTTGGAGAGCATAAGCACCAGTTTGATCAAATGAGTAGCTGTCTCAGCCAGACAACACCTGCTCTTCCGGTGTGCTGCATTGGAGGCTGTCTTAATAGCCCGGGGACTCTTTCTCCCGATGATGTCTTTTCTGCTGTTCAGTAGATGCTTGGTATTTGTTCCCTGTACACCCTTTGTATATCACATGTGATAGGTGTATAAAGACAATATCTGGAGCAGGGAGAAATTATGTAAGATATTTTTTAAAATGCTAAGAATGAGGCATTCTCAATTTTAAATGAAGCATTGGCAAGTACTATGCAATATTTTCTGCATCCAACTCAGGATTTGTTTAGAGAACACTTCTGTGGACATTCCCATTATCAAAATAACAAAAAAAAAAAACTAAAGCAGTGAAGTATTATAGTCCTTGTTAATATTGTTGAATTGTTAGTTATTCTGCCTTATGTATATATAACAGGTTTATTGTAACAGAGGGAAAACATTACCACCGGGTTCAGATTCAAACACCCTTCCAAACATGGCTTCAATTAACACTTTTTTGGAGAAATATAACTGGTGAGGGTGGAGGGAGGGGTCTCATGAGAGTGTCAATGTCCCTCAGAATGGCCGGGACCACAGGTGAGAGATTGATTGATCTATTGAGGGACCTTTCAAGCATACCTTGGAAACACAGTCACCTCTCACATACTTCGCTTTGGAGTTTTGGACAGTCCCAATTAGTTAACAAGACCAAACCAGAACAGCTTCCACCCAACTCTGATTGTGCTCTGATAAAAGCAAATAAGTAAACAACCAAGATATAAATAAATCAAACAGGGGATGAGCATACTATTGGAATAACAGAAAGGTAAACATGATCTTTGGTATCAGTGGCTGATAGATGTGAAATAGCTACTAGCAGACCATGCTGTTACTGACAGCGTCTTTCATTTTTCTAAAAATATTCTCAGGTATGTACATATTTATTCAGAATCTCTGAATTTTCTTCTTTGTCTTTCTTCAACACCCAGCTGCTCTTTGAAGCCATTCTGAGGAGCAGGAGAGCGTACATCGGCAAGTGTTCTCTGAAAAGTAAACCAGATAAATGGATTGCAAAGATTTGAAAGGGATTACATAAAATAAACTGGGATTTTCAACCCTCTCAACCCCTGAACCCCCGAGGCTTCATTCCCCCTCTTCATCTCCTCTCACACTTCTGTCAGTTTGTTGACTGTAGTGAACTTATTTCAGGTTCATCTGAAAGAAACTGTAGCAAAGCACAACTATTTTGACAGAAATTATTTCCAGGAGTGATTAAAGATCGCTTTAATCCAGCATATATGTTTTCGCACAGAATAAGCAGAGAGCACTTTTTTTTTTACATCACTGTGCCTACTGCATTAAAGAACACACATATTCAGATTACATTGTTTTATAGATTACACAACACTCAGTATCATATGTCGTTTGCAGAATCATACAGATTTACTCCAGTGATTGTTTTCATCATATCCTTTACATTCTGACAAATTTCCAAATCCTGTCTGCTGCCTTACGCACATTTATTGGCTCAAGTAAGTGATAAACTTGTGTAAACATACTCAGCGACAAAGTTACCAGAAAACATGTTGTCTCCTATCAGTAATTATATTACAGATTGTTTTCTTACTGAGATGTTTCTTCCTTCAACTGGCTCAGCTAAGAATACTGACGCATACTGACATATGTATGCATGTATGCATGCACTCATACTCAAGTTTGTTAGGTATAAATGGCACCAGCTGTTGTTCAGATTGCCCAGCGCTGCTGATTAAACAGACTCTGTGACAGACGTTTAAGATGCAGTCATCCCTGACAGTGTATGAGTGTAACTGAAGTCCCAATGAGAAAACGGGCTGATTGGATTCTTAGACCTGCCGATTTTCTTAGCCAATCAAATTTCATCACACTGCCCCTTCTGTTTATTCATCAGACCTGCAGGAAATGCAGTTTGGGGGGAAAGAAACAATTGTGCAATCTGACTAATCGGTTTAATAACCCTAATTGTATTCATTAAAAGCTATTAATGATAATATTACACAAATAAGCTTCTGAGAGAAAGCTGATTAAATTGCAAATTCAATGTATTACAGCACATCAGAATTTTATGCTAGGATTAATTAATGTTACTATGATTTTCCTGACAGAAATTAATCAACCAGATATACATTTATTTGTCATTATAAAAGAAATGAAAGAATATTTCAGTTTGTTGCAATCAGGGCCAGTTTTTTGAGCCGAAGGCTGACACTCAGTGCTTCTTATTAGTGTACTTTGAACATAGAGTGCATTTGAGCTACATTTTTCAGATGCCTGAGAATGTGATTCTCCACCAGGGACACATCTATTGGATGACAGCAGCAAAGCAAAAGTGTATTAATTGCCATTTCCTCATGTGTATATAGCCAAATACTCACAGTATATTATTTCCACATCATCATCTCTACATATTATGAAGTCTGTTTACAGGATTGCCAACCCTCAAGCATCCACTGAAGTGTGAACATCACAGCGAATGCGTGAGAGCCTGTGTTTACATTAGGGGCAGGTGAAAAAACAAATGGCATAACGCAATGCATTATGGGATGGCACATATAAAGTGTAGCTGAGATGTTGGAGGGTCTTTCAAAAGCGGTATGCTATCGTGAGAGGGCCGAGGAGGGGGGTGGGGTGCAAAGGCAGGAGGGCAGTCATCTCCTGAAGAGGTCTCTCAGCAGGGCAGCAGATGCTTAACGTGAGCAGTCTGGAAGCGCTGTGGCAGGTTCTGAGCAGGAGATACCGAACAGGAGAGCTCGACGCGGGGCGGCGACTTGCGTGCCTGTGCCTTTAAGGGCCCCTGCACAGATTTTGCAGTTAATGTGCGGGACCTGTACGCCCATCGAGCCGCTCTGCCACGCCGCATGAAAAAACAATCACATCCCTTGAAATCCGGGATTAAGTTGGATTAGGCAGGCAAATGTTAATTCCCCGGGGCTTGTACATGGGACTTTATTGTGCTTGTCTGGGCTTGGTCTGTCACTGGGGGACAGTCACGTTGCATTTGACACAGAAACACCCTCACCCTGCAGGCCCCAGGCTGACGTTCGGTTTTTCCAGCAGATCTCTGCATTGAATGACACCACAGCATCGAGAGCCTCCCATAACTCCACTGAGGGCAACGTGACCGAGACAATTCCTTGAATACCATGTATTCCCCCAAATTTTTTGCATAGTACAACTGGGGTAAACTACCACTGGTATTCAATCAAGAATAGATTAGACACCATACACATTCACCACACTGTACTGTTCTCTTTCCCTGTATTGCAAGTAAAAAGAGACAAATCATCATCACATCATGTCATCAGTTCTGAACAGTTATGATTCATCTTTACCGGTGCTGGTATGATTTTGTTTCTCAAATAATGGAAGGGGAATTTGTATCTTGGTCGTGGTAGTATTGTTGAGATCGCTAATGCTCAAGGTCGATCATATCCATTGATCCAGTGTTAGGTCACAGTGCTGAGTCATCATTGCGCAGGTTAAGTGGCTGGCTTCCCCCAGCTTCTCCTCTTCTCCTCTCCCAAAGGCAGCCAGTCACACAGCAGTGCCTTTTAAACCGACTCCACAGCCTCTGATAGAGCAGGCAGGGCTGCAGAAAAGAAACTCAAATGTTCTGTCTATCTGTACACATCATTGGATATCCTGTAGTGGCTTTCTGTAGTTTCTGTTTGTGTTTGTTGTCTAAAGGGCAAGGGCAAACAACTGGGACAAATTTATATAAACATACGGTATATATATATATATATATATATAGGGAGAGAGAGAGAGGTAGATAGATACAGATATACATATATATAAAGATATATAAATATATAAAATTAAGGGATAGATGCTTTCCCTCTGTATTTTCAAAGTGCGTTCTTTTGCCTTATTCCCTGAGAGTGACTTACCCGTTGTTTTTCTGAGAATAGTGTAATCTGAGCGCGTTTACATGGCTGATGTAATGTGTGCGATGCGGTCACTGACTCAGCCTCCGTCAGCTTCCGAACATATGCCACCACGCAGACGCGTCCTAATGGCCGTCTGCCCACTGGGGGCTCCATGCACCACCCAATTAGAGCGGGACGTCGATGGCATCGGTAATTGCAATTCAATACCGGCTCACGGGGAAAGGACTGCTGAAAGGTTTATGTTTGCATAATGAAGGCAAAGGGACCTTTCAGTGAATCTGTTTATTCTTCTGAACATACAGGCTAGATGTTCAAGGGGTAGCTGTAGACATTCATGGTTGCTTACCATTTTCTTATTGTGATGAGACAATGTTAATGTAACACTCATGATGTAGCTTTCCAAACAGAATGCAACTTTAAATCTGGCTTATGCTGATCTTAATATTGAATTCAGTGGTACATTTAGCTTTTCAAGTTATTCATATACATGTGTTTGGCATTCTGCTGTCTTTTAACCAATGTAAACTGATGGTTTACATTGGTTAATGGGCAAAATGTGAGGAATTAAATCAACACCCTCAAGAACTGAATGTATTTGTTACATCATTTTGATTTATCTTTTTTCTATATTTAATAAATGTTGTATTTACCTGTTAAGGACTCATGTGGAAATGTCATCCCTTATGACATCACTCATACATGTGGAAAATGCACATATGGCCTTATAATCTTATTGGCATTTTAAACTAAATCCATTACCTACATGACTGTGATTTAAAAAAAAAATCTTCTGTTATGATGTTAACACTTGCTGTCTGCTAAGGAGGTGCCAAATGTGAGGAAATATTAGGTTGAATTTAATGGTGCAACCACACATCTGTAAATTCTGAGCCAATTCTCAGAATGAAGCAGAAACACAGGTCATAAATTGCGATGCATGAGTGATGTTAAAATTTCAATAATCAGGATTAAATCATAAAAAATGATTTAGGTCCAGTTGATTCCATCTGGGAAAGCATAAAATGTATATACATGCTTTACATTTATGAGGAAAATATTGGTGAATTTACATGCAAATTAAACACACTTAATATCACGAATGCCTGTTCGTGTGATATAAATAGATTCTTTTTCCTGGTGTAGATTGGTTGCAAAAATTTAAATAATGTGGCCCAATCACAGGTTGTAGTCTCTCTGCATGTTGCCGTGGAGACGCAGTGAGCCACCAGACCCCAAAAGAGCACTGGGGAATATTTCGGGAGCAGATGTCAGCTCAGTGGTCAGGGTGCTGATGGATTATCTCATACATTACAGCAGGATAGGCCTAATTATAGGCCACGGCTTCAGAGCAAAGACAGAGGAAGAGAGTGATTTTATTTTTCTATAAAGAGCCCTATTCATCCACATCACAGTCACAAAGTGTTTCATAACGTGTTCTTCAGTTTAAGTGCCTTTAGCTAGAGTCCCTGTGCAGCAGATTGTTATTACCTGACATGGTGTGCATAGCAACAACATGATCTATATGGCTATCACTCCATTGTCAAAATAAAGTAATAAAAATAACTGACATATGGCCTTATGTTGTTATGGTTTACATGCACAGGTGAGCTGCATGACGTAACGCTAACGCTGTTCCTCATTACCATTCGCCTCGTGGGCAGATAGAGGACACAAATTAAAAGCTGGCTGAGTGAACACTTAAAACAATTAAGTCGATACAGATGAGATATCCTGCAGATAGCCTGCATCATGACACCGATGATGCAGAGTGTTCCCATTCTAGCTGCTCTCCACGAAGCGCTGCAGATATCAGGTCACTGCACATACACGCCGTAAAAACGCTGCCCTCGCCCTGCACACGCGAAAGGCGCGAAAGAGTTCGGCTGCGTCGCCAAACAAAGGAAGGGCCGCAAGTCCGTGCGCGCGGGGGAGAGACGGAGGCGCAGAACCGTCCGGCGGACCGTTCGCCGAACAGCCACTCTAATTAAACCGCGACGCGCCGAATGGGCAATCAATCCAGGGAAATGAAGCGTTTGGCAGCTTGGTGAGCCGTTACCGAGGGCTGCAGCCACGCCACCTGGTGCGGTCTTCACACAACCTGCCGGCGCAGACACACTGGGGACCGCCGGGCGCATTTGTCTCCGCACACCGTCACCGTCAACCGCCCCCCCCCCCCCCCCGTCTGCCCTTGATAAAAAAAACCCGACGTCCTCAACGCACTGCAGCTGCCATCTTTTACCATTATCGGCCAAGTTAAGAGAGAGGAAAGTTTTCGAGGTTGGGCTTTCAGGGGTTGGCGTAATCAGCGGTTAATCAGCACATGTAGAGGGAGCCCTGCTGAGCTCTGGCCGTACCCATTCTTTAATTAATGCCCTTGCTTTTTGCCCCAGGAGGAACGGCTTTCCCTGGAGGAATGATGACATTGGTAACAGGAACAGTATTGCCTACTGGTTTTGGAATAATATGAATAATATGCTTGCGTGCACACACACACACACACAAACACACACACACACACACACACACACACACAAGCTCATACTAACAAACCTACAAACACAGAAGCACCAGAGGAAAGATGCTCTCATTACAGAGATCCATTTCAGGGAGGATTGCGTGGGAGGCCTAGTTTTTATCTACAAAAGATTCACGGTGGCAGTCATTTTTTTAGTTACTCAAGACTTGACTGCACTAGACATGCAAATTAGTGTTGTTTAAAGGTGAGTATATAAGATTTCCACTGACAAGCAAGAATACTGGAACACAGAGTGCTACCTCGGATACTAATTTTCCTTAATATTAAGCAACAAGAGGTTAAAGTAAACAAGCTTTTCCTTCTAGCGCTTACTTTCATGAGAACACCAGAGCAGCATACTGTATAATTAATTCTCAGGTATATGAGACCTAAAACCACTCACTAAGAACGATAGGTTATTGTACAATACAATACTTTTCTGATGTAGCCATCAAAATCAATTCATGATTGTCTGCTGGCAGGTCCTGCACTGCAATTATTATGTTTAACAACCTCAGAATGGTCCCAGAGCACAAATACCATTGTGAGTTGCCATGACAACACAGAAAACACATCTCAACTTCACAGAAATGTAAAGAACAAAATAAGATTTTATTTAATCTCTTTTTTTTTGTTATGTCAGTTCCAGCTTTTTTTTTTTCTTTAGAAAACGATATTCATGTCTTTAACATATATACAAACAAAGTAGACAGTGCAGATTAAAAATAGTTTGTCTCTCTTTCCAGTAAATACAACATATTTGGAAATTTTAAAAAATAAAAGCAGCCTCTCCCTTTTGTAAATAAATCCCCAGAATTCTCCACACAATTGGGAAAGGGAGGAGACGCCATGAACATCTGCAAAGTTATGCAACAGGAACAGAAAATCATATTTAATGATTTTTATCTTCATTTAAGCCAGAAATATTGGACATTTTTGCACAAACATTCACATTGTTTCCCCACACACAGGAAAATACATTCTTAAAATACAAAGCCATATAATATAGATTTCATTACATAATATATAAGAGAAAATCAGGTTTTTAGTTAACGGTTTCCTTAGATTTATAGTGTTGTCCGTGAAGAACCTGTGTCAGCTTTTAAAGAAACAGCTGACACCAAGGCTCATTTTCTGATATGAGGTGTTGGAGCAAAACTGCAGGTCTAAGAGCAGGGTGGTTTCATACGACAGACAAGAGGAAACATCAAGTGTACTAAGGACACTGCATTAAGGATGCTGAAGTCTATAAACCCGTGATTCAATAACCCCACTCTATAGGTGACATTTTACATTCTGCCACCAATGATAATAATGTCTTACTTTTAGAAAGGAATCCAGTGATTGATGGATGAGACCAAACTAAGTAGCCCTAAGTAGCGCTCATTCTTATCTGGCCAGAGTTCACCATACCAATGGCTCCTAATGGCTATCCAGACTGAACAACGAGCATAGAAATGCTGAACCTGAAAATAGACTTGTGCTGACAAGACATTGTGCTGGCGTTCAAACGGCAACAATTCAAGATAGTCTCGACACAGACACGGTGCAGGATTCAGAAAATGCTTTTAACTCAGACTAATATATTTCCGTGAACATGGATATCTTGACTGGTGTAGCTAATACACTTCTTTAAGTAACACATGGATTTCTAGGCATAGATTGATTGTTCAGTCTAAAACCTAATCTTCCACACGAGTGCGAGTTGACAGATTAATGGTGGATCTAAACTCAAAACAAAGACTGAGGTGGCATGCAAGCCACCAGTGGAAATAATTTCAATTTGACATGTTTGTATTCTGAGGACATTCTTTTAGAGGGTCTGTACAATGGGGTTTATTTTCAACATCTGTTTTTAAGTGGGGAGCTTACTGACCAAGATCTGCAGGGAAACGTTAGTTGAACTGAATGAAAAGTCTCATTTAAGCAATTAAAATGAAGTCACCACTGGCAGTTTTCTTCAATAACTATTTAAAAGACTGATCAGATTTACAATCCTACTCTACTTCACAGCACCAGAATTTTTTTTTTGCAGATGCTCACATCACATATTTATTTATTAGCACAATATTTACCTAAATGTCCACCTAAAATCTGTGTGGTGTTAGTGATAAAACACTTTGACAGGGGCCAAAGAGCTGCACCTTTCAAACACATAAATAGCTGTCTGTGACTTCCAAAACAATCAATGCGTTTCTCAGTCATTAACTTTAAGGCTTTGGTTTCTCGTTTTGAACGATGGTCACAATGGTGATTCTCAATACATTAACAGTCTTGGAAGGGCTTAATATAACCTGATACTTAATTGCATTTAAAAAAAAAGTCAGAGCTGCTAGCACTGAGATCTGGCACAACCACACTGAAGGTCAAGTGCCTGGGACTGGTTTGCCTGTAATAACTGGTAAAATCAAGAAGCAGACCACATGAGCTGCTGTTACACTCCAACTTAGGGACTGCTTTTCTAATGCTCAAAAAAAAAAAAGCGCAAAAATGCTGCATGCTGGACAAGAAGCAATGTCTTCATGTTAGCCACTGCAAGAGCTCTATACTGCTTTGTCGCAATAAGAAATGCAGAAAGCTGCAAGGCAAATTTTTACATGGATCCTCTACATGTTAAGATCAAGGTGTCATCACCAAAAGGAATGCCAGTCAGCCTCACATTCTTTGTGTTACTGGCTATACAAGATCCATCACTCTCATACGCATATTGTAAAGGTGTGGTTTGCTTTAACGTATTTACACAAAAAAAATTACCCCCTGGATGTTTAGATGTAGTTCACAGTCCAGTATTAAGGACTGAATGTCCACATAGTAAGTGTTTATTGTAAACTCCAGAGCATGCTGGTATGGGACAGACTGCTCAGAGGCTGCCTTTAAGATATGCTGAAAAGGAGAGTGCTGTTGCGATTCATCTCAAAGAAGGGATTACAGGAATAAGAATTTAAAATACGTTTACAGCACAGCACAAAGCCTGGGTGCATGAATAATAGATGTCAGTTTTACCAACTTTCAAACATAAAAGGACAGACAGCGGTCACATACTCCAGTCACAACTAGCCTAACGGAGATGTAACAATGCATTTGGTGCCAAAACAAATCTTTTATCCATACAAATTTTGCATTTCGTGGACATTCACAGGAAATTTTCATTTAGACTTTTAGATTTTTTTGTCTTTTTTTTTTTTTTTTTTTTGAATCTTCAAAGATGACATGAATACTACCATCACAGTGAGCAGTTTATCAACTGCATGTTTTGTGATTTTGCACCAGGTACATTAACACATTAACTCAAAGCTGTCTTTTAAACCAAGTACCCTAGCTTTAGCCAAAAATCTAAAAATGCTTTGTTTCTCCAACCATGATGCAAACATCCACCCTGCTCCTCTATCTGCAAATGTACCTGCTCAACAACAAGGGCCTCCGTGTAAAAAATGCACATATTAAATCAAATTGTTACCAACCAACTGCTTCCACCAATAAACAATTCAAAGATGACTATTCAGCAATGAACATGTTTCTTTCATATAATTTTTTGCAGGTCAAGCATGCTAGACACAAGAAAGATCATCAAAAGTAGCATGACACAGGCAAAGAGACCAGCAGGACAGTACAGTATTTAAATCTACTGTAGTCTTTACCCATTATGTACAAAGGCCTTGTGCATCTGAATGTTCTTGAGACTGATGTAAAGTAAAAAATATATTTGATCTCTGATAGCAGTGGGATTATTGATTACATTGCTTTTTAACTGTAACAGCAAGGAGTAAGTTACATTTAACAAGAAGGAACACCAACGCCACTTCTCATCACAATATACACAGTTTCCAGTGGATCAAACGGCAAGTTTTCTCTTCACCAGAAAAGGAGTCTTCTCCTCCTCCTCCTCCCCTTGGATTGGGTAGGTCATGTGAGGCATTTCAGCCAATCAGAGTGCACATTACATGTGCAAAGAGAACAGTATCATGTCCATACCCCTAAACCTTTACAGCCTGAGATTCACTGGCACATTCTGAAAAATGTGGGAAAACCACATGAAGATGATGCTAATGGAAAAAGACATCATATTCATTATAGCTCACACACAAACAACAAGAGCAGAGGTTTAAAAGTGCAGCCATGTCAATCAACGAGACTTTAATAAATGCAAATTTTAGCTCAGATATATACACATACAGCGTTATGGCTTTTATTCAGTCTTGAGTCCAGACATCAGCTCGGCTTCAGTAACTGTCATCCTGCAACGGTCATTTCTACTTTAAGATGGCATTTCACCTTTGTTATGTATCTGAAGTCTTTATTTGGATGGGACCTGACCTAAACAGTTGTCTTCCCCAAGATTATTTGGGAGTCTGCCAAACATATAACGTATGCCCATGAGATGAAAATCTGATGATTTAAACAAACAAGAATCGGCAATTACGAGCTTCTTAACTGTGTAGAGTAACCTTTTTGCTCGTTAAAACATTGCTATTGAGCAATGCAAACTTTTGTTATTTATAGCTTTCTGCTTTCTTTTAAGCTTTCCCAGTTGCTGGTGCATTAATGCAGTGATCATTAGGTGGAAATGATGTTTCTGCCTCATGACATTTGGTGCTTGAAAAGGATATTCTGTACTGAGGCAAAACGCAGTCTACACACCCCATTCAATGATTTAAAATTACAGTTCCGATATAGCTCCTCTGGTATCTCTGTAATATTGATTGTGAGTTAAAAAGTTGAAAATATAAAAACATAAAACTCAACACCCATTCTCTAACTATAACAAAATAAGAAAAATGCATCATATCTTTTTTTGAGAGTATGTAGTGTTCAATGGGCTTTAAATACATTAATAAAACCTTGAGCTGTTAAAATGGTTTCATTAGGCATTTTTGTGGGCATCTGGCTGATGGTTTAAAAATGGGTGGCTGGGATGGGCAGATCCTGAACTTGCTCTGGGACAGCCCCCTGATTAAAACTTCCACCAATGGCAGAACCGGCTCATAAGTAAAGTGCAATTCCACATTTGTACTCCATGCAAAGTTTAGAAAAAAAAAGCATGGAGGGTCACATGTACATCTCTCCTCTCCCTTGCAGAAGAGCCGAGACTAACTACAATTCTGTAAGTGCTGCTTAGTGGGCAAGTTATGACATCATTGACATTTCGGTCGTTACTAAAGAATATCTTTAAACTTATCTCTTTGGATCTGCTGGTCGCCTGTATCTGAAAACAGAGGAGGCACAGGTTCACAGACAGGGGAACACGAACAGTCAAACACTGTCTTCAGATCGGTGCTCGTTTTCAGCTAAAAAGTACAATTACAGTCAGAGGGAGCGATTCAATCAAAGCGCAGGGGTTAGGCCTTAGCTTTCAATTGAGAAATTTTTATTATTTTTACATTATCTAGACCTTTCTTTCAGCTATAAGTACAATTAAAAATGATGTCAAAAAATTAAGGCAAAACTCCTTAGCGCTTGAATTAAATCTCCCCCGTAATTACAATTACTCAGATATTTGCCATAATTACAAGACATACAGTCACATAACAAGCAACAACATTGACAATTCAATATCACTGTCCTTTATATTGTGGATCACAAGCTCATCAAGGTGCAAAATACTGAATCTTGAAACAGATTAGAACCGTGAATCGTAAAGGGCTGGCACAATCTAGCCCTGTACAGTAACACCCCATCAAAGTCCTCTTATTCTTAACATCTTCTCTGCATCTGTGTGCATTTTGGAAAGGCCATTGGGTGCTGCTCTGGACTAACTACCAGCGTTCCAGACATGTAATAAATGCTCCCCATATTACGCTGGGGAAAGCTGTGTAGTCCTGGATGCTGAATAAGCACAAGCTTTTCAAGGTGGTACTGTAACAGGTTCTGTACAACATCTGCATATAAGCAAGACCCAAAACCAGGAACGTAAGCCAGAAAAAAACAATGCAACTCACATATCTGAAAAGACTGCATAATTCTACAATGCTGAAAAATACACATTCAGTACATCCATGGATATACAAATATTTGTTTTTAAAATATATAAAAAAACAACAGGCCCACACAGGTATTTCTTGGCTAATACCAAACAATTACAATAAAATATGTCCCCTTTGCCTATTTTTAAACATACACAGTTTGAGGGATTTTTATTTTTACTGGTCACTTTCACTTTATGTAGGGGATTGCAACCAAATAAAATGCTCTGAGTGCATGTTCGAAAAGGTTTTGATGACCAGCTCCAGGTTTACTTTGAAATACCTCCACATACAGCTTACAAAATTTTAGATGCAAAAATGACCATTACTCTTTGCTTTAGTACAACTGATAGTCTTCAATATTTTTATGAACAGAATAAACTGCACCAGACAAATATTTGCATATCCAGTAGAGATACTACAAACATAGAATGAACAAAAAATAACATTCAATTATGCAAATTCAGTCAGTACAGTAAGGTTTTTTAGTTTTGTTTTTTTTTTACAATAAACTTTTCTAAAATACAATTTGAACAATCTTCAACAATATATATATATCCCACTATGCCTACTTCCAATAAAAGTATAACCCAGAGTTTTTCTAAGCCACAACTCACGTAAACTCATGAGTTTCAGATTTCAGCATTTGGTAGAATAGAGTTATAAAGAGTGTTATAGCCCTTTCATGGATGACAGCAAACAGTGTAACTTCAAAAATAAACATTGTTTTAAGATTTCATCAAAACAGCTGGCTTTGGTCTCCTCTAAATTTTCATAAATACATAAAACTAGAAAAGTTTCTCTTGATGCACCAAAGACCTAATTCCGCCCAAGAAATCAGCCTGTTGTTGTCGACTAAGTGTTTTCTCAACATTAAGGTAATACAAACGGGCAAAAACACGCCAAAGAAAAGACTGGAATGGACACAGAATAAATCCGGAATACACATAATGGCAAAATGATTCTGGAATGCAATCCCGATAGGTTTTCCTACAAAAATAAACAGTATCTCTTCTGGCGTTAGAGCCACATGTTCACCAATGCCTCCCAATCAGGCAGCTTCAAGGAAAACGGTACTCTTCTGAAAATAAAGATGGCCAAATAAACCGCAAGAATGCTGTGACTCTGCAGAAGCACAACATCACCACTGAAAGAGACTGCTTCTCTTCGTCTGGATGAACGGACCTGTGGTGATTTCACAGCTCGCCTTCAGGAAGAAGAAAAATAACTGCTTCCTGCAACAAAAAAAAAATTGTTCCATTTTCCACAGTATATGTGGCAATAAAATACAAGATTGTATCACCGTGGCCGTCCATCTTTCCAGTCAAAATGGGAAAGGTCTGGCTTCCGAGTACGAGTGAGAATGGAATGGGTGAGAGCCGTTTAAACAAGATCAAGAATCGTTCCATTTCTTCGTCAAAAATAATTCACCGTCCAAAAAAATTTTTTTTTTTTTTAATCCCGCTCCTGAATAAACCACTCTGTAGAGCAAACTATAAAACTGTTGAACACTCCACCTAAAGAGAGTCTCAGTAACAATGAAAGAGAGAGAGAGATGCACTTACGAATCTACATCTGTGATGTAAAAATAATAATAAATAAAGAGGAGAAAGCACAGGGATGGGGTAAAACTCTCCCGGACTCAGCGCTGTAACGGCTGCCTCTCTGTCTGCAGCTCCACCCTGGCGCAGGGGCCAGGTGAGCGGGAAACGGGTCCCAGCGCGTGCGTACACACGCACACTCACACACAGCCTCAAAAACAGCGTCACCGAGCGCTGCGCTCAGAGCTCCGCTGACTGATGTGTGCCGCTTGTCTATGTGTCCGCCCTCAGCCTCTTCCTGGGCTGGGCCGGGAAGGGAGCCCCCAGGGGCCGGGGGAGGGGGCAACCAAGGCTGTAAGCTCACGGCTTCTGGGGACCCGGAGACAGCACCACTGGAGTGGACAGCCCGTCCACACTGAGCGCGGGAATATGGATCTGATTGCTTCCGTTGGAGGGGAACTGGAATAAAATAAAAAAAATAAAAAACCCACAGTTTGACTGATAAGCACCCCGAGAGTGAGCGATAAGATTTGTTCCTGTCCTGAGAGAGTGGTTTCAAAGCAACAACTATGTCACAGTAGAAAAGCGGATGAACTAGTTATTGTTTTGGATTTATTGCTATATATTACCTGCAGGCATAAAAAGGCATACAAATATATGTATGTTTATTTTTACAAACATATACATACATACACGCAAGCACACATACACGTACACACACATACACACACACACACACACACACACACACACATATATATATATGTACTTGGTTGGTAAAATTCAATTATAACACGAGTAAGAATCAATAGGTTTGATTGTTTAAAAGGCAGACAAAGTGAGAAATTGATCTGTTAAAATCCACCAGTGTCTCAGCGAGGTTTGGCTTAGGCCTGTACTGTCGCTGTGCACCAGCAGAGGGAGCTGATGCTCTGGTTCTAGGGAGCAGTCCATCTGAGTGCAGTAGGGAGGTGCATCTGAAGTGCCTGCATTTCCAGTGTGTACGATTGGACAACAGACAGACAGGTGACCTGCTCCTACCTGGAAGGAGAGCTTGGCCGGGCTGCGGGGGGCAATGGGACTGAGCGTGCTCCAGAAGTGGATGGTGGAGGGGAGGGGGCTGGGCGTCAGCAGGACAGGGGTCTGCCAGAGAGACAGAGCGAGAGATGAGCACCTCAAAAACCAGTACACACTAAAACTCCACCCTTTAAACCCAGGAAACGGTGCTGCCATTCACTCCTCTGTTGTCCTGGGGGAAAAAAAGCCAAAAAAGAAAAACGTGTTTCCATGTACATGAGATATTGTGAGGTACTGTGAGGACTCTGCCGTGAGGTGCTGGGAATTTCGCACCGAATAAAAAACGGCAGCTGAACGGTGACGCTTGCGACGCCCACGCGGCACCAGCCGGCGCCCGCTGGCTACGCTGCGCCCTCTCAGAGGAATCTCTGGGTCCCCTCTGAGCGTGGGCGGAGCTCAGATCACAGCGGCGGAGGTGCGGTTGGCTGCCTGCAGCTCGGTCGGGCCCCAGTGCCCGGGGCCGACGGGAGCCTGTGTGCCTCAGTGACCGCGCTGTTCGAAATGCTTTGCTCTCAGCTTTTATCTGGGCCACAGGCTGAGATCAAGGCCTCCCCCTGTGTCCACAAAGCCTCTATCAGAGGTGCTAGTGAGGACACCCAGAAGCAATGAGGCATAGCACTCCATAACAGGGCTTATCACCCAAAGGTTTTCGGTTCGATTCCGCAGTGGGGCACTACTGTTGTACTGCTGGGTGAAGTACCTAGCCTGAACTACCTTTGTAAATATCCAGCTGTATACATGGGTATCAAGTAAAAACTGTAAGATGCGCAAGTCATTACAATACATTATGGGCATTTAGCAGACGCTCTTATCCAGAGCAACTTACATAGGTTACAGTTTTTACATGTTATCCATTTACACAGCTGGATACTTACTGAGGCAATTGTGGGTTAACTACCTTGCCAAAGGGTACAGCAGCAGTGGAGAACTGAACCAGCAACCTTTCAGTCACAAGCTCTGCTCCTTACATAGCATTATGATGTATTATGAATTTGTGTTCTAAGACCTGTTGCATCGTAGTATACTTGGCTTTTGACAGAGTGCACAAGTTAATCTGTGGTAGGGCTTGAATAGTGTCACGCTCACACTCACTGGTCTGGGAGTGTTGTGAGCCTGGTCTGACACTGTTGCTTGTTTAAATTAAACGGATACACCTGTGTTCTATTGCGATGAAAGTCGCTCCGGAGAAGAGCATCTGCTAAATGCATGTAATGTAATATAATAAGAGCACCTTGTGACTCTCCACTCACCAGTGCATGGGAGGTAATGACTGTGGGCGTCAGGGTGTTGGTAGCACTGCCAGGGGCCAGGAGGCTGTTGACCGCCGCATTGACCTTGTCCAGGGACAGACCTGCGGGCAGCAGGGTCGGGGAGGAGGGAAGCTCCAGGACTTTGGGCTTCTTGGATTTAGGAGGCTGACCTTCCTGGGGCGCGGTGCCAGGAAGGGCCACTGCTGGCGTGACAGAGTTTTCTGGGCGAGAGAGAAACCGACATCATCAGCGGTGGACTAAACCTAATTAATGCAGTGGTACCGGTGCTGCGCTCATAGCGGGGGGGGGGGTTCTGTGGAGCTGACTTTTGGGCTCACGTTACAATTAATCTCACTGTACCGATCCAACCCAGCTAACAGAGACATTTAAATTGCTCTTTCACCTTCCGCCGAGTATAGTAAGCCATGCTTTCAGTCTCCATGAATGAAGTCAGTTATAGTGGTCTGTGCAGATCACCTTAAAATGCTGAGGCTATGGAATCATTCCTCCCTTGGGAATGTTTTTGTTGTTGATTAGATTATATCAGCAATTTCATGAGCCACATCAATGAAGCCCTATTCTGATATCTAAAGCAAACAAAATACTAAAGCACACTGAAAGGTAATGGCTATTTGAATAGTAAATAGCTTAGCATTTAAAAGCTCTTGCTTTATATATCTAAACAAATCTCAACTGACAAATCCACTGTTTAGCAAAAGAAACAATTAATTTGTCAAACAATTTTGGAAAATTAACGCTAAAAAAATCCCATTTGGCAGACTGTACGGATCACCTCCCTACAGCTAACTGGTCCCCCAGCACTACTTGCTGACTCAGTTTCTAAGATATCTCTTCTTTCCTTGCACTAAGCGCACAGAACACTCTGACCTAAAATTATGCTTTATTAAAACAGCACTTATCAATCATTAACAAAGTTTAATATCGCAAAGCTTGGTGGGCACCGCTCAGCTTGTTCTGGTGCAGTGAAAGTTAGGAATAGATAATGTTCGGGAGATGTAGGCCTTGAAGCACAGCAGGCTGCATACACATTTGGCAGTGGGAAAGCACTTTTAGGATCAAAGCCTTACTCCACACTATTCTCACCACAGGCAGCTCACTTTATAGTTGCTCTGTATCATAGTGGGCTCAAAAGCTGAAGGTGGGTGCTCTTGGCTTACCTGGTAGCTCTGCCTTGTCTTTGCCCTCCCCTTCGCCCTCCCCCACAGGCTGGCTGGCTGGCTCCACGCAGGGGGGAGGGGCTTCCACCGCGGGCGGGACCTCGGCGCCTCCCGGTACCGGCACTGGCACTGGCACCGGCACTGGCACGGGCTCAGGAACCTGGCGGAGAGGGGGGAGAGAAAGGTCAGAGCAAACCCATGAATAAACAGAGCCTTTCCTGCCGTCCAAAACATCGCCCTGCAGTGTGCTCTGAAAAAGGAGGCGGACTGCAGGGGGGCGCACGGTCCCCCACCTCTTCCACGTGCTTCTCCTCCAGGCCCACGATCTCCAGCAGCTCCTCCTCGGACGGGAGGCTGGGCTCTTTGATGGGCGCGGCGGGGGCGGCGGGAGTGGCGTGCGCTGCAGGCGCAGCGGGCGTGGTGGCCGGCGGTTTGATCACCACGAAGACCTGGTGGCTCTGCTGCGGGGTCACCACGCACTCGCCCGAGGCCACGGGTGTGCCGACGGAGGCCAGGGGGATGAGGGGAGTGAGGGAGTTCGGGTCCGAAACGCTGGTCAGGTAGATCTGAGGGGGATCTCCCTGACTTTGGGCTTTCTGTGGCTGGGAGCTTTGAGGCTAAAATAACATCAAAGGGAAACGTTAGGCCTCACTGCAGTGGTACCACTCATGAACAAGAGTGAAATACAGTATTACTGGCAGCAGTGTGGTTTAGTGGTAACTGAAAGGTTTATGATTTGATTCCCTGCTGGAGCACTGCCTTTCTACCCTTGGGCAAGGTACCCCAAAAAAATCACCTAAGTAAATATCCAGTTGTATACATGAATAATATGGAAAAATTGTAACCTATGTAAGTCGCAGTCGCTTTAGTCTGCTAAATGACAATAAAATAATAATCTAATGTAATGCAATGTACTTGTACAAATCTTTTTAGTGTCTTCAGCTGATCGAGAGATCATTTTGTACAGCAGCACACAAGTACATAAAATGGAACCAATAGCCACAAATAAAATCAACAACCAAGTTAACTAAAAGAGGTCTGCACCTAATTATATTAGTCTTTAGATCAATGACTTTAAAGATACTGCAGGAGTACTGCTGAAAGCCACTTCTGCAGAAGGAGTTCAGAGGTGGTAGGTTCTTTGGTGTAATTGAGCACTGTTCAGAATGACCTGTCACTCACCGTGTTGCCGGTAGCCGACCCTGACGGGGTCTGGGGGCTGAGGGCAGGGGTGGCGCAGGGCGAGGGCTGGGTGACTATCACCTGCAGGCTGCTCTCCACGAAGCCCCGACCCTGCGAAGAACCCTGCCCCTCCACCGCACGCAGGGGCACCTGACCGAGGACAGACACTTCAGACAGCCTATCCCTGTGGAGCTCTCACAACCGGCCATGATACAGCGGTTGCCATGATACAGCCATTCTTACCTTCAGTAACTAATCAAGGGATTATAAAAAAGAACAGAAAACAGGCTAACTTCTAAACTAACAGTGATGAATGGTAAATTCAGATAAAGGCTGTTTATGGAAGATATTTTCAGTTATTTTGTATTTTGTGCAATCCCACTTTACATATTTTCAGCTAACATTTCTACATTTCTATGTCAAAAATCAGTAGTGTAAGACTAGAATTGCTAGAACCATGAAGTTCATTCTTTCCCAGCAGTAACAGTTCAGGTCACAGCTCAACTCTCTTCAGACATTCCTGATTACACTGGCTGTGTTTTAAATGATCTCTTTTGCAAAATTCTTCCAAAAACTGTCCAACATTTAATAAGCTTACGAGAAATGCTGCAAATCTATAACTACAAAAGTCCCTCCTGAGTTCTGTACTTTCCATTGATTTAAACACAAATGAGGAATTGCCCAGTGGCGGTTCTGCTCTCAGCCCACTGTGCTTAGATGTCCCTTGAACATAGCCTGGAGAAAACTTCCAATACTTAATCATGTACCATCAGCAGTCAAGGCAGCATAGCACCTATCTTTTCAACCCGGAACTGTCCAGGCTGAGTGGACAGCATCCATAGCACCTATCCTTTACAATGGGACCAGACCAGGCTGAGAGGATTGCACCCACACAGCCAGACAGGTGTGGCACCTCACCTCTGGCAGCACCTTGTCGGCGCTGGGCGCTTTGGGGAGGGTGTCCAGGGGCAGCGAGAGCTCGGTCTTGATGGGCTTCTGGGCCTTGTAGGGGGTCTGCAGGGACTGGATGGTGAAGGTGGAGTACAGGCCCGACTTCATGTAGTCGTTCCGGGAGTTGCGCTGGACAGAGCTGGGGGAGGACCGCTGGACCTGCAGGTTTTTGGACAGGCAGGCTGGGGCAGCGCCCCCCGTGGCCTTACCCAGGCCTGCCACGTCCACCTGGGTCTCCTGCCGCTGGGACTCCTCCCCCCCTCGGACCCCCTCCCCGGCGGACGGGTCAGGGTAGGTCACAAACTTGTAGACAAACTTCTGTCCACTTACTTTCTTGATTATATTCTGTGGAAGGGGTTAGGAGTTAGAGAATTACTGTCTATAGAGAAGTAAAAAGATCATTTACCTGAGTACCCTAATGCCAATCTTGTAAATATTTACAGAACATATATACAACCAGAACTTTGTAAGTGTAGTACTTCATTTTTACACCAAAAAAGGCATAAAAGGTAGTTAAACTGATTCAACTAGGAAATGTATCTGCATGCCACTATGGTGATTTTACAACAATCAACAGTATGTAATTTTTAAAAAACACATAATTTAACAAATCTGTTTGCTAACACTTGTTTGTGGAGTGAAAGAATTCTTGTTAATTCATACAGCATGTTCATGTACAACCTCACCTAACACAGTCATAGAGCAGTGGCCATTATTTCCAAGTTTACCATAACTGGATCCAGAAAAGCTTACAAATGCAACTGTTGCCTAAGAGCAACGGTGCTGCCTAACAATGCTTCTGTGGAAAAGTACAATGTCGCAGCACAAAACTCGGTCTGCTTTGGCTTCCTCGCAACAGCATTTGCAGTGACAGTATCTGCGTACTCTACTGCGTAGCACAAATAGATGCATCATCGGTTACAGTGGCAGTTGCATGCATTCATAATGGACAGTGCTGCGGTGACAGTCCTTGAAATAGACTCAAGGCTGTGGGCCTTGTTGTGGCTGTTCCCGGTGTGATACGCGGGCCCCGCCCACGGCCCTGTCGGGCGCGCGCGCGCGCTCGGCCTACCTTGTCGTAGTAGTATCTGAGCGCCCGGCTGAGCTTGTCGTAGTTCATGTTGGTCTTGTTCTTGCGGAGACCCCAGAGCCGCGCCACCTCCTCGGCATCCAGCAGCTTGAACTCGCCGTCGGTGGAGGTCCAGGAGATGAGGTGGCGGTGGCTGTGGTCCTCCAGCAGGTGCAGCAGGAACTGCCAGAGGGTGATGGACGGGTCCATGGCTGGCGGGGGGGGTCAGAGGGAGACAGAGAGCAGAGCTGCTTCACAACGGGAGCGCAGGAGGGGGGGCGCCTACATGTCTCAGTGGCATTTCACTACCCTTTGGCAAGGAATAAAAGCCCCAGGAAAACAGACGCTCTAATAAGCAGGGGAACCATGTCCTACGAGTCAAAGATAAAGACCATGATGACAGCTACCTGTCACGCGCAGACCGCGAGAGCGCGCGTTTGTGGGTGTGATCGTCCTGACCAGTGACTGCTGTCATCACAGGATAGTACGGTCACAGCGAGGCTCGCTGCCGAAACACGGGCCAAGCACAAACACGGAAAGGCCGAGACGCACAAGTTAAGGAAGAGCGCGCTCGGCATGCAAATTAAGCCCATTACCATTTTCCCCAATTACGTAACTCCCATCGAACACCCTGGAAACCATCACCGTGGCAATAAGTGTATAGGCAACTGTTACTAAGGAAGAAGAAGGCATTGTTGTGTTAATTCCCCCCGGTGTCCAACGTGAAAACTATCAATGAAATGAATGAAAATGGTTTATGCACAATGTATGATGTTAGCGATGTTGAAAAGATGGCTAGACACCTGTTAAGAGAGCGTCACTTTAAAATGAATATGGAAAATTTTCGTACGCATTAACACATGAACGAAGATGCCGGTGAGAAATCAAAGTGCCATTATTTTCACAAGAACAAGTATGTAGGCCGGTGCTTAAATGACTCTGCACTGACGCCATCCCTGCCTTATGACTCAACACCACTATAAACGCCACACAGACCTCCCCATCGGCCACACGAGAGAACCATTAACCCAAAAAACCTCCCAAAAGATCACTGAACAACACTACTGCCGTTCAAGCAATTTACAAGCTTCAATGTTCAGCGCTGACACAGTGACCAAAATACAGCGCCGATTACCGCAGGGAACTGGAGCCATTTCATGCCAAATTATAAAATTCACCCGTGATGAAACTCTGTTTATGACACTTGCATCAGCGTGAAGAGTGACAATTAAGTGTTTCCACTGCTAGCAGGACAAGAGCTAAAGCCCAGTCACTGGAGGGCCAGTCTAATAAATACGTGGGCCAACTTCGCAATACACCACATCTGAGGAATTCCCATCTGTGCAATGCCACAGAAATATACTCTTTTTTTTCAGAAGAGGAATGCATATAGTTATTTAACTCATTTAATTCTACACAGAAAACCAACATGAAAGATGTTGACATGATATTAGACCTATATGCTTATAGAGCTTATATGGGATTACATTCATAAAACCTTGCAAACACAAGAGCTGTAAAAAACTGGCAGATCTAACTGAAACAAGTCCGTCAACTTTCATGTCTCGTCTTCACCACAATCCTGCAAAAAAGGTGTTTTGTGCGAAAGTGCAACGACACCTGATAGACCTGCTGGGACAAGACAGTCATCACGAGACTGCAGACTTTCTCATGAAAACACCGAGATAACATCACCCATCGAAATACGGTAAAGCTCTTGTAAAGGAATGTAAAGGAAAGGTCATAAAAAAAAAAAACTTTCTTCTCAACTGTTTGACCTTTCACACCAGAGTCACTGCCTTGTTTCAGGGAGCTATTTCTAGGTATTCTGTCACACCCTATTGCCTGGTACTGGCTTATCTGTGGATGTGTGTGCTGCAAAATATTTCACTAACAGTAATTCTTACGTGAAATGAATGCAAGGTCATGCTGCTTAGTGAAAAGTCAGTGCCTGTCCTAAATTCAACACATAAGAGTTACTAGAGGACAAAAATGTTGTTTCAAAAAGATATTAAATGAAGTATTAACAGTTGTGAAGTTCACTCTGAAAAAGGACTACCTTTCCAAGGCCACGTTTGGAAAGATGACATATTTGTAGGTGTAACGCCACACGGACAACAAATGTTTGTTTTCCACTCACATGTGTCCAGGTGTGCTTAAACATGTTAAATATGCTGTTGGCAGGTGGGGTGTGGTTGAACATGGGTCATTCCAGGTATAGCTGGCTACCTTGTACTCAGTGCAGTCAGCAAGTGGTTAGACCACGTTTGACAGAAAAAGCTGTGTTCATGAGACAGGATGGGGGAGAAAGCAGCACAGAATAATTATATTAGAATAAGTATATCACGCAGTCTGTATAGTACTCTTTTTTATTATTTTACATTCTTCCACAGCTAACTACACCTCTGGGTAATGTAAGTAAAAGCAGTTCATTTTTTTCCAGAAAGACCTGTGCCCCCTGGCTAAAGAGGCCAAAATGTAAAGTGCAGGTTTTCACACTTAAGTTGATTTAACTATAACCTTAGAAGCTCTGACTGACATTTACATTCTGACTTTTCCTGTAGTTTTGTGGATAGCTTGGTACAGAGAACACTATCTATATCCTCTGCACATATTAATGGCCTGTGAGGAAATTCAGGATCAAACACGTTTTAAATTCTGCCAGAGTTTTCATGTAGGTCTTCATTCTGTGCAACCAGTCCACACAGGGATCTCTTGCCTGGACACGTTCTTTGTCTGTTCTCTAACAAAGCATTCTCACAGACAAAATTCAGGATCAACAACTGTTTAGACCAGAAGAAATAAAAAGTCCATTTCTTCAAATAGTAATTGCAGCTACAGGTGCATTCAGGGACAGATCTTTCAATTACTCGGCTTATACAAATATGCTGAACTTCTGCAATAAATATAGATTTTATGCTGATTTGAGATTACATTAGATTAGTCTCACATCAGAAGACTGAAAAGTAGATGATTTTTTTCACCAACATACCTCAGATAAAATGCACTATTAGTTTACTAGCTTACTGGTTATTTTTTCGGTCTGTTCCACAGAATCACCTCTGCTGCAGAGTTCCAATAAGAGTTGGCCAAACAGACTATGTATCTAGGGAGTGCACAGGGTTAATGCCCTTGAAACATCTGTTTAGCATGACAAGACTGCATCAGATAGCACATGACACCTGTGCCTCAGCCTTTGAAGTGCAAATACACACTCGAGCCAGTAGTTTCAGATCTGCAGCGGAGAAGAACAAGATACATCACGTTATGGCCAAAAGAACCGTATACCATCTGAACCACATAAAGTTAAATAAAACAGCGCTGCTCTCAGCATCTCAGTCTTCATGTGTAATACAGGATGTTTGATCACCATTGAGGGCTCGGCTATTGTTTAGTCGTGACTAAGTGGACAGCTACCGCGATCCAATTTCAAAAGCTGAATGACCAAACTATCACAGCCCAGCCAATTAGGGCCTCATGTTTTTTCAGTCTGGAACCAAAGATAACATAATAGGATAAGGCTGGACACAATATGCCCAGACAAAGCAGTGTGCCACATTGATCAAATATCACCAGAACTGTGCCCTCAAAGATAACGATGAGATTGCCAGACTGTTCATACACCAGAGAAGAACTAGGAGAAACAGAACCAGAAGAGTGCTACACAAATATATTACATTTCTAACCTGTTCACTCATTATTTGAAATATATCTGAAAACATTCATTTTAAACAGTTTGTCCTTTTTCCTTCAAAACTGGAGCCTGTTCCTCTGCTCTCCTCTACCCACAGTCCTACCTCTATTCTTTCTGTATTCAACTACAGCTTTTTGGAAAATCTAGGGGACAAGGAGAAACGCTGGCCCCATTTACACTGCATTGAAGCAGGGCAAATGCTGGGAGGTTCAGTTTAGCAGCAGGGACCTGTTTCATCACTCTTACCGATTTTTAATTGGCTAATTCTTCAGGAAAGTGCCATGCCTGTCACTGGCTTGCCTAGCATGTCCTGCATAGGATGGAGAACACCATGAAGCTACTCAAGTCAGTACAACAGGTTATGGGAAACAGAAAAACGACCAGTGTAAATCTTTCTTGTTCAATGAAATATTTTTGACTCGAGCACAGCTGTGCACAATCTCATCTTTAGTATTCAGGTATCATACAGGCTATAACAACAATTCTATCCAATAAGGAAAAAAAAGAGGGTGTTTTATTTACTCTGACTGCCAAAAATTTACTTCATGGAGTTAAAAGCAGTAATATGAGAGTACAACATCAGTGTAACACCTCAAAAAGTAATTAAATTAAAGATTAATGCAAGCTGAAAAACAGGGTGTCATCCGCATAATACTACCTCCACAGCAATGTGACACTAAGCAGGTCTGATTTTAATGGCGTTCTAATACTGTCCACTGGTGCTGCCATGCAAGAGAACAAGGTATAGTACCTCTGCTGTGTTTATGTACCCATTTTACATAAAAATCATTTATTAAAAATTACACCGCATTACAATCTCTGCATTTTACTGTCGGCCTGTACTCCTAAGGCAGCACTACGTTGCAATTTAATGCTACGATCAAATAAATTATGAGTGTATACAAGGCTACTGTACGTTCAGTGCGAAGGAAGCATACAAGAAGCAGACCACTGCCCTTGAAAACAGCACACTCTTTTATCTGTGCTGCCTGTAATTTAAAAGGTTAGAGGACACAAAGAACAAAGCCTGCTAGACACTTTTATATTTCTGCTGCTGGATATCATGTAAACATTTTGAAAACAACACATTTTCTCAGCACTCTTGGCTCAACTTCTCTCAGGACACAGAATTCAGAAAGTTGAAGGTCTTGGAGTTGACCGGAAACTACACCAGTCTCCTTTGAGCTGGTCACTCTGTCTTTGCTTCATTATAAAAATGTAAATCAAATTAAAAGTAATCAAACTGAATAATGAGACAAAATTCAAGCAACATGTTTTAACTGTAACATGGTCACCTCACAAAAGATGCAAAAGATGTTTACTGTGTCACCCAGTCACCCATGCAGCGTGACACAGTAAACACTGCCTTTCCTGCTAGATGCTGATATAACAGTTAAGTCCCAGATGAATTGATTCAAATCAAAATGCAAACAGCAGAGCACAGCACTGCAATAACATACGGCGACTAGAGGGGGACATAACTTCTCAGAACATTCACCTCACTTGGCAGGCTTAGAAAGCCGTGCCAAATAGGCCGGTCAGTCCGATTAAGAACTTCTGCAGTCAGACCCTAACTTTCCAATTAGAATCCTTTTAGTGTAATGTGGGCACATTTGCATGACTTACAGAGAGCCTTAACTTTCAAAAAAAAAAAAATACTCAGTGGTAGCCCTCGCTCATTTGAGCAGGCTCATGGGTAACCTGCTATGGGAAAAACCGGTGGCCAGTGTTTGCGTTTGTGGTGGGCAGTGTTTTTCTTCCCTGTGTCGCAGGGTTTGTCTGTGTAGCCTGATTCTATTGTGTGTGGTGACACATTTAGCCAGTGGTTTGTGGTATGCCATCTATACTTTGCAAAACTTGCACTTATCATTTTAGCGGGTTTTTTTCTCCCCCAAAAAAATGTTCCCACTTCTTTGCCATGATGCATCTGACGCCACGCTCAAAAAGTTCAGGGAATAAACGCGTTGCTATGGTTTCATACCACACGCATTTCAAAACGACATATCCCACCCACTTTCAGTGGCTTACCAGAAAGATGCTAAGAAGATTAATGGGTTCAGAAGTCTTACTACAGTACTACAGTGTAGGACTGGCTATGCTCATATGATACCCATTTTTACTTTACTGGAATGGATTCAAACAAAATTGATCTTACTTGCTGAACTATTTAATAGGAATAATTACAGTACTTCAGCATTTGTTATAATGCTTCCAATTCTTTGATAAGCACTCAGCCACCCCTACAAGAGACAAGAATATTGCGTCCCCATGCAGGGTCCTTTACCGCAAATACTCCTTTCATTTTAGATCATCTATGCAGGCTTATTTATGGGCTACACAATGTGCAGAATTGTAAATCTCAGTAAGCCCCAGGTGCATGGGAATCAGCGTACAGTGTTTCTCAATCCTACTCCTGGAGCCCACCTGCCCTGCATATCTTCTATCTATCTTTGCTCCAAACACACCTGATTGAAATGACTAGCATGCTCTTGATTAAATCAGGTGTGCTCAACTAATCAAAAGTGCCACTGATGAGTTCAGTCAGGTAGGTAGAGCAGGGAAAGATGGAAAACGTGCAGAGCAGGGGGGCCCCAGGACCAGGATTGAGAATCAGTGGCGTAACAAATACAACCAGACTGTAACCAAGCAGAAATTTAATTCAGTATCATAAAACCTGGACAGTTTTAATACAGTCATATTGGTAAATAATTCCATATGCTGACAGATTTTTTCTGAAGGCAGTGATCACTGGCGTGGCATTTTGAGAAGGCCCCATACTGTACTCCTAAACTCACCACAATGACAAGATCAATGACAGTAGCACCCCGCGGGAATAAGCAGAGAACAGAATCCCCCCACCTTGCATAAGCGGTTAGGCACAGCTGCCCTTTACAGTCTGCACACTGCCTTGTGGCAGTGAAAACCGCGCTCTGCTCATTCCTCCTGGTGCACACTTTTATAAGCCGAGCCGGTACAATGCAGCAATAGCCACACCACACCACACCCGCAAGGCTAGGCAGAAATCCCCCACAGTGCACTGAACCCCGACGAGCAGAAAACCCGAGCACCACAACTCAGTCCCTAAGGGGACAGGATATATGACTAGGTGACAAGGTGACCCATCATACAATCATGAACAAAGCAAGGCCTTCACAATGAAACAACCTGCCAGCGAACAAAGACCTTGGGTGTTTTTCATAGCTTCAACCCAGAGATTAAGCCTCTTGTTCGAACGAGGTGTCTTGTAACATTACTTACATTGGGTGAAAACCCAGAGCTGCTTATTAAATAACTATTTTAATATTGTTTAAAATGACAGGAACTGGAATACATAGACACACACTGAAATGCTATATGCACCGCTGATATGCTATTAGGCTGGATGTCTGGCCATTTAGCTTTAATAATTTTTCCATCTCCTCACCAGGATCACAATGTTTCATGTCACAAGTCTGTTTTCATCCTTTTGTCGAAAAGAAGTTAAAACTTATGTGATAAGTCAGGTACAGTTTACTCATAACTACATCAGTGGGCTTGAACACCACTGACTAAACCCTGCACCTTGCAGCTATGACACTGTGATCTGCTACTGATGTGGATGACATAAGCTAGACCAGAGCAGAATGACAAGAACAAATAATGAACCCCAAAAGAATGAGGCCAATCAGACTGAATCTCAGTGTTCATCAAGGCCAGAGTTATGACCTGGAGGAGCACGCGTTCCTCTTCTGAAGGCACTTGTGTCACTGATGTGTGATACGAGTCAACGCACCAAAGTAATGTCTTCTCTAAAGCCCTCTCTGCCAAAGCCGATATCAGAAACGGACAGCTCTAATCCTTCCTATAATAGAAAATGGTTGAGAATGACGTTCTTCCAATGATACAGTTCACAGACGATCCTCTATCAGACTGGGAAAACAGCAGAAACTATGATCATCACAAATGGCCTTAAACTACTATAAGGACACCCGCCGTGAGTTACTGTGAAGTCATCTCTGAATTGGCCCATTGTGCATGTTCATTTTCATTCCTTGCAAGAGATTATTGTACTTCATGTAAACAGTCACATGTGTTTTCCACTGTTTCTAATTTACATAAGCTGCCTCTGCAATGCTTCTCTCTAATGCAGCCCTGTGTGCGGTATTCAAATGATTTTCACCAGAGCAGCCTGTAGTTTCTCACACTTTCAAAAGATCAAAATAACAAGACACCCTTTCTGCCACGATTTGGTCTTCTACACTCAACGTCCAACACAACTGCGTGAACTTAAACAGCACAGTGGTAAACAATAGCGTTGCAGTATTGCCATCATTCAACGTGTACTGCAGCTTTCTTCTGCTATCAAAAAGCTGTCAGGGCAATAGGCTACGTATGTGTCTGTTCAATTTGGGCCAAAGTTCAGATCTTGCTTCTGGAGCAAACTGACACAACAAAACGTTTCCATTGTTCAAAGGGGAAATGTAACGTGACATTTCCATTAGCCTAGCCACATCTCAGCTAATATTCCTCCTGTTTCACTTTCTGCTGCACATACGCTTCCTTGCAGACCTCTTATTTCAGAATAGTGAAATAAGTGACACTTCCAGTTATTTGCACTGTTTTTTTTTTTTTTTTTTTAGCTCAACTATTGTTATAGTACAATAAAGTCATATGAGACCACGGACATATTTCAAGTGGACCTGGGAGCATGATAATGTATCAAGAGATGCCACAATTTGATGACTGTCCCTCAGCTGACCGTCTCTCATCTAACTGACTGATGAGCCAGATGACCCACAGAGGTACGACACACATACATGAGCAGTCTGTCCTCTGTGGTGACGGAAGGGAAAACTGGAATTGCATAAATTCGGAGCTCACACATCACTTCACTTTTCAGTTCCTGCCTCTCAATTGCAAGACAGCTGAGTGAGCTGATAAGAAGATACTTGCCCTGGGAAAAAGCCAATAGTCATGACATATGCCGTAATATTGTGAATTAAATTGGTTGAGCAGCTTCAAATGTTAAGAATTGATCACGTTGATCTGGTAACAGTGAGTAAACTACTTCATCCACAATTCAGAGCATCATGCATTCACGAATGGTGCAGAAGTTTCTTTTGACAACAGCACGGCACAGAAAACATGGTAGCACTGTGGGCACATCAAAACAACACTGATAAATAATCAAACAGACATTATGACTCAGAAGAGGTTTTATTTCACTTCCTGTTGTCCTAAATCTCTGTCAACCTGGGCCATGCCACAAGTCACCACCAAAAAAAAAAACAACAAAATGTAGTCATCAGCTCAGCATACAAGAAATGGTAAGCCTGATACTGATCCCCTCAAATAACTAGTGTCTTGACCAGCTGCACAGATCAGATCGGGGGAGGTAATTTTATGCAAATGAACTAACTGTAGTCTGTCTCAGGAGAGGGAGGGAAGACACAGATGTATTGAACAGCACAAATGCATGACTCCTCACCGCATGTATAGCTCTGCATGCTGGCTAGCTGCCATGGCATTCTGTTGGTATTAATGAGACCAACTAAATCATTTCAACACCTCCTACCTTAACCCCCCCCAAAAAAAAAAAATCCAAGCTATCACTAAAAAGAAAATACTGACCTCTCCAGGGGAGTCTCAGTAATTTACTTCTGGAATTGATTCAGATTTGGAAAATGACATGCAACCAAATACCAGCCATTGTTTTCCCAAAATGTACCAATTCAGCGTCCACATTATGCTCAGCCTAGTGGGACTGCCTTTTCTCACTTTTCATTCACAATCTTCGGTGTGACAACACCAAAACAGGATTGAGTACAATATGATTTAGTACTGCTTTTTTTTTTTTTTTTTTTTACTCGTTGAGATCATAATCCCACCTTTGAATTTGCAGTTTGACAGCTAAAGCTTCTTATCAGACAAATACCATGACAGTTTGCTACACTTCTTTGTCTGGTTTATTGGCTTCCTGTCAATGCTGAATTTCTGACTTTATTTTCCGCTGCAGTGTTTAGGAGATGAGGATTCACTTAGTACTTAAACTTTCAAAATTTATCAAAATGTCTATAAACAACAAACATATATCAGGACCTGTTGACTGAAATCTCTGTGACCTGGAAGTGTACTACTGAGATTTCAAGATACATGAGAAAAGACAACAAATGTGACCAACTTCACCTAATGTGACCAACTTCACCAAAACATCCCATTTCCATAGCTGTGCTATACTGGACAAAAATATATATTCTCACTTCGTTTCTAATTTCATCTCACCTTTCTACCTGTCAAACTGGTGCTGTGGATTGACTCAAGAGCCAGTTAACACCATACCGAAGGACCTGCTAGTCATACACCCAGCGAGACTGTGGGGTTCCGTGTAAACGGTCAGACTAGACTGCAACATGATTTCCACCGTGGACCGACTGACAGACATGATTTTAAAACACAAATGCCATCATCGCTGTGTCTGTTTCATGCTGTTGTTAGTTTTTGCCGTCGCGTTCTTGTGAAACATGTACCATCCGGTTACTGCCCTTACAATACCAGTTTGCATCACTGCATTAATATTTTCTACATTCTTATGATTTGTTTTTTTTTCTGTCCAATATTTAAGTTATACTTTTTGCTGTGGCTCTCCTACGCTGTGCTCTAAAAATGACTCTTCGTCGTGATTTTGACAATCTGCCAGGTGCTTGATGTACAGTAAGTTTAACAGCAGCGATTTTGTTACAGTCATATTTTGTTTCTATTCTACACACAACCACGGCAGTAATGAACCGAACTGAGCCGCGCAGGGACCGAGGAAACGGATTGGAATGCAACCCACATATTTTGCTATCTACCAAACTGAACTGATGCCCTCCAGTGTGATCTTTGGACGCGTCATTTTGGTGCGATTAGCAAAGATTCAATAGTTTTAAGTTACGAACCACTGTTTGTCAGGGTGCTAGAAAGGCTAGCTATGTAAGAAAGGCTGGCTATGTAATAAAGCCATCAAACGTTACATGTAGTATTAAGCCTTTTTGATCTAGCTAACGTTAGGTACGAGGTAAAAAGTAACCAGTTATCATCTTGACAGCGTAGGTAGTTAGCTAACTTACATTAGCTATTTCGCTAGCTGACAAATAGAACCGTAATCAGGTAACGTTAGTTGACAATGTCAAGTACTCAAAGACTACTGCTAGCTCGCAAGTACCTGCTAAGCCACCAAATCAAAACTTACCACTTAAAAGAGGATTTGAATCCATGTTTTGCGAAGTCTCTTATTCTATGTGTGTGGTTACATCCATTCTGATTTTGTTCAACGAAGATGTCAAAAGTCGATTTGAGTGGTGAGACAAACAACGAAATACGATCTTCAGATACAATCCGCTTTTGTAGCTAATTATGTAACATGACTCTGATACTAATACATACATCTCTTCCACCATGCCAGCTATCTATCTAGACTAACTACCCAGCTAGCCATAGCTAGCTCTGATAGCTAGCTAGCTGATGTTGTTTGTCTGTCAAAATGTTCTCTTTTCGTTAGCCACTACTGCGTTGGCGCCAGTCAACTAGCTAACTGGGTACTGCTGTTTCAATGCCGTAGCTAGTTTTAATTTCCGGAGTCCATCGGTGATAGCCGATCGATAAAATTGTTCAATTTTAAACCGTATCGAGGACCCCCCCTCGTTCACAGCTAGCTAGTCAGCCACTCCGTTTCAATTATACGAGACGTTAAGCTAGCTAGCTAAGCTAGCTAAGCAGAGACGCAATTCCACTTTAAAAAGCACCGCAAAATGTCTTCTCGCGTCCTTCGTAATAACAGGGGTTTTCCGTAGTGGTCCATGATACGCATCGGTCACCGAACAGTGCGCCCTTTCGCGATCCGTCAGCGTGCAGTCGAGATCCCTCTGCTTTTGCTTTTCCTCTTTTGCTTCCTGTTTCCACAAACGCCTCGGCTACTTTCGCGTTCCGCTCTAAGCTCCTTTGGTCGGTATTGCTGTCTGCAAAGGCTGCAAACTGAACCAACGTCACCGGGTCCGTGACGTTTATGGTTCCCAGAAAAAAATAATAATACCAGCATGTGCGGGGGGATTAGGGGTTATATTTGATGCTTGCGCTCATACCGCTGGGTCCTTCACTTTGCACACATCCTCGAACATCACTGAAGAGGACAGCTATGTCCAACCTAGCTCGTTAACCGCTCACGTTAAATAATGTTTACTTTTCCACCTTCTCCTTTGGCAAGTCAGCAACAGTGACAAGCACTGCAATAGTGCCAGTGTCAGCCAGATAACCAGAGCTACAACCTCCTTATCTTTCTCCTTTAAAGCATATCGTTCTGACTTTCTTACTAGCTGGCTATTTACCAGAACGATTTGATAAAACAGACATAGCGTCAGATTTTTTCCTTTTTCATTTCTAAATCTGGAAGTAATAGAAGTGTATTCATGTTGTTCGTTGCACGTGGTAATATTGTACCAGGAAGAAAAAAATAACTGTTCTAAGCCAAATCAGAACACCCTGGTCCCTTTCTCATGGAATCTGCTGCTTACATTTTTTGTCGAGTGCCAGCCTAAGTTTAATCATCAGTATCTGAACGTACACAATTAAGAGTGTCACAATCATTTGATATGCATTTTGTAAGAGGAATACATAATATACTACATGGTCCATTACGTTAGATTTTGACTTACATGAGCCAGATGACACAATTAGCTAAATAATTCTGTCATTGTCGCTTAGTTTTAAAAAATGAAATGAGATGAAAATGCACATTTTGATCCTCTCTACCACTGACATCACTTGTATCTGTTTATACAGCTTGTTATTTACTGAAGTAATTCGGGTTAAGAAGTGTCATCTGGGAATCAGCCCAGTAACGTGCTGGAGGGCTCACTTGTCATAGTGCCATATTGTGTAATATGCTATTATTATCATAAAAACTGTAAACATTAACCTGTTTCTTTGAATAGGTTTTTCACTCATATGTGGCAAGCTAATATGAATTTAACTATTAGTGTCAGAAGCTAGATAGACAGATGCATTAGATTCGGAGTCTTTGGTTGAGCTGATGGAAGGCCTCACTTAAGTATTTGATTTTGTCGAAAAAATAACTGTACAATGGTGTGCAGGTTGCATATTTATGTGTGCTTGAACAATATTTGCAACTGGAATAGCATTAGGTTTACTCAACCATCTTCCAAGTGGAAATTAGCTGCACAGTTTAGCTGATTTGCCTCCTTGCTCTACTTATTAACTATTAGCCTAATAGCCTAAGTATCGCTCTGTCAAAACTCTCTTATTATAAGACTGACTGCCTCTGCAAAAAAATCTGTTTCTGTTAAAATATTGTGTGTCCCACAACTTATATCAGGTTTACAGGGAGTGAATTTTTCTAGTGTGCGGGGGTGTTCATGTGTCCATTTGTGTCAGTGTGTGCCTGTTTGTACCAATAAGAAAAAGAATGCTATTTTGGGAGGCAGGTCTTATATTCCTGCTGCAATTCAACTTCCAGTTTCCATGGTAACCGTTACTAGTGTAATGGGGACTCCATCACGAAAGACTAATCATATGAGGGGATATGACGGAAAGTGGAAAATATAATTTTGGAGTCATTCATTTTGTGTTTCAAGTTTCTCGGAATTCTTTGTATACTGACCAGAGGAGAACAAATAAAAAGGAGAGAACACAGTTGGAAGCTCATGAATAAACCCAAAACTCTGTGCTGTGTCAAGGAAACAGCACCAACATTTATTTTTATATATTTTTATTGGCCTGCGCACAAAGACTGTCATTGAGAATAAGAGTACAGCGATCAACATAATTGTCATGCTTTTTGTGCAGCAGGGAAAATTTCTCATACTTTTCCCTAACGAGCATCTATGTGAAAAGTGCATCTAGACAGTGGCAGAGCAGCAGTCAGAATATCAATATTACCCACTCTATCATTACTGGTCAGCACAAAGATGAGATGATCTCTTTTCCACACAGACAAGTTCCCTGCATCCCAGCACACCAGAATGCACACATCCATTGCAGACTGCAGAAGTTTAAAAATAAGACCTGAGTATATGTACTGCAGGACCTACAGAAGGAGGACCTGTCAGAATGCTCCAGCATTCTCTAAATGTGTGATGGTAGTAAAAGGGAAAGAAAATGAATTTAATACAAAATGTACAGTAGTTGAAGAAGTGAAATTAAACCAGATTTCAGCTTGTAGTCTGTTCTTGTTACAACATCCTTTGGACACAGTACACTTATTTTTCCATGTGGTCAGCATCAGTTACAAATGTGTGTTAAGCAGCTGTTAATGGATAGTGAGTGAATTAGATCATAAATAGGTGCTATGTTTCTATACATAGACATAATTTTAAAAGTTGATTTTGAATAAACATTATTATTATTTGATTATACGGACAAAGCCAGGTGTAAGGAAAGATGTTTAAATGAGAGAGGGGAGAAATGTATGGTGTAGCAAAGGGCGAGAGCAGTCACCCCACCCCAGTCTCGTTGGTATGGCAGTCAGAGCGCATACTCAACCGTAGTGACAGCACTCTGTCACATATCGGCTGAATATAAATATGGATATATATCCCCATCTGCTTCCACAGATTTCAGAGAGACCTCTGGAATCATTCCCCAAATGATAATTTTCATATCTGAAGTGATAGTATAATACCAAATATAGCTACATAAACCAAGAATAGTTTTGACCTCTTGGTAGAATTTGGCTATCATAGTGATCCCTAAATGGTACCTTCACCCACTGCAAAAGCCTTCAAAACACTCATCACCAATGCTCACCTTTCTCTCTCAACAAAATCCTCTTCCTTCCTGAATCTGTCACTTCTGATTGAAAAACCATCAAATGAAAAAAAAAAAAAGATCATGTTTAAGTATTGTATTCATCATAGCCTCACACCTCTGCATAACCTGACCATTGAACATGCCTCAAATTAAGAAACAAAAACAGGGTGATTAGAAGACACCAGAATGAATAAAAAAGAAAAAAAGAGCTTGATCGAAATGAAAGGCTTAGAAGAATCCCCCTCCCCCAGAGTGTGGTTTTGAGTTCCTTTGTGACTACTTCGCCTTTTGCTGTTCTGTTTGAAGCTGTGGGTGGGTTAACAGTGGGCTTATCAGAAATGACAAGCATTTACTGTAGAGATTACTACTTTCACTACCATACTTGGGCCTGTTCATTGCACATTTCCCTCGGTTTATCTCCTGATGCGCTGAAAGGGTTCAGTTGTGTGTCTGTGGTTGTTAAGGTAAATAAACAGTTAAGTGTGAAGGCAAGACCTTTCATAAACATTTGACATACATGTATTGTGTTTGTAGACAATAAGCAGAGGGCTGGGCATTCTTTAAGGAAATGGCATATGCACAAAAGGCGGTCTCACACTGGTGAAAGGCTGGTCATGTGACCTGCTTCTTATTTTACTCACATTTTGATTGTCATCTTGAATACCCTATTTTTAATTTAACGGCTTGATATTCAGCTAACTAGCTACTATGTGAATGAAAGTGGAACAGCAAAGCAAAAGAGACTACCATTTCTCTGAATGCTGCAGACCAAACAATACAGGAGAATATTATAATCTGTCAACTTGAGACAGCTCTTCCACTTAGACAGGTAACTGCTAGTATAATAGATCAGGTACTCATCATTTTTTATCAAATTAGCCAGCAGATGAAATGTTAGTTACTTGCTGTGACACCACTGTGACAGTCATGTTGAAAAAAGAGTAGACATCTGACATCTTTTCACAGCTGACTGCACCTCAAGATCATGCATGGAAAGAGTTTACTTTTCAGACTGATCCAAGTCTGCAGGGGCCATCAACAGAGCAGTGTCACTTTTGGAAATGGCCAACTAGAGATAATTGGAAATAGTAGCTAGAGCGGTTTTGTTTCATTATCATGAACAATAGTCTACACAAAGTCTTATAGCTGCCCCTTGAATAACTATTCCTCTGAACTCGTTTAAGTTACACCTCATAAGAGCAATACACTTGATTTTTGTAAGTTTTTTCTTCCTCAGTTGAGGCATAAGTGAAACAGAAATTGTTAGCTCATATTAAACAGGTAGTTAAAGTTTATTTAGATGGGCTGCATTCTGATAAAGAAAAAAATGTTCTCCTTCAGAAATACATAAGCAATGACTGTGACCAGCAACATGGAATGAACTGTGACTCCAAATATGACTAGGTGCATAGTTTTTTTTAATTCTTATATTCACACTATTCTATGCTTTGAAATTCTACTTGCCGTAATCCGTTCTCATCTTCATCAAATCAACTTAACAACAGTACTCAGTATTGTGGAGAAATGAGAATAAATATCCACACTAGTCATGTCAAATAAAGAAACATGATGCCAGATATGTCTGAAAACCTGTTGCCCAGTTTACTCAGAAGGGTGTCTTGGAAAAAAACATTCAACCTGCCTTCAAGGCAAGTTCGCTTCAGCTCCCATTTCTCTGTGCAAAAATATCATGTTTAAAACTTACAGAGTGAGATATGAACCTGATATGTTACAACCATGTAGAAGAACAATACAAAGGCCATCTTCTTGAACTCAGAGAAGGTCTAAATGTATGATTTACAACACCTCTCTCCTCATTTCTTCTGGCAGATCTTTCAGACCCTGAAGCTCTCTTAAGCCCTGTTAAAAGACATTCATTGAATAAACACAAAGAAGTCAATAATCAACCCCACGTACAATTCTTTCATGCACTAAAATATAAACTGAGTACCATAAATTATTGTCTTCTTATACATTTGGAATTCTGAGTTATTTAGTCAACTACACTCATAACCATCTACACTCAACATCATTTCAAAAAAAGAATAGGCTTTCAGCAAATGTAAATTATGAGTGAAATGGTGTTGGTAAAATGTGCATACCTAGTGTCTCCTATGTGTCTCCACAGGTGCACAAGTTAATTTTAAAGTGTTATTAGTCGTTGTTATTCGTGCCTCAACTTTCAGGGAGGCTACTAGTTAAAGACAGCAAATTCAAAAAACACTATACATTTATACAAAAGTGGAATCTGATTTAATTAAATCATAGGGGCTAAAATATTTGAATATTTTCTCATAATGGCAGAATTATTAAAAGGACACCTAAACTGCTACCTACCTCCAATACCATGCGAATATTGGCTTTGATTTTTGCTGAGTCTTTGGTCAATGCTTCCGTATATCTAAAAATACAAGTGAAGATGGATCAGGGTTACCAAAAAGTTCAAAATCAGGTGTACGGATTTAAGTTTAATGTTCACAAAACCAACATCAAATGATATAACATTTAAACATTTGCACATTTCAGATTAATCCAGCAAAACAGTGTGAATAATTTTTTTTTCCACAGGTAGAAGCAGGGTTATCTGCTAAGAGGGGTCATCAAGCTATCATTCAAAACTTTCAAATACCACAGGTTGTGCTTAAACTGGACATTTCTGGAACAGTTACTTCTATGAAATCCTCAGACAGAATAAATGCAGAACATGAATTCATGAATTCTAATAAACAATGAAAGGCTCCAATCACAGCAATGTTATTTATTAAAAAACATATTTAAATTCTGCATGTCAAATTGTCACTTGTACCAAATTAACACTAAATTATTGGACAAAAAAATGAATGTCAAACACTTGCAGCGGTCAGCATGGGTTGTGCTGTTCATCTAACAATATATTCTTATCATTTACAAATTCATCAAAATAATCTAGAAGATAACATGCTGTGGTTTGCTCTGTAGTTGCTCTGAATAACCACAAGGACAATGCAACTGATTTAACTAAGATGCTGTGTGACAGTAATGTAGCAAAAAAGCAATCTTTTGTAGATCCACGATCAAAAAAAAATTACTGTAAAGACACCGTTGCGGCAACAACAAGGCAATCACAATTACAGTACTAGTGGTCAAACCGCTGTTAAGTCATTTTGTGAATTTCACCTTACTTCAACTACTTGTATCAGTGCTCAAAAACTACACAGAAACTCTGAAAAATTTTATATAAATAGTATTATTGACCTCACCATAACACAAACATTCAATGGAAAGGAAGCAAAGAAAACCATGGCAATAAATACCATTTGACCACTGACACGACAACACTTACGTGGTCAGCTGGGTTGTTTTCTTCTCAATGAACTTCAGAGCCTCTGGCAGTGTGAGCTCCACGTAAAAGCCATAGCCAATAGCAACAAAGATCTTGGACGAGTCTTCCCTGATGAAAATAAACAAGGCACGCAGTTCCATTTTCGGGTGAATCACTCACAACTTCAATGACAGTATGACTAGCGTCAGGACATTGCCTCCGTTTGAATCACTTACACGTGAGCTTGTACATAGAAATTACACCCCAGGTCTACTTCAGTTTTGAGCTCCTTGCTTCCAGATTCCTGAAAGAGGGTGAGGGGATGTCAGAGCACAAACATAAATATAAATATGAATCATCTTATTGCATGAATCTAGATTCAGAAAGCACCAAGTTTCACCATCAAAATTCTAGCCGTTTTGCAGACTATAAAAACTTCAGAAACAGACACCTTGCATGAATTATACACGCATGTTAATCAGAGGGTTCTACCTGTAGGCTTTCAATGACGTTCTTTAGCTGCAGATACTGAGAAATCTTCTCATAAACAGCGTCTCTCTGCTCCAACACTCTCCTGTCAAAACACCCACTGTAAGCCAAAACTCACAACAGATTTTATTCAAAATAAACTTTGTTACTTAAGTACAAGATTCCTGCTGCTGGGATTAAACATGCAAAAACGTTGTTTGCTAATATGACCAGACAAACATTTCTGAGAAAGCTGATTACCCTGAAGTTTGCGACAGACATACCTAGTAAAATAGCGTACCTAAAATCCACATTAATCTTATAATCAGCATGGTAATTTAAGTCTGAAGACCTGAAAGGAAAGATTTGAACAATCTAGATAGTGATAAATACCACGAGATAAATAATTATAACTAATTACAACCACAGAGACAGTGTAGAGACCCAGCAATAAACGTAGAGAATTATGTCATAAAGTTACAAAGAGCAGTAGCTACATAGTTGAGTAACGCTACTTACTGTAAATCTCGCCTCAACACCTCGTTGATAAACGTTTCGTACTGCAGCACCTTCTCATCAATGTTGGGATTTCCTGACGTCATGGTGTTGTTGCCTCATTCGTACACGTAGTCTAACTGAACATGGGAAAATGAAAGACATGTTTTTATACCCAGGGACAAACAAAACATATCCATAACACAGATTTACAATAGATTGTAACCTGCAATAATAGCCCTATTCCTTTCAAGCTATTTCATAAAAAAAATCCTCAGACTAGTGGCCTTAAAATCAGCCACCCAAATTTACTGTTGGTAGCAATGAGCGTCTGCACTGTACAGTTAAGCTCCAGTATTTCTGGTATTCTGGTCACCTGTACCAAAGCACCTAATGTTACTATAGCTGGCTTTATTTGGGTACAGCTGGTTATCTGGCTGGTATCGTGCTTTTATCTATGAACATACTTAAGCTTTTGGATAAGTTAGTACCTAAGCACAACAAAGTCAGAAATTACCTAGTTAGCAAACGTTGGCTATTCAGTTTAGTCATCTCTCTATCAGCTAACTATGATGGGCTGCATTTCAGTTGTGGACAAAATGCACCCTGGTGATGGCATACTAAACCTCTGGCGATTTCAAAGCGCACCACTCGGCTATTCTAAGATACATTACTGGCTATCGTTAGCTACCTAGCCAACTCTTGCTAGCCAACACATTTAGCTAGCTATTTTCAATGCGAAGTCAGATCAGCTAATTAGCAAACAAGCAAGCCCCCGCCTTGCGTGCAAATAAGTTACGACTGCATTCTTTTTTTCGGTAAAAACAGACAGAAAGAACAACCAGCTAACCTTAGCTGCCATGAAATTTATACAGCAGGAAGAAAACTACACACATGCTCAAGTGACATCGTACGCGCTGTGTTGCTGTGCGTGCGGGCCTTTGAACCGCTCAAGAATGAGTGTTTTCATTGGTCATCTCAGAAATTATGGCGTTTTCCTTTAGCAAATTTCATTGGTCGTCCCACTGTAATTTCTGGAGTTTCATAGGTTCCGGGAGGCACTCTGATTACGACGAGGAGGTCGAATTAATTTTAGATAAAACGCATTTTGCGTTCTTCTGTGTCCCCAAATTTTCTCTGACATAAGTGTAGCAAATTAACATGTTGCCTACTGTGGACACCTCCGTCCAGTTTTGAGTCGTTCCAGATTGTGTTAGTGTAACGTGCGATTTTTTTTTATTTCCACCGAGCTCCAAACAGAATCGAGTTTCTTTGGTGGTAGGAACAGAAGGAAATGACACATGAAGCGCCTTCTGTTCCAGTGCAGAGGAAGAAAACTGCGGAGATCTCTGTGCAAGGACGAATTAACGCGAGTCATAGGCGGCGCTGTCCTGATTTTCACCCATGGAGCATTGCCATGTCGCACGGTTAAATCACCATCAATCAGTGATTTACTTTGAGATGGTATACTTTTCTAAAATATAATAATGCCGTGTGGCCTAAACATATCCAGGTACATTTGCACTTTTTTCTTGCAAAACGTGAGTGCTGAAGCTGGGTTAGACGATGCACATTTAAAATTATACGCATAATTATTTAAACGCACATGTTGCATTTACAAATTAAAAGGATTTCTCTCTAAAATGATGTACTTCGTATTTGCTTCCTCACCACCGTCAAATGACAAGGATGGTGTGCGGGTTGTTAATGTGCTGTTAGTAGTGCATTAAACTGCAATAATACAGTGCTGTACTGTATGGGGTCGGACTAAAGATAATGTACCATGACGTTACGCCTTGTCGTCAACGCGCAGCATGCGCAGTTTCTAAAAATAATTTGCTGTTTTTATTAATGAGCATCAAAGAAAATGATACTGCTTAGTCGCCACTAATGTAGTTATTTCTGAGAATAATTATATTATTCTCTATTCATATAACCTTTTATCGCGTTTTTTTTCATATAATTATTTCTGGAACTGAAATATACCGTACACAAAATTCCAAAAACACTAATGGTTAGACAGGTCCGGACATCCAGACTCTGGGATGGTATGGTGGTGAATATCAATATTCCTTTGCCTATGCTGTGCAAAAATTGGGAATATTGCACATACCCAGAATGAATGTAGCAAGGCAGAGACTGGGTTGGTTTTGGCTGGAAAACAAAGATGTGGGCTGCCAAATATAGTTTGGTGGTCAGAAGAGTGGTATCATTTCACATTTCTCTTAGGTTTGTCAAAAATCCGTACGTTGACTGGATCTATTAAGTCAGTTTTTTTTTATCACTTCATATAGATGAGTCTCGAGACCCCATATGAAGTATCCCTCTCTTAAATGTGCAGATTCTAGAAAGTTTGAGTGATGGTTTATGACTTTACACTCCAAAAATAATGGCTGTTGTGTCATCCTTGCAGTGGGGCTCAGGTTGAAATTATCCTCTCTGTCATCTTATTTAGCCAAGAATTTTTATCACCTTTATATTGATTTAGATTTAGGTATTTCTGTTAATTTTCATTGGGTTTCTGATTAAATATGGGGGTGAACGAGCATGGCATGGTTTATTTGATGGCTGAAAAAGCTATGGGCTAGTGCTACTGATGCAGATTTTTCAGTAAAACGGGTCTAGTGAACGCTCGTATTGCACCAGAGTTTGTAATTAAGTGGCAACCACTATGGATATACGAAGGTGAAAGACATACTTTAATATGGGACACAAAGATATATGTTGGGTGAGGGATTCTCTAGAAAACGCTGATCTTGAAAAACGTGGAAACTTGGAAAACATCCCGATGCTTCAAGTGTTGCAAGTCCTGCTCCGTAAACAGCAGTAAGTTTTTGTTTGAATACACTTGAGCATGGCCTAGATGAAACGGAAGAACATGAACATGTTTTATCATGCTGAGTCTTGTTTTATTTCGGCACATTAGCAATAGTAATATAGTAATAGCAAATAGTAATGGAATTGCTGTAGTATGATAGGGAGTATAATATAATACTTCTATATTAATACTAATAATTATAATAATTTCTTCTCGATGTCCGTTTTTATTTGCCATATTTTCTACTTCACACTCCAGGACAGTAGATGGCAGTATGTCACTTGTAACATACTTTACAACAGGCAAACCGACGCAAAAAGAAGAAGATGAAGAAGACGAGTCAGGCATTTACTTAAAGCGCGTGTTGGTCCTAGAATGACATTGTGGTAACAGCCATGTACTTTGGGCAGCTGTATAAGTTGCATAGTTTTATCTAATAAAATCGGTTAAACTGTGTCGCTAGTAAGTTAACTAGAATTGCATAGGGATTAACGACGTATTTCCAAGTTTGCGGGAAAAATGGCTGGACCGGAGTTACTCCTGGACTCCAGTATCCGAATGTGGGTCGTCCTGCCCATAGTGTTCATAACGTTCTTCGTGGGAGTCATTCGGCACTATGTTACTCAACTCCTGCACAGTGACAAGAAAGTGGAACTCGAACAGGTGTCCGACAGGTAAGTGTAGCATTCCCTTTCTCCCGTCATGGCTGCCAGTTACACGGTTCAGTGCTCAGTTCTTCAACTATTTTTGCAGCCAAGTCTTGCTGCGGAGCCGCACGTTGAGAGAGAACGGAAAATACCTTCCCAAACAGGTAGGTAGCTGCTTTAGTCAGCCATTCCAAGGTATTATTTTTTATTTAAAGACAGTGCATGTATGTCTTTGTTTCTGCAACATAATTTGGCCACAACTCCTCGTTTCAGTCTTTTGCCATGCGAAAACACTACTTTAACAACACAGAAACTGGTTTCTTCAAGAAAGTCAAGAGGAAAGTCATCCCTAAAAACCCGATGACCGGTGAGTAAAAAAAAATCCCCTCTAAGAATAATTATCAAGGTGTTTGTAAATCATCAGCTTGAAATTTAAGAGTTCTGTGCTTCTCTTCTTTTCAGACACCAGCATGGTGACTGACATGATGAAGGGAAATCTGACCAATGTGCTTCCCATGATTTTAATCGGCGGCTGGATAAACTGGGCCTTTTCCGGATTTGTTACCAGTAAGACCTTATTTTAGGGAGCAGTGCAAATACTCCAGGTGCACATTTAGGACTTCTGTGGGATGTATTTCAGTTAGTTCTAAGATGTTAAAAAACAACAACAACCATGAACTCAGTTGCCTTTAAGACTGGTTATTCCTTGCAGTTTGGATTAAAAATATTAGGCCATGAAAATTTCTCCACCCCACTTTAAATGTAAATTGGCTTACCTTACTGTACAAAAGTACTGTCATTATCCAGAGGAGCAGTGTTTCTGAGCTGCACAATTGATTGATTCTGTTTTTGACTTCTTTTCACACAGCCAAGGTTCCCTTTCCACTGACTTTGAGGTTTAAACCCATGCTTCAGAGAGGAATAGAGCTACTGTCTCTTGATGCTTCCTGGTACAGTATTTAAAATATTAATACGCATGTCACTAGAAACAATTGATCTGTAATATATGAAGTAATATATAGTTGCTGTGATAATATAATTGCTGACGGTTAAATGAAATAATTTCTTTAATGTTTGTATCTGGCCTCTCCTTTTACTACAGCCCATTTACAAGAGCAAAGTTTCTGTGTGATTAGTTTGGTCAGTTGACATCGTGAATGGACTTGCATTTTATTTATAATTTTTTTTAGGGTGAGTTCAGCCTCTTGGTATTTTCTCAACGTTTTTGGACTTCGCAGTATGTACAACCTTATCCTGGGTCAGGACAATGGTAAGGAACTCTCATGTTGTCATGTCTTTCTGGTGATAGATTAATGATGGCATATGAAGTACTGCAGTAGCTGGAAGATGGGCTCATTAGAGGTAGAATAAGAAAGGTGTATTGAAATGGGTAGGGAAAACTGAAGGGGAAATTTCATGCATTTTCCTTGTCAGTTCCCAAAGAGCATAATCTTTCAGTATTTAATGCATTTTAATAAGCATATGTGTGTACTACTGATTTATATATTGTTTTATTGATAAATACCTGAAAACATTTGTACCACCCGCACCATTAAAAAAGTGGACAAAAATAGTTGAAGAGCTCTGGTGTATGGTAATCAGAGATGTGTCACTTTTTTGCCATGCATTGGCACTTCCTGTTCAGCTGCTGATCAGTCACGGATCATGCAGGAGCACATGACTGGGGCTGCCATGGCCATGCCACCCGATCCCAACAAGGCCTTCAAGGTAAGAGGTTCCAGATACAGGGAAAATGTATTTCATCACATCTGCCTTTAAATACAGAACATTTATTCATCATGTCTGCCGTGGACTTCATTCATTTCAAATGCATCGTGTGATGTGAACTGTATATATTGCATACATGTTTGCCTCATACATCAGCCTCTACATCCAAAATTAGGGTGTCAGAGTAAAATATTCTTGTAATGAAATTACCACATGAAATAGAAACATTCGTTAATGTACAGTGTATGGAATAACTAGTGCCAAGGTATTTCATCCAAATGTTATCTACCTGTATTAACATGTTTCTCAGTTTTACTCAGGCTGATATACAATATATATGATAACAACTTTGAAATATGAAGAATATTGTGGCTTCAGTTTAATAAAATATTGTTTTAGAAGAAACTAGAGTAACAATGGAAGTCGCGTTCAGTTCAGCGCATTATATTACATATCACTGAGCAGCAGAATTCCACTGGTGCATTGGGAGTAGCTGAAATTATTGTAGGAGATGTGCCTTCTACAGAAGGTGGGAGTTAGAGGTGGCAGTGGTGATGCTGACGGGCACTTCATAGTTCTAGAAAAGAGAGGCATGAGGAGAAGTCAGACTGTGGACAGGCATCAGCATAATGGTAGACCTGGTGTGAAGCGTGAAGAGGGGTTTTGGAATGAGCCAGTGAAGTGGAGTAACATGTTAGACATCAGCAGGGGAGAGGATGAGTCAAGCAGTAGATTTCTGTATGTTTAACTTGATAGCAGGAAGAGTAAGACACTGACTCCACAGAATTACAGTAATTAAGCTGTGTACTTAAGAGAGCCCAGACAAGCACTTGTCCAGCATGTGGACAAGAACACACACAGTGTGAAGATTCTCTCAGCAGTGGCAGGAGATAATGAAGGTATTTAGAGAAGTGGAGTATGCTTTTTGCGCTAACCGGAAACGTGCTGTTGTGTGTGAAACGTTCACATGTTTACAAGGTGTGTTCTCAGGACACTGATAATGGGTGAGGGGCACATGCAGAGGAGATCTGAAGCACACTCTGTCACCTCTGTGGTATAGCTCAGGGAGCTCTCTGTGTTTTTACAGAGTGAATGGGAAGCACTGGAGATTGTGGAGCATCAGTGGGCCTTGGAGAACGTGGAGGAGGAGCTCATGTCCCGTGACCTCAATTTCGGCGGGTTCTTCAGCCGTGAGCTCAAAACCACTATGTTTTGACAGAAAATGCTGGAAAAAGGTTACAGCCTGAATGGCTCTGCTGCCCCGCCCCCCCCCCTCCCTTTTTCCCTGCAGTTTAACTTTTTCTGAGTGATCATTTTTGTTTTTTTGTTTTTTTTACACTGATTGTCAAAAATCTGCCTTTCTGTCTTAATTTCCAGGATAGTGTTTTGGCAGTTATATCCATTTAAATTTCCCTGGTGTCTGTTCATCCAAATCTTGCCTCTAACTGAGCTGCCTCTCCACCTCATCTGATATGTGGCCGTGCTCGCTCAAAATGGCCGACAGGTATTACCCCAGTAGATGCCAGACATCTGTAGTGTTTGAGGTGACTTACCTCTCAATTTAAAGACTTTTAAGATCTCTCAAAGAGGATTAAAAACACGGTGTACAACAGTTAATTGCAGTAAAATTGAGTTGTCAATGCTTTTTAGCTCATCGTCACTTGTTTTCAAATGAAAGATTGATCAATCTGTTTCTATTCCTGTTCGATATGAGCTGCTCACTCTCTGCATTTTCATCACATATATATGTATTTTTTAAAGTTGACCTGCCCTGTATTAGTCCACAGACACTACGGTCCTGTTGGGTTGGTTAGGTCTGTCTGTTCAGCCAGGCAGTTACCCTCCTCAATGTATTTGATTGAATGAAGCAGTTTTGCTCCCTTCCCAGGTTGGAGTTGTTCAGAGGGCTGTAAAACCATCAACACATTTCCTCCTGCATTCTTGCTGCCTGCTTTGAGTGCTAGTTGCCACTGTCATCAAAAACCAGTGGTTTTATTGTATTTGTGCCTTTTGAATGTAGAATTGCAAAGAATGGGATTTTCAGCCCTATTTCGGGGCCACGCTGTATGCTGGGTTTCATTCTAACTGCTTTTAAGGTTTGAGTTGTTAATTGAAAACTGATCTGCATTTTAAGTTGCAATATATAATCTGTCTTGTATGAAATAACTAGTTGGAAGTGTGTCAGTACTAGTAAAAAGATCAAAGGAGTTTATTTCACGTACTTTTAACATCTGAGCCTTGAACAAATTTTGAACTGCTCAGTGAAGTCTCAGTGAAGTGTTCATTCTTCATTTAATTGCCCTGGGCTGTACCTGATGATTAAACACCTAAATAACATTTGTCCATTAAGTTAAATGCCACTACTGTTTTTAGGGACGTAAATGAAGACAAAAGTTAATTACTTTGTATCTGTTAAAACAAATAACCTGCAAACCACATACCTCTTTCAAAAGCCTAATCGATGCCAATCAAGTGATTTCAATTACAGATGTGCGTTTTCAATTAACAGACAAATCAAACCTAGCCCATCAAGGGATTGGCTGGAATGAAAAGCAGTATTCTCGGTGTGTGCCTGCGGGGATCAGGGTTGAGAAGCACTAGCTTAGCACACGGGGAGAAGCACAGCTGATAGGCCATTTAAATAGTGTTGGCTGGACAGTACCAGCTGGGAGGGGATCTCGCCACAATACTCCCAAAATGCCCCATGCCAGCCAGTTTTGTGTGTCGTTTCCCTCGTTTCTTAAACCTTTGAGAGGTCACTCACAATTATTGGTTGCTTGGTGTATTATCTCAAGAGGCCATTTCTTTCCTCTGCAGGTACTGTCTGGAGGAAGATATAGCATAGATGTTTAACAAGCATAAACATGTTGGAACAAAATGTTTTGATATATGGATTAGTGCAGTAAAGAGCTATGTGTGGGTATTGGAAGTATTAATGTTTTTCAATTTGCCTGTCTGAATGCCTGTTGAAGAGATTCTAGAATAAATGCAACAGAGTATTTATTGAAAAAAAAAAACTGTTTGGTCTTTACTTTCTTGGTCTACTTTGGCATTTCTTAGGGCAAAGAGTCTGATTCCTTACAGCACATATGCAGCAGCAGCAGGCCTTCCTGGGAACCTTTCAGCTGAGAATTGCAGTGATGCGAATTTGACACCTGGTATTAAAGAACTGATTTTGTCATACAGCACAAAGGGTGATTTTGTGAAGCATATTGCCTGTAGCAAGCTCAAATGTCCCTCTTTACACCTACAGTAACCTTTGTTGAAGCTCTAAAGGCTGTCCGATGACAATCTGATGTTTTCAGAGCAAGAGGCATCTCCTTTCCCTCATGTGTCCAAATAGGCATCAGTTGTACTGAAGGTAAACGCACCCATTTATGTCCATGCTGAAACAAGGGACTAAACGAAACGGCTTTAAGAAGACCGCTGTAGAGCAAATTTAAACATAATTCAGATCTTTTTTTAAATAGCATTTTATTTACATTGTCTTACAGCATGCAAGAAAAATAACTCCCTCTACATTTTAACTGAAAATTGGCAAATTTATGAAAATTCAATGTATTTGCTTATATACACACATGTATTAACATAGGTTACATATATTTGGTGTCTTACATGTATTTAACAGCACTGCCTTCTATGAAAGTCAAAAAGTGAATTACATTAAAATAGAGGATAGTGTAAGTTCAGAATTACGTTCTGAGTTTCTGTATGGATTTCAAGATGCACAGTAATCCAGAAAATTCACATTTCATGTTAGGTAAGGTATGAACTGTGTAAATGAATGTACAGAATGAATAGGTTAATAACTGGAACGGTGGGTTTCACATTTGGCCGTTGCAACCTGACACTTGGTGATTTGTACATGGCTACTATATTAACATGTTTTAATATCTGAGGTGGAAGAAATATAGCTGCACGTTTTGTTAAAGCTTTGGTAGCATGTCCACATCGCAGGAATAAAAACCTGTGCTTGAAAATAAAATGGAATTAAAAAACAGCAATGACCAAATGTGAGGTTTTCAATACTCTGCTGACACAGCTGGTCCATGCATTTCAAATCTAAATGAGCATTCTCTGACTTTTTATACTGCACTGTACGACAGCCTGCTCGGACTTAGTCTACATACTTACATAAATCCGTTCCTCCTACATTTTAATCAAATAATAGGGAATGACTCTATCCATAGCTAGATTTTTCAATAAGGTGCACTTGTGTTTAACAATTTTAATGGCACTACCATCTTAACTGTCTTCTATGCTAGGTGAAAATGCATGCATACCATAATCATGTTCTTCTAGTTCCTTTTATATCAAGGATATAAAAGGTAGATGATCAACATCATACTTATTGCACATTGTGATCAAATGGACACCAACAAGCAGAGTGATTGCTGGGTAATATTCCACTGGAACAGAACTTAAGACACAGTGCCATTCCCCCCCTGACAAGTCCCACAAAAACCAGCCCTGGGGATCACCTGCATCTTTGTTCCCTGTTGCATATGTGACCAGTCTGATATGATAAACCCCATAAGAGGCAGCGATTGATGCAAGTACAACAGAGCTGGTGCTTCCGGTAAGCTCTGGCAAATTCCATCTTCGGTTAGTGGAAGTGAAAACATCACAACGTTGGGCACAAAAAAAAGAAAATCAAATTTATTAGCTGCCTGCATGGAACCAGTATGCTCTTTAGGTCTTGGCCTTGACTGGCTTGTGGACACGAATGCAGCCCTCTGAAAAAAGCTGGTGTAGATGGGTAAAAAGAGGCAGATGAAAGAGGCCAGGGCTGCCATACCTCATGCCAGTCACCAGCTCACAGAGAACTCCCAAAAACCTGCAGCGGCAATCAAAACAACATCCAGTAATCCGGTTAATGATCTCCCTGGTTACCGTTCTGGAAAACAAAACCAGGTTTCGTATATGTATATAAAATGTGGTTTGTACATATAGGCAATTCAAATGAGGGAGGTACAGAGATTATTGCTACAGACTGGAAAAATGAGCAGACTACATGGGTGAAGACTGAAGCGCTGTGGAAGGTCTGCCATGGCTTGGGTTCAGCACAGGTCTGCTGTAACACCCGCCCCAGAGCAGAGAGGGCCCAGGACATAGCTGTCCACTGCAGCCCCGCGGTACCTCCAGTCGCCTGGAGGGGGCCCTGTTGCCTGTGCTCACAATGCCACCAGCCTCAGCAGAAGTTTGTGAAGATTCATCTCCTTATCGAATATCGAAAGAAATTTTGGATTTACGAAGTAAAAGCTGACATTGGTGAAACGGTGGCATGGCCGTTAGACTTGCTTAAACACAAAATACTTGAGCGTGAAGTTTTTTTTTCCCCCCACACCAAGACTGAATGTAAGTAGAAAATGGGGGTGAGCTTCAGAACATCTCCTCTTTCTGATCCTCTGACCACAAAATGATGATGGTGATACTGAGGGAAGAAGACTGCGCTGTGCTCCATGGGAGAGCGTGTCGGGGTTCTGAGTCTGTGAGACGAGCAGCTCAGAGGACAGCGTGTGCACTACAGCAGCTCCTGTCTCTCGGAGGGCGCCCCTGCATCAGCTGACAGTGTCGTGGCAGAGTGTAGAGCTGCAGCATGGGCCACAGAAACATCTCCCCCACCCACACACACACACACACACACATGCCCACACCCACACGCGCACACGCACGCGCGCACACACACACATACACACACACACACACACACACACAGTGAGGGGCTAGCAGCACTGCTCTTAAAATAACCTGGGTTCCAGAGTCTTACAGGTTAAAAAAAAAAAAAAAAAAAAAATCACAGGCTGGTACCTGTGGTGTCATGTAAAAATTGTAAAATCTACCCCAAACCTAGCATTGTCATTTATTTATATCAAAAGATGAGCATACAATAAAATATTCCATCTATTATTAACAAAATAAAATGAAATAACACCCACCCCGTGCCCATCTGATCCAGATGACCAAAGATAATACAACAGTAATTACAATACAAAAATACTGTACAATTGCGCTTTAAAAATCAGTAAGTAAAGAGCTCTATTCAGAAAGCACTTCTCTGCAGGTAAATTTCTCATCTCGTTCTCAAAGTTCTCAATAATTACTTAGAAAATGAACAGGATTAAAAGACAATGCAATATTTAAACTGCCATGTGCCATTGTTTTTTCCTATAATGATAAAAAATACAAATTCTATCTGAATTTGAAAAATATGTATCTGTTTACATAACAAAAAAAAGATCTCAAAAGAAGAAGATATTTCTAAAATGCATGTGTTTGCAATTAAAGAAGTAAGACTAAATGTCATACCTGCTATGAACAGAGATTTAAAAAATAAATAATTGATCACCCCACAGCTGAAAGAAAGCTACCATTCCCCCCCCCCATCTCTGCCTGGATTCAAAATGACTATGCTCCAACACTATGGTCCTTTCAGACCCATAGTAATCATATTGCAACGATTGATAAGATTTCTGTTTAAGCAGTCCCTGATGTGCAGAAGTGAGGAAAGCGGGAATGAACCCCAAGCTGAACTGGAAACCCTCCCAGACTGAGCGGCTTCACCATAAACACTCCTGCTTTGTACATGTCTGATATTTTACCAACAAGCGCTACAAAATCTATGCCTGTAAGTGATCCACACCCGATGGATTTTGTAGTAGCTTGACCAAGGCCCAGATTCATTCTAACAACAATGGTGTTTGGCCTCAACTTTGAATAACTTATTTTTACTAGCATGACCTTGTCTTCCAGTGTCTATTGAGTTCAAAGTGTATAGGTAAAGAGAGAGTTAAAATGGGGGGGGGGGGGGGGGGGGGGGGGGGGGGGGAATAAACTGGCAGATTTCATCATTCAAAGTTGGGCACAACTACAGCATTCCTTTCAGTGCTGTTAAAACGGGCGTGCATACTTACCACTACCCAAAAATCCTATGACCTGAACCATCTAAAGACTGGCTATCGACAATCACTGGCCACACAGAGATAGCACATGGCATCAGTCCAGCACTCCCCACCTCTCTTACATTGCGTCAGCAGGAACCTGGGCTTTGCTCCATTTTTCCTGGGACGAGCAGAGTGCCACTCTCAACAGCCCAGTGATAAACTGAGGACGGTCCTGCAGAACCTGCTGGGGCTTGACTCACTTTTCATGCGAGGAATGTATTCCTCCTACAAAACAAGAATGATTACTGGTGACGTGTCCTGGCTGGCCCTGAACCTTAACCAAAACAGGCCAGGAAACCGCCACGCCTGGACCTGCCATTTTGGCTCTGCGTTCTCCAGTGCACGCTCACCCCTTTGGGAAACCTACGGCCGGCACGCCTTCGGCTTCCTTCCCCACCCCCTCCCGATGCTTGTGCACCGGCCTGAGAATTTTGCCTCCGCCCCTCCCTCCTTATTCAATGCAGAAAAGAGGCAGAAGGTTCAAGTTTCTGGAGTAGAACACAAAACAATGCAAAACATAACAAAAAAACAACAACGGAAAAAAAAAATAACTGCCCCACCAACGTACGAGAAATCATGAGTGGGGAAAAACAAAGTGGACACAGGAAGGAGACGGCGGCTTCAATCCGTCTCCATGTTTACACAGGAAGCGGCCCCATCCATTCCGTCACGGTCAGGGGAAGAGACGCTGTTGGTAGAGTGGGTGGGAGAGGAGGAGCGGTCTCGGGGAGCGGGGAGGGTGGGCTGGCGGATCTTGTCTTGCCGTTGGTAGAACAGGAGGTAGGCAGCATTGGTCTAGACAGGGCGTAGACGAAAAAAAGGTAGTCAGGAATGTTACAAGTCTGAAGAACTGTTAGCACTTTTGGCATGGCTGACTGGTGAAGATCTTTCAATTTAGCTCCTACGGTCATTACATGGACCCAGTAAATTTGAAATGCTTGTGGAAGGCATTTTCCTGGTGGTTATAATTATGGATAAGAGGCCCAAATGATCCTTCAGTGTCTTCCTTTATGCCCCCAACATCTCCTTCCATACCTCCTCATCTCCCACTCATAAGTAGCCTCAGTGGGGGCCCCACTATTATTGAACACTCCTGCCAAACCCTTTCTGGCTCCGAGCTCCTCCCCCCGCATTTCCTATTTTTCAATTGGTTCTAGCCTCATTAGAAGGCCCCTCCCCCCTGTGCCTCCCTATATCACTTCTGATTCTGGTTCTGTATCACTTTTCTGTGTCTACTGTTACAAGATATCACATTCTGTCTCTGCCATGGTGGCGTCTATTGCTGGCCACTATGGACTTAGTTTTCTGAGCTTCTGAAGCGATTTTAAAACCGAAGAGAACAATAAATAAATAAATAAATGAAAAATAACTGACGACAGATGAAACACCAATTGTATCAAAACATAAGTGCAATTATTTGTAAGTCATACTATCATGACAGCCACACTAACATCACGACTATTTCTAATATTACATTGGACTTGCGTTTTTTTTCTCCTTGGTTCTCCACCAGTTCCATTTAAAAAAAAAAAAATCCTACATTCTCGAGTATGCCGCTGTATGGACATACATTCTCACTGTCTATCGGACTGTCAGATCTCTGGACTTACCATGATTTGTTCCTCCCTTGCGTACGTCACCTTGCTGTCGTCAAAGTAATACCACTGTCCGTTGTCCTTGTTCCGTGCATAACTGGTATCTGCAGAGGACCACAGAGACTGGATTATCGCATCTTCTGTTCTGGGTTTCACAGTCACTTCAGCCTTTCCATTGACACTAAACTTTGCTGCAAACAGTGTTAAGACTTTATTTCACCATGGCAAGAAGCTGTCAACAGAGCCAGACATCTAAAGGAAACACAGAAAAGTCTGACATGTATTTGTGGGCTCCTCTATCTAAGTGGGGTCATACAGCATGCTTTGAACGTTTAGTGCAATGCCCTGAAAAATGGGTCCCCACAATGCCAAATAAACAGGTGCACAGTAGACGGAGGGTGACACAGGAAGTGAGATGCACTCACAATGGCCGTCCCTAAGTCCTCCATAATGGTTGGACACAGCTATCAGGTCGTATCGGCTTGGAGGCTCTCCATCTGTACCAGGCTTCCTCAGGAGATAGCCGGAAAAATCCAGGTTTCTGAAATGGACAGAGAGGAGGATATAAGAGTTACGCTGGAGTAATAACTCCCTATTCATCTGAGACATATGTGAGAAGAAGCAATATACTGGGATACATATACTACATTACATTTTTGTCATTTAGTGGACATTCTTATCCAGAGCAACTTATCTAAGTTACAATTTTATCCATTTATACAACTGGATATTTACTAAGGCAACTGTGCATCAAGTACCTTACCCAAGGGTACAATGACAATGCCCCAGCGGGGAACTGAACTGGCAACCTGTTGGTTACAAACCCTACTCATTACCTCTAAACCACATTGCTGCCTATACTATGACACTAACATACTATACTAAGTAACTGTAACATGAACATCCTTTCAACTATCTAAAAGTGGGGCATAATGTTAATAATCTCTCTCACAGTCTGCTCCACTCCTGAAGTAACTGTACAGCACTAAATTTACCTAGCTAACAAACTTTCTAATATCCCAAACTATAATTTACTGATGTTCTTCAGTCAGTCACTGTGTACAAGCAACCAGTAACTTCTATCGTGTTCCTCTAAACTACATGGCAGGTATTCTCAGTGCCTACAGTAGCCATCCATACAGCTATGCTTCCATCTGCGCAGATATCTCTTGTCAGCATGTTTTTTTGCATTTGTTTTACTGGCTGGTTACTAAGTATAAAACAGCAACATTTTAATGTTACACGTCCTGCACAGTATTCATGTTAGGATATGCTGCATAGAGCGTTGTTCCCATCACATTTTCAGAACTGAGGATGCTGAAATGCTTGCTGCTGGCTCATTTCCCGCTGATTGTTCTGCCACTCACACACACACCTACACACGTTCCAGTTCTACACTAAATGTGACACATCAATATCACAGGACAAACAGCCTCAGGAAATACAAACACAATTTAGAACTCTCTCCCAAATGCCATTGTAACCCAGTGCCCCGGTCCATCTTATTTACCAAGTATCGGGGCAGCAGTGTGGCATAGCAGTAAGGAGCAGGCTTCCTTACCAAATGTTCATCGCATTTAGAGGGCTGGAACTGTAACCAGAAGGTTGCAGGTTTGAGTCTTGGTGGCAAATACACTGTTGAGCAAGGTAGGGCATTTTAACTGTTTCATTAACTATTCACTTGAATAAATGTGGGCAGCAGTATGAAGCAGGGTTAGTAAAAGAAAGGTTGATTTGATTTCTGGGGCACTACTGTTGTAGTCTTGGGCAAGGTACATAAGCCACAATTGCCTCAGTAAATACCAAGCTGCATATATGAATAAAATTGTAACCTATGCAAGTTATTCTGGATAAGACCATCCGCTAAATGCTGCTCTTATAATGCAATGTAATGTTAATGAAGAGTGGTTTCGCAGCCTTCATATCCTGCAGTGGGATCAGGGCCGACCCTAAAACCTGGACTCAGATTAGACTACAGGAGATAGTGTTCATGTGCCAAAGCAATGTGTCACTTTCATTCAGCTATGCCACGCATTTCAAACCGATACTGCACACAATGAGGAGAGCATTACACACGCCACGGGCAGCCAACCTGAGCGGGAAGTCCACGATGGTGTCCAGCTTCTCGCGGGAGTACTTGGTATAGGAGAAGCGTTTCAGGTGGATGATGAGGACCTCAGGCAGTGACCATAGGTCGAGCTTCTTCGTGGCCAGCTGGTGCTTCTTACAGGTCGGGCAGTACCTGCGTCACACAGGTGTACTGTTACATATGGAGCCACTCCTGTGACTGCTCACAAAACCTGGCCATGATCCTCTCCTCTTGCACTCACTCTTACCCCACCCCACAGAGCTCAGTGTATGAAGTGGACTCTCACAGGTCTTATACTGTTATGTTTTCGCCACTTAAACACTGCTGTTTACCCATCACTTCAAGTTCTATGCTGTTACTTCTCCTGGCTCTACTGGTGCTCAATTCAGATTACACGCTGCCACTGCTGTGTAACGGCATCCCCGCATGTGTAACGGTGCTGCTGTCACTGCTGTGTAACAGCTGTCACTGCTGTGTAACAGCATCCCTGCATGTATAACGGTGCTGCTGTGTAACAGCCCCCCTGCGTGTGTAACGGTGCTGCTGTCATTGGTGTGTAACAGCATCCCTGCATGTGTAATGGTACTGCTGTGTAACAGCATCCCTGCGTGTGTAACAGTGCTGCTGTGTAACAGCCCCCCTGCAAGTGTAACGGTGCTGCTGTCACTGCTGTGTAACAGCGCCCCTGCGTGTGTAACAGTGCTGCTGTGTAACAGCCCCCCTGCATGTGTAACGGTGCTGCTGGTACCAGGGATTCTCCTCCTCCAGCGTCTCCACTGTGGTGAAGAGCTCGATGCACTGCTGTAGCTGCACCGTCGTCTGCTTGTGCGGGATCTTCATGCTCTGGTGCGTCACGTACTTCTGCAGATAGAAAGAGAGAGAGGGAGAGGGAAGAGGTGGATGGGGGACAGAGGGAAGGAGGGAAAGAGAGACACCACATGAGAGGAGTGTATCAGAGCCTATAAGAGCTCTCTGCATGGTCAAACATCCCCACATGCCCTCTGAGTGCCAGGCCCCCTTACCTCAGCCTCTTTCTCATTGTAGTATTTTTTCTTCATGTCAGGGTCCCAGTCGATGGCCACATATGGCTGGGCTGCAGCGCATACACACAGGGAAACACAGTCACATGGTTAGACACAAACGGAGACACAAAGCATTACTCAGAAAGGCTTCACTGAAAATCCAAACCATTGCAGCATACCACTGTTAGCTAAACTTAAAAAAAAAAAAAAAAAAAAAAAAAAAAAAAAAAAAAAAAAAACTCATTCGATAAAACTGGTGACAAGGTACAGGAATGCATAAATTCAGAGGCCTTTCACGTATGGCAAATTGCCTATGGGGCCTTCAGATATATTATTTACAATGCAGGTGAATGGAAAAAGGTGTGAAAAATGAGCTTGGGTTCACGTTGGTTAAATGCTGTACAACTGCCCTCAAGATATGTGACATAGTTTCCATAATCAAGTACACTTCCCAACATGCAAATATGGTGCTCAAAATCACACAGTTCAAACAAGCGGTCAACCTCACCCAGAGCAAATCTTTAAATAAAAAAAAAAAATAAAAAAAAAAGGGCCTGCCGAAGCCTGAACACAGGAATCCCGGCCATTTCATGCCCTGTGCATGCTCTTTATCCCTGTGTGTGGGCCACTGCAATGTTGCTAGGTTACAACCCCAAGCAGCCAGTGCTAAATGTCAAGAACGGTCAGCCAGTTCAACATTCTGCACAGAAATGTCCTTGTGCCTTTTGTATAAATCATTCAATGGAGCAAAAATGCTTCCAGTGTACACTGTCAAATATCCAAGGAACTATTTTTCTGACACAAGACTTGAAATAAACAGTATGCAGGCAAGCTTAACATCAGTATCCTAAAAGAGTTTATTATCTATATCTAACTCAATCACCACCCTGTTCTCTTGAATTCATTTAATAAATGGCTATTACATAAAACTGCCAAGGTACACAAATGACAGCCTGCCAAGGTACACCAAGGACAGCATAACTCTGGAACAATTATGCTCACTCCTGACCTTAGAAAACCTAAGGCTTTCAGAAATGTTCGACAACCAGCAAGTGACTGAGACCTGGAACAGTCAAAGTTCCAGACCGACCAATGGCTCCCATCAAGTAGCTCCGCCATGAGGTTACAACGCTGTAGATTTCCAATGGATGCCTCACTACAACAGATCATCTTCTGCTATACTGACATCTAGTGGACAAAAGCGTTGTTTTCAAACACATACTATTCTCAATCTGTGAAGGTGAAGAATCTCTTTTTAAAATGCAAGAACCAACGCGCTGACACAAAGCATAATGTAAAAGTCTAACTAAAATCCAGCCGCTAATGCTAACTGGACCACTTAATACATCTCCAACTTCTGCTTAACTGAACTAAAGAAGTCCTCTAGTTTGATGTGCCACGCACACACTCACATTTGCTAAGAATCCTCCATTTACTGAATTAAAGACCCATGATTTTCTTAAAGTTGGGTAGCACTGCTATGATGAAAGTGAAATTCCCTTGTGTAGAGTGTATGTCTTGACCTGACCCCGGCAGCAGGCCGCTCAGTGAGAGACACTCACAGCTAAAGGAGAAGGCGCTGCCTCCCTCCCCCATGCCCCTCTCTGTGGTGCCGTTGGAGTTCACTGCCTGGATGGTGAAGAGCCGCTTCCTGCGCTTGGCGTGGCAGCACTTCCTCTTGGCGTGCCGCTCGTTGGACTGAGGGCTGGGGGGCGTGGCTTGCTCCTTCCCCCCTTCCTCCACCTCCTCCTCCTCTTCCTCGTCTTCCTCCTCGTCCTCCTCGGAGGGCTGCTGCCTCGTCCCCCGCGGGGCCGCGTCGGCGCTGGACCCGCACTCGACGGACGCCCCGTCCTCCCTGCCGCACCCCGTCCTGGGCTCGCTGTTGGACACGCCTCCTTCTGCTTCCTCGGCCAGGTCGCCGGATTGGTTCCCTTCCGATTCGGACCCCTCCCCTCGTCCCTCCCGCTCTCTCTTGGAGGGTCCTGGCTTCTCGCCATCGTCTTCACCCTCGTCTGGGTGGGGAGATGGAGGGAGGAGAGGCAAGGGCAACAATTTGTTAAAATGTTCTAGAATGTTATTAAAATGTTCTTGCAACTTACATAGCTTGCAATTTTTACATGTTTTTTTACATGTTATCCAGAATTTGAGGAAATTCTGGGTTAAGTATGGTCCAAGGGTATAGCAGCAGTGCCCCATTGGAGAATCGAACCAGAAACTATTCAGTTACGAGCCCTGCTCCTCACCACTATGCTATACTGCCACCCTCTATACTGTATATTAACTAAGAAGAAAAATGGCAACCAAAATTCTCTTATTCCCAAAGTCATTTAGTCTGCAGATTGGTTGGTAGCATTAGAGGTTAATAGCAGTACTAAATAGGCACCCTGCTGAATATATTCTGCTGCTGGTAGAGAAACAGATGACGCAGTGACCTTTGTACCCAATCAGACACAACAGTGCACTGTGACACGGAATGCTGATTTGCATATTAATTCTAAAAACAGACTATACCATCGCTCACGCCATTGGTCTGGGACTTGTACAGCTCTTCCTCTTCCTCATCCGCCTCCTCCTCTTCCTCCACCTCCTCTGACGGATCCAGTGGACGGACGTAGCGCCTAAAAGGACACAGAGAGAGCGTGAGAAATCTCGTGTTCTCTCTACATCGGCCTGAGGTGACAGTAACTCAGCTCACCACCAAACACTCTGATAACAGCAGCTTTAATCAGACTGAGTAAAACTCTGCCAGCAGAATATAACTGATCGCATCAGCTCGTCATGGTCGCTGGCGATTCTGTTTTTGTTTATGCTTGGTGGGCCTGTCGGGCCAGCTGCTCGTGAGCAGGGTTTCAGATGCAAATTCGCACTCACGCCAGGCGCTTCAGGAACAGCTGGTAGAGGGCCTCCTGGGAGCACTGGCTGCGGGGCGTGGCGATGAGGAGCGGGTGTCCGAAAAGCGAGGTCCCGTAGTCCCTGTAGTGGGAGCGTTCCCGCAGGTAGAGGGCCAGCACTACCTCGTCCCCGTCCTCCTCCACAGAGCCCCGGCTCAGCTCGTACCTGTGGGCGGCGGGCGCACAGAGGTCAGGGGCCAATCGCTGCCTGCACATGGGTGCGACAGGTACCCGCTGCCGTGCTTTCAGCGCCTCCGCTCGCTTAAATACTCACACAAAGATATCGTCCCGGTCCAGGATGCAGCTGAGATGCTCGTCGGCATGGTAAATCTTGTAGAAGCGATGATTGAACACGTCTGCTACAACCATCTGGAATGAGGGTGGAACCCACACGTTGGTCAGCTTTGCTTTAAAACGCGAGTGTTGTGCCGTTGTTTATTATCATAGCACAAACTGACAAGCTAGCTCCTCTCCTGGAATGTGGGAAAACTCACCTGATTGGCTGGCACATCTGTCGCTTCGGAAAGAGCAGCGCAGAGGTCTGACACTTTGCCAGCTTTGGGCACCACTAGGCGATGCTGGGGGGAGAGGGTGAAATTTAACCAAATTAAAAAAAAGTGACTGGTGCTAAAACCAACTGGCTCAGCAAAGGGGGCGCAAAAAAGGACCTCTCACAGAGGGAAGCGGCCAGTACCTGCACAGGTTCGGCCGCAGGGTCGAGAGAGACAAAGAACACCTCCATCACCCTCTCCTTGCTGACGGGCAGCGGCACGCTCAGGTAGCAGAAGGGGTCAAAGGTCACGGACACCTTGTGGCACTCGGGGCAGACCAGGGTGGACTTGAAGAGCCCGTGGAAGGTGTCCACGATGACAGAGTCATTCCGTCGCCGGTGGTTACGCCATGCCTCCTCTGCCACCTCCTGACGATGGGGAGGACGATGACGATAACAATAACAGTGAGACAACATCTGACCCAAGCCGCACGTCCGCTTTATCTATGAGCTCCTTCTTTGGTTTAGGAAATGAAACCGGTTGTGGCTCTCTGCCCCTGAACAGCAGGCCCTATCAGAGCGTGTGGAAGGCGCTGATAAAGAGTGCGCAGATAAGCCGCGCCCTCGTCTCCGGAGGTGGCTACCTGGTCGGGCCGGCCGTCCGCATCCCTCAGCTCGATGTACTCCTTGTTCTTCACACGGTTCAGGTCCTCGTGCAACCCGTCGAGCAGGAAGGACAGCAGCTCCTGGGAGTCGTGCTGCTGGTAGCCCAGGAACTGGGAGGCAAAGTGGCCGACCTTCGTCTGCACAAAAAACATGCACAGCCTCAGAGCCTCTGCACGTGGATGGCATATTCAAGGCACAATATAAAAACCTACTTAGTCTGCTCCAGAATGCCTCTTCTAAAAGACATGCTGTCGTATTAAGACAATGTCAGCAAGATTACAGTGAACGGGATTCATATTGTTCAATTATTACATTACATCTCACTATTGTCACTGAGTGAGTTACATAGATTGTAGGTTTTTTAGCTGTTATCCATTTATACTACTGGATATTTACCAAAGGCAGTTAATGGTTAACTACCTTGCCCAAGGGTGCAGCAGCAGTGCCCCAGCGGGGAATCAAACCGTCATCCTTTTGGTTATGAGCCCTGCTCCTTTCCACTGTACTACACACTGCTGTCCCTACCCGCTGCACATATTTTTTTTGCCAATAAAAAATTCTGCCACACATCTGTAACAGCACAAATAAGGAACCGGCGACCGTGCCATCTGTGAATTTCCGTCTCTAAGCACTGCGTCTGTGACAGCGTATCAGAGGGCTCCGTACCTTGAAGATGCGGGGCACCACAGAGTAATGCCTCCCCGACCACATCTGCTTGATGACGTCGGCGTAGGCCTCTGCGATCTCCCCCTTCATGCCCAGCGGGTTCGTGAAATTGAGCTCGTCCAGGTAGCCATTGCGCAGGAAGTACTCCGTCAGGGGAGGAGTGTTGCTCAGACACTGCCAAGGACAAAAAAAGGGCGGCACACCTTTCATAAAACAAGCTGTCCAGAAAAGACAGCCTGTTCTACTGTTGTAAAGCCACCATATTCCCAATATTCTCAGTAAGAGTCAAGCTTGTAGCACTTAAAAACCATCACATTCTCAGATCATAATGTACAAGATATACTTGCACACTGAAAGAGCTGTAGCTGAGAAAAACAGAGCATTCCTCTTCCTTACAGGTAGAGGCAGACTGCACAGTGATACATGTGGATCTGCTGGGAAAGTTGTTTAACGGCCTATTTATTAGCTCACCTGCAGGGCGGAGTTCATGAAGCAGGTGTTTCCCAGGTTCGTTAGGCCACACACTCCAGGCTGGCCCCTGTACGAGTCCTGCTCTTCTGAGTTCCTCCTGGAAGCACAACACAAGGGATCAAGGTAAATATCATTCACCATTCGATGCTCTAACAGTCATAGAATTCAAATGAAATGGCTAAAAACACTGTCTTTCACACCTGAACAGTCAACTCCACCCAGGTTGACTTGCATAGCTTACATTTCAGAAGTTCTCAATTTGTTCAGTTGAATATAGCCATATGACACCCAAGACTCAAACTTGTAACCAGCTGGTTACAATTACAGCTCCCTCCCCACTATTAATGACCCATTAAGTGACAATGAGGGAGGTGAACAATAGTTCTCTTTTAGCATTACCTAACACGGCCAAGAGAACTCGCACACTAAAAGGGACCACAGGCCACACTCACATGATCTGGGGTCTGGAACTGGGCCAGGTACCGTCTGCGTTTCTCATCTCCATGATCACCGTCTGCAAGGGAGAAAAAAAGCATGTCACAACACACCTGCATTTGCCTCTCACCTCTCAAAAAAAAGGCGTGAGGAGAAATGACACAGCATGAGGTGTGCAGCTCTTGGGGGGGAGGGAGGTGGGGGAGGAAGGGACGGGGCAGAGAGGGACACGCACCATGCCGGAGCTCAGGCAGGAGTCCAGCACGGTCATGTGGATGTTGCGCAGCCTTTCACAGCTCGTGTCAGAGCTCTTCATCCACAGCCGCGTCTCCGCGCTCTCGGGGACCTCAAACTGCTTCCGCATGGTCTTCTGAATTGTGGCTGCAGGAGAGACGGCAAAACCAGATCAATCCAATGCACACATAAAAACACACACACGTCCATTCACATTCAGGATCAGGGAATAATTTTCCAGTTTTCCCCCAATTAGACGGGATTGGCTTTTTTAAATTTCCTCTGGAAACTGCACTATGTATAGTGCTTTGTGACAATATTAAACTTCAGATTGATGGATTGACACATACAAGCTATAATAAACAAGGAAAACCCAGGGCTTCACCTGATATGCTGGGATCAATCTTACAAATGCAAGAAGAGTCACAGGTGAAATGCCACAGCACAGAGAGACTGGACGTGAGAGCGAAGGGGTCTTACTTATAGTGTCTGCACGGCTGAACTGAGCGGTGAGAACGTTATCCATGTTGCTATGGAGACAAAGGAAGATCTCCACCGGGTAGACCTCTACCTTGACAGTGCTGGGCAGGTCGACCACCTGAAACATGTCAAGGAACAGGAACAGCAAATACATTACAAACGAATACATAATCATTCACGGCATTCATTTAAAATCCACCTACTAGTTGCAACTCGCCAAATGTCATATGTTTGAGTCTTTTGCTGCACTTAATCATGTGGTCATATATTGACAAGGTCAAAAACCTTGAAAGGATTTAGTTCAATTTTCTGCAACTACACTGTTCTAATGCACCAGGTTCTCCATGCATGTCAGACACACCCCAGGCCTTGCTTGCAATCAAAGGCACGGCGTGGGATAACGGTAATCTCAGCTGCTTACCTTGCGCTCCAGGGGAGGCTGGTCGGCCACCATACCGTACCAGGACAGCAGCTTGTGCCACGCCTCTGCGGGGATCAACACAAAGTCCTCGTTCTCCACCAGTCGCTCCTTCAGGTGGTAGGACTCCAGCTCTGCGTTCATGACAAATTACAATTTGCGTCATTCACGCAAACAGGCCCACATAAGATTAACAAACAAAGGAGTCCTTGAACCTTTGGTTGTTAATGCCATGTTACAGTTCTGTTGTTTACTTATTCCACATGTTCCCACTACTACTGAATACTAGTCCAAGTTCTATTAAGACTAATTTCATTTACCCACATTTTGCCACTCTACTCAATGTTATGGATACATCTCACATGTATGGTTGCTCTACATCTGTTGCCCCCTTTACGTCTAACTGCTGCCTATTCAAGATCCTCATGTCTGAAATATTGGCTGTTATAACATTCACTATGTTACCCATTAACAGTTAAAATACAGAAATCCTTTTTTGGGTCTGTATATGCAACAATTATATTAGTCACTTGCAATTGCAGAGACAAGTGCTCTCTGAGACAAGTGCATTCGTTTCAACCCACTCAAAGTAAATGCTGTTCATAGCTTTTCACAATTAGTATGTTTAGTATGAGTACGGTTTGACAGATTCTTTTATAATATACCTGGAGGAGCTTACTTAAGGTGCTACATGTGAAGGCAGAGCAAGAATTCTCTGAAAAATGTCAACGAAAGAGTAGAAAGGCAAAAAAGGGAAAAATCTTTTCTCTGGTCTGCTTTACATTAGGATCAAGACAGCTGCAGTTTGCTGGACTCACCCTCGAAGAGCTCTGCGTTGTCGATTTGCCCAGGGAAGGAGGAGGAGTTCTGATCTCCTGTCTCCACATACTCCTTCCACTGCTCATACCATCGTCTGTCCAACAGGTACCTGCAGCACAGCGACGGGAGGCATTCTGACTCAGTACGTTATCTCTAGCCTCTGATCTCTCCCTGGTACCTACTGCTCTTTATCTGCCCTCAAAAAAAAAAAAAAACTTATCTTAGTCTCTGCTGTGTTTCATCAAATACCTAACTCATTTTTAAACCTGCGCATTGAAAGACCTGAAGGGGTTACCATTTTGCAGTCTATGACAACACTCAGGCGCTGCAAATGTTCAGCTGTTGCTAATGAACTTCCAGTGTACCTGCAACTGCCCCATACAGAGTTCTGGTAGTCACTTACATTGTAATCATCTCTCCCTTATGTGGTTAAGTTTTATCATGTTTGCATGCGAATCCTCTTATTCGTAATTTAGGCACCAAGTTTAAACAGCAAAATACCATGACTTACATGAAATGTTTTACTGGAATACGGGAACAGTCATTTAAAAATTCGTGTAAGAAGAGGAAAACCTAAGCTTTTCCATTCTGAGTCACTGGAAGTCCCTCCTAGTAAACACTGCCCACAGGCAATGCTCTTACGCGAGTTGGTTTCACTTTCACACCGTCTTGGTGACGTGCTTTCGCTTTCTGACTTGTTGAAAAAGGGATGGTCAAATCTTAATATAGTAGGTCTAACAGGTATCACAGAAAATACTGATCCTCTTCCGGCCAACACCCTAAAAGACAAGCTTGTGTCACTCAGAAAACTTGTGTGCCATGTTAAATTCTCTGCATCACTCAAGTGAACTGATCGGGTTAAAGGATAAACGAGCAGGCCATATACAATCTAAACGACCAACAACTTCTCTTTCGCTCACTCTCTCTTACACAAAAATTGCGCGGTATCAAAGCATGAGGCATTTAAATAGTTATGATCACACAACATAGTAGCCTTGTGTTAATACAACTAGGAAGTGCAGGCTAAGCTCAAAATGCTTACAAAAGGTAGTCGCGTCTGCAGGAAATAACTGACCACCGTATATGTGATTTTATAGGTTCATCAGTATGTACCTCCATCCCTGCTTTTGACAGGGATGATCAACGCCTTAGCGATGGTCTCGGTAAATTAACTAGCTAACTTAGCTACCGTAATCGGACAGCGGGAAAGCGGTGTTGAAGAGACTTGTGTGAAAAATAAATAAATAAAGCTCGCTAGATGCGTAGGTTAGCAAGCTACTCAGCTAAAACTCCAGCTGGAATTACCAAGTTAAAGGACAGTTCGCAGTACACCTAAGATAAGAGCGTCCCGAGTTTACAGTTAGCTACGGTTTCAGCAGTTGCGTGACTGTCAGACATCCTTTCAATAACAGCTAGTTAATGTTGAGTCAAGTCTACCAATTCACTAAATTGCGTATAAAATTACTCCGATGCAGGTCTACCTAGCTACATAAAACAACACAAACTGAGAGCTAACTGCACTGCTAGCTAGCCAGCCATCACTGACACTAAATGTTTCCGGAAGCTAGCGGCTACCTACTAGAGCAGCATGTGTAAGATGTATTCCTTTCCCCTGTCAGATTTGAAATGAGAATGGCTAACGTTAAGCTACGTTTAACAAACTTATCCAGCTACCTTCGCAGCTTTGCTTCTTGCGTTGCCTGTGTTTGTTCAACGCTGTAAGACGAATGCCAACTCGCTGGGTTTAAGGAGGTGGTGGTATCAAGCTAAATGTCTCCGGGCTTTAAATGCGGATAAGCTAACTGGAGAGGTCGCTAACTAAGTAGCGGGCTGTACAGCTAGAGTAATTTCACCTGTATTTAAATTCTGACGTAGTTAGCACGCTGGCTATCGGGCAAGTAGCTGCGTTTTTATAGAATCTATTATACAGTGTGATCCTCTTAGATGTGCGGTCAGGTCAAAATCTGGACTTTTTCCACCGCGTTGTCACATCTTACTACCTATTTGTCGTTAGATAACTAATTAAGCGAGATGGTGGCTCTCTAATGTTGGCTAGCTAGCTATAAACAGTCCCATTCCTATACTGGGAAATTGGGTAGCAAGCTAACTGGCTGGTGAACAACTGATTGAAATGAAATAGTTTTTGCACATTACATTGTCAAGCTGGCAAATGGTTTATTATAATTAGAAAGCTGGCTAGAGAGCTTACTGAGTGCCTGCCAATGAAAGTAGCACTTCAACTATTTCATTTTCACTTGGCATAGTCTGCTAGCTTCTAGCTAAGCAAGCTAACGACAAGACAAGATAAGGACGGAAGTGATTGTCCAAATATGCGAATATTCAGCACAGCCAACTATGATAGGAAGCAAGCTAGTGGAAGTGTCCTGTGATCAGGGACGTTTGTTTCAGCGATCTTCCTTGCAGTCTGTCTAGCTAAGCGAGGTGATGTTGTCAGGTCGGTCTGACACACTGAATAATTGATTCTAAAAATGCAGCTACTTTGCTTTGCACGGTAGCTAGCGTGCTAACGACGTCAGAATTTAAATACAGGAGATATTTACTCCAGCTAAAGAGCCAGGCTAGGTAGTTAGCACCCTCTCCAGTTATCTTAACCGTGGTTAAAGGCTGGAGATGCCGAAAAGACATTTAGCGAGGTACTACTAGCTTGTAATACCCACCACTGAAATCATCAGGAGTGAAACCCTGCTAGCTAGCAGTACACTAACCCTCCGCTGTAGCTAGGCGGCTAGCTAGCTAGCTAGCCGTACTGTCGGTGATCAGTAGGTCCTCAGTCAGAGGGCGGGCAAGAGTCTTACCAACTGTCCCCTGCGCGGAGATCATGGTTCTGGACGAGAGCTTCTATATCTCTGCGTTGGGTTTCCAATCCAGGCGGCTCTGCAGCGCCAGCGGCAGTCGCAGCCATGATAAATCATAAATGACTGGAGTCTGTGCGCGTAAGGAAAGCATTCAACTCATCGGCGGCGAAGAGAGAACCGGAAAACCGGAACACCGGAGCGAGCGCAGGAAGAAGGAAGTGATCGGCTGATGATGACTTCCTGGTAAATGTAAGGGCGTGGCAATAAATGTAATGGATGTGGTATGGAAATCATTGTCTTGTCTAATTTTAAATTATGTGGGCCAAACTGTTATGTATAACCTGACTTTATTCTGTTGGCTGTCATTTTAATGGCAGCCCAAATTAGTGAAATCTGGGCTATTTCATCATAAGACTTTCCCAACAGATGAGAAGTCACCACATCAATTCTCGACCGTGTATGGTCCCTGGACAAAAACGGCCACTAAATAAATTCATATATGTCAATAACACGTCGTAACACTCACTCATTCATCACACATTTGGCACGTTCATGACATAGCTTCTAGCCATGTGCAAACATTTTGTCTTAGATGCAGAAAGTGTTTGGTCACACCCTGCCAAAGCCAGTGGCTATAAAACAGGGCTTTTCCATGCAGGTTCACTGCATTGCTGGACCCATGTTCAGCATATTTATTGGTAATACTGTTAACAGGTACATAAGATTTTGTTGTTGTTGTTGTTGTCTTAGGTCATTAGCCATTTATCACAGGTACATAATGTCTCACCCATTCACTTGTTCACCTCACTTTTGGCACACATATCAGGAAATGCTTCTAGATGTGTGCAAACTAGTTTTCTGAGCTCTTGGCCACTGGACATGCATCACATATACATATTGTTTCTGTAGATGAAAAAGGTAACAGACATATCTACTGTATCTTGCGTTGAAGTGTAATGCATGTTGAAATTATCCTCCATTGTACCACTAGAGGACACTGTAAGCAACGAGAATGTGACACTAAGGTAAACCATAAAGCTAAGGACCTCCGTGTCATCAAATGGTCTGTACCAACATATATTGAGGATACCTTCTGCTTTATTACATACACTATATGGACAAAAGTATTCGGACGCCTGACCATTACACCAACAGGGACTGTAATGACACTGTATTCAAATACATATACTTTAATATGGAGTTGGTCCCCCTTTTGCGGCTATAACAACTTAGACTCTTCTTGGAAGGCTTTCCACAAGATTTTGGAGTGTTTCTGTGGGAATTTGTGCCCATTCATTCTGTAGAGCATTTATGAGGTCAGGCACTGATGTTGGACAAGAAGGCCTGGCTCGCAATCTCTGTTCCAGTTCATTCCAAAGGTGCTCGATGGGGTTGAGGTCAGGGCTCTGTGCAGGCCAGTCAAGTTCTTCCAAACCGAACTCATCAAACCACGTCTTTATAGTCCTTGCTTTGTGCACTGGGGCACAGTCATGTTGGAATGTCTTGGTATGCTGAAGCATTAAGATTGCCCTTCACTGGAGATAAGGGGCCTAGCCCAAACCCTGAAAAACAGGTGTGGCCAAATACTTTGGTCCATATAGTGTATCTCTTTACCCATTTTGTACAAATTGCATTATAAATTCAAATATTCTACACTATTCAAAAGAGGAAACTAATATATTTGGGTGACCAAAAAGACATGCATGAGACACATATCAATATTGTGGCCTAATAATTTCATTCTACTGTATAAGATAACATGAAGGTTTCATTATAATGTTTTCTCTGACTTGCACAATTAGGCAGTGAGCTTGATTCATGTGATGGGATTTTATATAGTGTGATAATAGTCGGGAATCCTGCATATGGCATATACTTGGAAATTGAAAAGCTGGCAAATGCCAGTAGATGTCAAGAGCTGTCAGGGGAGGCATACTTCTGCCAAATCATCTTGATTGTTATATGTATTGAAATTAATTTATTAAAGCATAGCATTATCCTAATTACAGCAGCAACAGCCATGCCATTTTATGAATCAGATACTGGTTTTTAGAGGAATACAACTGCAGCTATCCTGGTTCATGAAACCTTTGTAAAGTAATTTGTAAAGTAGTGTGCAACAGACATATTTCATACTGAGCTAATGGAATTTATATAATAAAGATAAATGTAAGAGTACATTGTTGCAACCTAATAAAATTGCGATGATGATAGTGTGTAATAACTTTTAGCAAAAATGTGGTAAATCCTATTAATGTGAGGAGAAGTGTCTACCACCAGATGGCAGTGTTTATTGAAGTTTTGCATGAAAAGCTTGGTTTACTGACTGCAACTTAACCGCAAGTTTCTACTCTTTAGAATGCGATTGTTCATCTGCCATATTCTTATTTACAACCCCATAACAAAGCCCTTTGCAGATCTTCTCAAGTCCCAGTTTCAGGTTTTTTTTATTATTATTATCAAAGAATTCCACAGGGGAAAGAAGTCAATGTACTATAATAATTATTATACATACATCTCTGCTGCATTGGCCTCAAACAGTCTGATGGATAAAGAAGATATGGTGTTATTTTAACTTTTGATCATGGTTCCATAATGTAATAGAATCAAAAAGCAGGAAAAATCCCCAAGGGCCAATCTAGCAAAGAGGTGATCGAATGAAACTCCTGGAAAAAAATTCAATACAAAAATAAATCCTACATGTGTAAGTGATCAGAAATGAATTTGCAGTCAGTCAATTAGTGTTAAAGGTTTGGGAGATGGTCAGCAGTGGGCTACAGGGGCATTGGTCCTTCATTGGGGTGGTTTTCAGGATAGCCCCATGGCTTGTGGCTATTGAACATCTCGGATCTATTGTCATGAATAGCAGTTCATATCATGGATAAGACTGGCTGCATAGGTATGTACAGATATATATTTTTTTTTTCATTACATGCATATAGACTTAAGTAATTAATGCACGGTGCAGTTTGGACTCCAGTCAAAGTCCAGTTTTAATATAGTTTATGTGTCATCCTCCTATGGTCATCGTTTACGATAAGTATTATGAAAGATACTGTATGTTATCTGTCTGCTAAAGATGCTCAGAGTGGCTCCATATCTCAGGCACACCAGTGTGGGGCAGTAGCCATTTCCACACTTGCACATAGCCTTTATAAATACAAATGACAGACCATCCACTCAGTGGACCAGCTTCCCACAGCTATCCTATCCAGTCATTTTGCATTATAGCCTGCTGCACCTTTACGTGACTCCCTCCTGTTTCATCTCCAGAGACAGCCTCACACACACGACAGCCCCATACATCCTTCCCCTGTCACACACCTGTGTGCTGCTGCCATCAGCATTGCCATTGAAATCAGCTTCATTACTGTTGTTTCAAAATCAATCTCATGGGCTGTGGCAACCCTGAACTGGATGCAGGACTGGAAAACTTTTTTTTTAAACTACAGTATTATCAAGGCAATTAACAGGGACTGAGTCAATAATAACATAGCATCACAGTATATACTGTAGTATAGTAAGAGTAGAATATTATCAGCAGACACAAGAGCAGCTTGATCTTTCAACTTGTGCTTATTATATGCAAGAATGATTGTGGTTTGCATTTCACATTTCTTGACTACCCACAGTTAGTAAATGTGCAAAGAGGCTTTATGAGATATTAGCTTGTGGAAGCCTGTGAACAGTGCAATACATGTTGATATTTACCATAATGTTGGAGCCAAGAACATTAGGTTCCCTGACTAATTTTGTTGCATTCGTATCCCCTTTGCGGTGGACTCTGTGTGGACATAGTGCCTTTTTATCCAGCAGCCACACACAGACTCTGGGGGAATTTGCAATGAATTATGTAAAGTGACCAGAATGCAATTCCCTTTAACTTTCATTAATATTAATCCCTCAGCAATGCCACTTGTGCCTTTCATGTGACAAAGTAATACTCCACAGCACCATGCAAACATTCATACATAAAACATTTTTTTCCTTAAATCTCCAAGTTGCGTTTTATGATGGATAACACTATCTGTTCATTTAAATGTCAGTGTTTCTTTGATTTTAAATGCATCTGTACCAGTAAATTCTTTTATACCATCTATATTTTTTCCTCACTTGGGATAACAATAAAAGCCAAGCATACCAGTAAAAGCAACTGCATTATTAAAAATCAGTTGAAACAGCTAGGTTATATGAGATTTCAAATGGATTTTAAGTAATTTTCTGAAACCACAACCATTGGTCAAGAGTGCAGTAATGCTTATTCTTTCATCTCTTTGCTTACCTCCATTTAAGCGTTTAAAAAAACTGTTTCTGTTTTCTTATAAATTGTCAATTGTGATTTCTGAATGGGATTTCTGAGCTGAGTATAAATGGATGCTCAAGTGTGAAAGGAACTCATTTGCATTGATTTATTACTGTTATCAATCTGTATCCCACATATAATTTTGGGCAGGATTCCTCACTAGATATTTTACATGTACAGCTGTGTGGTCTTCCACTGTAGGTGTATAGTTCCTTTGCTCATTGAGTGTCTTTGAGGAACTCGACGTCTTTCATGGGAACCCAGAGCAACCTGTCAGTCTGGTTGTTGTTGATGGCACTGGCACTTGTTGAGGAACTGCAGATAGAAGTGAGGGAACAGTTGTTCCTGGCATGACCTGAGAAGGCCTGTAGAGCTTGTGACGAAGGCACAAAGTACGGCTAGAGAGAGTCATGGACTACCTGCAGGCAGAGATTGAGTTGCAGAGAAGACCAGTACTTAGATGTTGATTGTAATTCACATTAAAAAAATCTTTAAGTACAAAATGGGAACTGCTGCCAGAGATCATCACCCTAATGAGTCTTACTCCATGTTCGGCATAATAACTATACTGTGTGTGGAATTGCTCATACAATAGTATTATTGATTTTTTATTGCTGTAAGTTAGGGCCTTGAGCTTGCCATTACGTATCCTTGTTTGCAGTGGTTCCGCAGCATAATTGCCTTGCAGCTGCTATCACACATTTTATGTGTTAGATTTCAGGGGTGACTTCAGAACTCTCAGGGGCCTCACATTTTGTATTGCAGGGCTTGAAAGTGAAAGTGTGTGGCTGGGGAGCACTGGATCAACCCTATGACAAAGCTACCCTATTATGCCTGACTGGGCCCAGAACCGCATTCTGTTCAGTAAAACATACACAACATATTCTAATGGAAAATTCTCCTCTTGTCCTGATCATTACAGTCAAAGTTTATGAAAAGCAATGAAGCATAAGCCAGATTAAATGTTGAATGTTTTGCTCTCAGCATGTAAATAAACCATAGACACTGAAGGTGGGCGAAACCAAGTACTTGTCTGTGTCTGTCATTGTGTTCATAGATTAGTACCAATGGGAATGCATCCATAACACAATGCTACGTGTGAAGTAATATTTATCCAGAGAGAAAAATTTGTAGTGGTGGTAAAAGTACTACTTTTTTCTGAAACTTATTTTTCTCTTTACAAAGGACTCTGACTTGCATGCTTGTGTAGGTGGTGATGCCAGTGGTTATTACCCTTGATCCTTGATGATTAATTTTTAAGTTTCTTTGACAGAGCAAACGAGGAATCGCATTCTTTGGAGGAAGTGCAGAATTTAAAATTCTCACCTTGAATAAGTTATCTGTAAAACACTACAATTCAGAATTGATTCTCTGGCTTTTAAGCAAACAACTATGGCAGTATATGACAAAAATGAAACAGATACAACAGCAATGGATATTTGTCAGAGGAAAGTTTTTGTTTCGATTATATGAACTTTGTGTGCGTGTGTGTGTGTGAAATAAAATGCATTAAGCAAAGTACTGAGAGAAAACTCCCAGAGGGCACATATTACATAAATAACTCTGTAATAGAGAGACAATGCTAATGTACTTGAATTTGAGGATGGTAGTGAAAGGGAATGTGGGAAGAGAAAACATTCAGTTCGGTTTTATTATTAAAACATTTATTCTAACATGCACGGTAGGCATACTTCCAACATAATGCACCTATGCTCAGTTCTTGCACCCATCAGGGAAATGGCTTCTTTTTTAAAGAAAAAATATTCATATAAAATGTGGAGACAACAATGAGAGAGCATCTTTTATTTATGTACACAACAGAAAACCTGAGTATCATATAAAAAAAAATGATGGTACATACCTTTACAGAAAGTGTCAACTTTTCTTAACCTCATTCCTCTTAACTACTAGATGCTTTTATACCATTGGATGACATGTTTATATATAATTTACTAGGCATCCAAGTTAGAATGTCAAGAATCCATCTATTCTTATTTTGATATTTCATGTCTTCCTGGCATTAGCAGCATTTTTGAACTATTCAACCATTTTTTTAGTCAGAGGTGTTTTACTGCCATAAGAAACTAATGAAAAAGTCAGTTCTAAAGTTTTAAGTCACTCTCTGACACCAGTTGGATTTGCTGGCGGCGCACTGAAGGGTAATCTTATCAGAAAAGACCGACACCCCCAAATGGCAAAAGTTCTTTGACTTGTGGCTTTTTTTAATCATAAATGCTAATGGATGGGACAAATAAAAGCAATTCAATAAATAGATTCACAGCTCTAACATTTTCAGACATGAGCAAAATAAATACATAAGAATAAATCAAACATATAAAAAATAAATTAGCATTTCAATACAAGGAAACATTGTTTATAGACTCTTACCACAATGTGCTTGCTGTTGCACTGACCCTTTTTTACATTCCTACTTTACAGGTAGGTATATAGATAGAAGTGCCACCTTCACATTTTTATATAACACTGCTTCTTTTGGCATGGCTGATGTACTTTTTATACACGCAGGCACTGCCTTGCCAAACACATCCCCTTCCAAAAAGTTAAATGTCAGCATCCACAAACTAGCGGTGGGAGACTGCCGCAGGATGAACCCTGAAATGGGCGGTGCTATCAAATGACTCCTGGTTTGAACCAATCAGCGTGGAGACTGGTTCAAGTGAGACAGAATTTGACAGTACGCTGTCACCCGGATCTTTATGGGTTTCAGGGTAGCCTCTCTTCCCCCATCATCATCCCCCCCACAAACCAAGGAAAATATCAAGTTAAAAAGTCACTATTTCTGTGTAGCAGACGCTGTTCTGTGCCATTGAATGCATTTGATTTCATCTTCGTTTTGGCAACATGGCACATTTCCACACATGTCTGCCAAATTTGAGGGAAAAAAAACAACAAATGGTTGGTGTAAATGTTGGACCACTGGAAGTTAAAAACAGCACAGTGGGCGGAACTGCAGCATGCTCTTGTTCCAAAGGAAGCTTTGTGGTTAGAACCCTTTTGTGCATGTCTGTATTCTACAATCTGAATGTGTAACAAATTGAACTAAACATGTCCGGCGACGTCCAATTCATTCACTGTAGATTTAGCCAAACATACAAAATATGGAATGTAAGGGTTTTACAAGGTCTTATCTAAGGCATCATACATTTATAGCATACTCATATCTGTTAAGGATATGTCACATGGGAAATCACTCTTTATTATGCAGAGGTTTTACTCAATGCTTCATAGTGTACTGCACATACTATGGCAATACACAATGCTTCTCCATCATGAGTTTCAACCTTCAAGACTTTTACTAAACAGGTACCCAGGTGCACTATCCATGCTCAAGTCTGCCACATGTCCTACACCCTTCTGCCTGGGTCTCCACCCTGTTTAATTCTACCTGCACTATGTGAGGGTCAGTATATTCCAGTATATTACTATGGAGAGTTCAGTGTTTTCCTGAAGAAAACCGAGCTAAAAGCATGATGCCTTGCTTTTCTAACACTTTGTTATGTTTTATTTTCCTGTTACGTTTGGAAATGCATTATTTTCTAAGTGTGAGGCAGCCATATGTAACCAAGAAGGCAATAAAGAATTGCCATGAAAAGAAATAAAAACACTTTTATTGAAGATCAAAAGTGTGCCCGACTATCTATATACCTGTTGACTTAGCATGTATGAGAATCCAATGGGTCTCCAACATGACTGACCATGGAGAACTCCTACAAGCAGTTCATGAAATGTCATGGATACTACTACACTCTGTTTTCTTGCTTTAATATAACTGAATTCCCCATACATGCGCTTATCTGTACCACACACACACCTTTACATTTGAGCATAATTTTCATAACACAATTTTCTTTATACATTCTATATAAATATTGACATTGGAACCTCACATACTTTATTGCATACTTTTATTTTACTATGTCAATGATGTTTTTTCATGTGTGCACATGCAAGTTGCCCTGGCTAAAGGTGTATGGTGAGAAAATAAGTAAGTATTTAAACAATGATAAGCCCCTGGCAGATGTTTCTTTTTACAAAAGTAGCAAATCATATGAAATGCAGTGTTAGCTGGTCAAAGAGGAGAATACTGAAATTTTTTGATTTATGTAAATACTGATCAGTTTTGAACTATTGGATTGATGTGCCTTTGGAGGTACTTAAATGGTTGTTCAAACAAGAATGTCTTGCGTTTGGCCCCGGTTCTGATATATTTTGCATTCTATTGATTATGGTCAAAATTAGGCAAATGTACTGCACTCCACTTACAAGAACCACAGTCAGACAGGTTGATTGGATTCATAGTGTTTGATTCTGACCTTTGGGCTTTTTGCTTTAAAAAACTTGTTTCCATTAATTAAGAAATGTCCTTAGTAAAAGTACTCAGATGTGGAAGGAAACATTTGAAATTGTCCAGACTTTCACACAATCCTTTACTCACAAAAATAAAAATAACATGACACATGTTACATATTGAATGCCACTGCGAGCTACAATGTCAGTGCCCTTTATCTAAATCACAGCATGAAATACTGTCTCTATGGTAAGTGGCACTGTGGTACCTTGCCAGTTCAGTTTTGTTGCATGATATTCATGATGCTCATGATGTGGAGCCTTCTTAGCTCTTCATAGACCACTAAGAAACTGTTGGCTGTGGAATGCCCTACGATCAGCTGCATTCACTGGTATTAAGACAATGGTAAACCTCAAGAAGGCAGCATTTTCATCTGTAGAATGGATCTTACTCTTTCCCTGTCGACTGGCATGCAGATGTTTGCTGCAAAAGTGCAAAATCTTTTTCTCTAATTATTTTACATGCTAGACGCTTTGGTAACTAGGATGAGTGAAGAGATACATTGCACACAAATTCAACAGCTTTTTTTTTTCATTAATTATTTACTGTATTACATGTTGTGAGTGAGCCCAAATTTATTCTCATATGCATTTTGCTAGATTCTTACAAAACATTTATAACACAACATTAGTATAGGGAGGACCTGACTCTGACTCTGATCTGCTTTTGATCACTATATGCAGCTGAATTTTTTTATCAGTGTTTCTTATAAGTGGAGTGCAACATACCATTATGCAGCCCAATGAGCTGACATGAGAAAGGTTTGACCCGTTTCTGTCTCTCTCTCAATGTTTTTACATTTAAGGGGAAAAGGAATTGCGTTGTAACACTCCAAGGGCGGCAAGACTCATTGGGGGATTGATTAAATACAGTTAAATACAGTTTTTGCCTAAACCTTCAATAACAAATTTTGAACGGTTACGTTTTTGTTACTAAAGCTGACTTCTAGGTTTAATGAAGCCTTTAAGTCTGTGATGAAACAAAACTTTGGGTAAGTTATGACAAAATAAAAACTCAAATTCATTCTTGATAATCTAGTCAGTGGTTTTCCTGTATCACCTCCAAGCTGTTTAAATCCACCGGCACAGTAGATTTTTGCTATTATTACCATTATGTCCTAATTTACAAAAACTGCAATGCTCTCTGATATAAACACATTTAAACACACACACATACAGACAAACAGACAATCCATGCTGGGATGTTGGTGGTCCAAGCACACAAAAGAAAATCTGCAACTACACTAAATTGATCTCAGGAGCGATCCAGTGTTCTCCTGTCTAAAGGAGTTGCATCAAAGATTTTCAACAACTTAGCTGATCAACTAAAGCACTAAGAAAAAGAGAACATCAAAGGGATTTAGAAAAATCTTTTTTTTTTCAGTATTTTGATATATAAAAGTAAAGATCCATGCTCTATTCAGCTCTGTCAATACGTACCCTGTGCTGTGTTCTATCATTATACATTTAGCCTTCACATTTGAGACGGAATGTTTCACCTCCCTCATACTTACGTTTGGATCATATAGAGCATTTCAAGTTTAGGGAACAGAGACATTTTCTTGTCATCTTTTCTTTATGGTTTCTATTAATCATGTAAAATGTCTTCATTCCAGGTCCATTCCATTTACTTCCCAGGTTTTTCATATTTTTTTTTTATTTTTATTTTTTTTAAGTTGTAGTCAGTGTGATTGCATGAAAAACAGGCCTCTCCTCTTCTTCTCCAGACATGAACCATCCGCCTGCCTGGGACTTCAGCTATCGTTCGTCAACACTACTGTGGTTGGACTGGGCCAATCAAAGGGTTACCTGCAATAGGGAAAGAAGCGTAAATGAGATTAGTATCCCTGAGAGGCACAGAAACATAGCCAATTTATCCACTCCTGTTGATGTTAATTCACCGTCTCAAAGCATTTACACAAACACCACATGGCCTCATATTTATTAAAGTAAGTTACATGTGGATCTTTTATGAATGTCGTCTCAAATTCTTTTGGTTTATGCACCAAACAGGCAGCTGTGCTGTGGAGTGGTTAGGGAACTGAGTGTGCAGTCAGGTGGCTTGAAGTTTTATTGGGACACTGCTGTTGCACCCATGAGCCAAGGCACTTAACCTGAATTGCTTCAGTAAAATATCCAGCTGTGCAAGTGCATAGCTTGTGGAACAGGTAATCTATGCAAGTTCCCCATGAATAAGGGAGCCCGCTGAGCAGATGCGATAATATCAAAACGGCTTTCCCCTCCAATACGAAAAACTGAATATCTGTTTTCTTCACATCCACAATTATCATTAGGCTTGCCAGGATTTGAGTTTTATCTGTAAATGTCAAAACTCCAATAGACCAAAGGAGAAAATGCCCCCATGATAATACCCAAAAGTTAACAAGTGACCATAGTGAAATTCCACAGGAAACTTCACTTGCCTTTGGGGTTTGTTTCAACAAGTGCCAAAACAACAAGTCAACAAGTTGCAGATCCCCTGCAGGCACCTTAGGAGGCGAGCCTACTCAAACAGGATATTCAATTTGTAAAATAACTGCTTGAACAAATTCTTGATTGGATGCTGTGGATCCCTCTTTACGTCATTAACTGCTTCACGCATCCTTGGGACACTGCAGAAGAAGGCCCAGGTGTTACCATGGTAGCAGACCTCATGCAATGTGAACAGCAGACCTTTGTTCCTGCAAGTTCCCAGAGTTCTGTTCATCCTGCCCAGAACGGTGATGAGCAGTATTAGTATCAGTCATATGTGTATGATAAAATGTGTTGTGATGCAAAACAATTGCTAGTGGCACTATATTTTCTTATTGAAAAACTGAACATGAATAAATAAAGCATTAGTAATAAGGTTATGATTTTCTTTGTTGTAAAATTTCCAGAGAATTAAATTATTTATCGAGGTCTGGCTATTTGACTTTTCCTGAAACACCAACATGGATTTTTTAATATTAAAGCAGAAAAATATGGCAGCATGGTGTAGTGGTAATGGGTAGGGCTGGTAACCAATAGGTTAATAACTGCCTGAATAAATATCCAGCTGTATACACGGATAATATGTAAAAATTTTATCCTGTGCTGTTCTGGATAAGAGTCTGTAACGTAAATTTATTTTTTATTTTTACTATTTATTTTCAAATATACACACAGATACAGTGTAGCAGCATTCATAGCAATCACCAGGATCAGTCATGGTAACTCACGAGGAATGGGATCATAGACTGATGATTCAGATGAAAACGAGTAGAGTCAGTTACTGAAGGGCATTAAATATTTTCAGTAAGGGGGACACACATGACATGTATAACCAAACGTCTTTGGAGAGCTGGAGATTGCATGCTATTGTGTGAGAATGCTGTAGTAATCCAGCTCTGCTGGAAGAAGCTCTTTTAATTAAACTGGTTAAGTCAATTAAAGTGCGTGAAGGACAATCATAATTCTTCGTGGGACTGAATACATTCTGAATTCACATCGATTTGTGTTTCTATTTATTCTAACTCTAATGATGATTGACTCACACGTACTACTGAGTGTTTTCTGTTGGCAGTGAAAGTTTCTGTCTCTTATTTGTTCTTGTTTGTGGCCATCAGTGACTTATTTTGTGCCATTTTATGTTAGACTCCTTCAAATTATGTGTGAAATATTTACTAAGAAAAGAAAAGCAAGAAATTAAAAACTGCCTTTCATTGTTATAGTTGGATCCATGCTTGAAAAATAAGGAATTCATACAGTACAATTTCAATATCCTGTTTCAAAATGGAAATTAAACGATTTGCTATCTCAATAACTGCTTTACCAACATTTGGAAATGACTTCTTTGACAGGCATTATTATGATAGAATTACAAAGAGCTGTGAAATTCACCACCTTTACATCAGGAGAGGTTTAATTTCCTCTCTATAACCTCCTGCAATGCTGAGTTTCACATAAATGAGCATGCATTATCAACCGCTTATTTAGTGAATAGGTTGACGGCTTTGATCTTTCAGAGGTGATGAATGTCACATGAAATGATGAGCAACTAATATCTTATGGGAGGTAAAGAAAAATAAAAAAGTGTTAAATGAAAGAAAGATTTTTATTGAATTACTAGATTTATGCTATGCAGTCCAGGACAAAATGTATTTCAATCTCCAACAGGCAAAATCCAGTTTAGTTTGTTATGACTCTTTGTCTCCATGAATCCATGCAAAAAATACATGTAATTGAGATTGATTCTGTTAATATCATGAATAGATTGTAGTGTCCACATCACAGGAGTAGAGTGTTTAAAATATGTCAAAACTCAAAGTAAAATGTACATAATGGTGGTATAAATACTAGTTGCCATATTATGACCACCCTGCATTGTTTACGGATTTATCAGATGTTTTAACCCTAAACCATTCTGTTTAAGTCTTCTGCTCCAGCTCAGTAAAAAATTGCTTAATTGTTCTTGGAAAAAGAAGAAAGAGATGATCAAAGACCTGTAAATACTCTGGGCCTCATTTAATGAACATTTATCTAAAAATTTGCATTTATTAACATAATTAATTCATTACTAATTATTCTCTTTATTTAGGGAATTTTGAATTCATTATTTTTTGGTGTCATCATTAAATGGTATCATTTCCTATTTTTCCTATGCAAAGGCAAACAGTGCTTCCCTGTCTGAATCTCCTCTTTATATATAAAAATCTCAATATTATTATGTAACCAAATAAAGATAAACTTCATGTACCTCTGAAATATTCAGATATGTCTGTGACACAGTGTAATACAATGTCCCTGATTCCATTCTGCGTTTCATGGTGAAAGTTTTATGAACAAAGTCCAAGGACAGCAGGAGCTCTAAAACTGCCAAATGAATAAATGTAAATGTAAATGTAAAACTAATTTCACACAAATAGTTTTGTATTCTGTATAAATTGCACTGTGTGATTATAGACAAAATTTTAAATTATGTTTAAAAACGTCAACCTACAGTATAATAAGCTCAGTAATGTCCAACATTTCTAACATACGGAAATATATTTCATTTATACAGAAACTCAAATATGAAGGAGGATAGAAATCAGCCGCTGAATAAGTATATTTTAACTTTCCCTCAGGTGTTTTTCTCTTTTTTCATAATTCATATTTAATCAAATTTCCTGCCTGCTCTTCCTAATATCTGCATACAGTATAAGGGGCATTCATATCTATACTTATTTTAAGAATGTCATCTCAGCTTAGCAGTATTTTGTTTCATCAGCCAATAATAATGTGGTAATGAGAGGGGTCGGCTGATGAATCTGGTTTGTTAGAGGGAGAAGCATGTGAAGCAGAGATAGGGGGATAGACTGTAAAATAACCCCTACGAGGACTTTATGCAGAGAGACGGCAGGGAAAAAAAATGAGTGAGAGCACGAGGGGGGAAACATATTGACGCTCTTGGACATTGTGCAGATATAACTTGAAAGGGCAGAGAAGGAGATATACCACAGGCAGAGCAGATAAAAGAGTGCCGGAGCATTCAGCGGCTAATACACGCACACAGCGCGCTGTTAGCCTTCAGTTAGGTGCTCTGCTCGCCGCGACTCGCGCAGGAATGCAAGGTGAGCGCGCGCTTAAACCGTTCCCCGGTTTGACACCTGACAGCGCGCACTGTGTCGGTTCCTGTGAATAACGATAATTGCTCTTCCGTGTAACTTACGACCTGCGAGCGGATACTCGACGAACGTGAAATTCTCACCGATTCCTGTTCTGAGTAATGTTATACACACAGCGAGGAACTGTCAACAGCAAAGCAAAAATAGCTATTCAGTAAGTGACATGTGCTAAAAAAAAACATAACAATCCCAGTCACGCATGTGTGAGCCATTAGTGTTTCCTGTAAAACCATTGCAAAAAGCAGTCAGAGCTAAGGAATAAGCGATAAAATGCAAAAGAGGGAGGGCCAAGCCAAAAATACACGTGGAAGATGAGGAATGTATTAAGCTGTGGCAAGAGCATGGGGGTTTAACTATTCCACTTCTACAAACAACAAAAAGAAATAGACTCAAGGGGCAGCAGTGTGGCATAGTGGTGAGGCACAGGACTTGTAACCAAAAAGTTACTGGTTCAATTTCCTGCTGGGGCACTGCTGCTGTACCCTTGGACAAGGAATCTAACCCACAATTGCTTCAGGAAATAACCTGCTGTGTGAATGGATAAAATTGTAACCTACATGCACATAAACTGGAGAAGAGCTTCTACTAAATGACAATAATGTAATGTGCGTGGAAAAATACATATGTTTGCAGATATACAGATACTATTTTTTTATACATACACACATTTATAAATTATCTCTAACATCACATGGCATTTGGTGTATTTCTGATAATATGTAAAGATTAATAAATCACAATTAGGGGGAATATCTGTCTGCCAACATATACTGTTCAAGTTAACTGCAATTCTGTAGTGTATTGTAGTCATCCATACAGGTGTAATTCATTTCTTGTGCACATTTATTCTTATCAATTAATTTCTTCATTATGAATTATTTTGCTTAAGAATCAAGTCAGAGCCTACACAAACTCTAAATAAGGTACATGCACAAGCTGAACTAGACCTCAACCAATGAGGTTCCACCCTCTCACAAGAGCCCAGATAGAATTATGCTTCCATTATTGTCTGAAATGGACAGGCAGTTGATGAGAATTTTATCTCACTTGTAATGAAAGCAATTGAATTTGTTTTGTTGTTTTCGAAAATTACTTGTTGTTTAACTTCATTAATTGCCTTGGCAGCAGGGTTTTGTGCCATCCCTGCAACTCCAAGCTGCAGAAAGAATGAAAAGGGGGACAACTCAAACAGATAAAAAACAGATACAGAGAAACAGGGGTTAGAGAACATGGTAAGGGGGAGTGCCATCAAGTGAAGCGTACATTTAGACTGCACAGCGGAATTAAGCAGCCTCTGCATCGGAGACTTCTGGCAGTTGGAGAGCTGGCCACACTGGTGAATGGGGGGGGGGGGGGGGGTATTGGGAATGCTGCCCAACAAAGGTGAAAAACAAAAAAAAACAGAGATGGAGAGGGAACACTGTTACCCGTGCCGTTGCCTACTGCGTCCTGTCCGGTTCGAATTTGGTCTCGCCGTTCTGCTTGTCGTTGGACTTCTGGGACAGCCGCGTGGACATGGTGGCGGCCTGCACCACGGCCTTGAAGCTGCGCTTGCGTTTCTGCACATTCTGCTCGGGGTGGAAGATGATGACGTACACCTTGGGCATGTAGAGCATCCCCAGCGACACCGAGGCACTCAGGCTCATGGACACAGTCAGAGTGGTCGTCTGGATGTACATCTGGATCGGAGGGGAGGGACAGGTGACATTCGCCCACGTCAGATATCGTCGTAAGAGTGGCCGGACCACAATTTCCTGAAGTTACATTATATTGCATTCATTAAGCAGACACTCTCAGCGAGAGCAAATTCCAGCACAAAAGAACGGAAATGTATCCGTTCAACTTCAATAAGCAACAGTGTCAGACCAGGCTAACAACCCTCCAAGACCAGTGAATGCGTCGGCATAACACCATTCAAGCCCTACCACAAGGTACCTTGTGCTAACCTAACTAGACAGCCTAGAAACTAAGGGGGGGCAAGCGCACACAACACCATACATCACAGTCATTACACGGAATGCATTGCGATATTACACGTAAAATAAGCAGCAAGCAATAATTCAAAATTCAGACAGTCAAACATTCAGACATTTCAGGAATTCAGACGGTCCCTGCAGCAAAAGAAGGCTCAACCAAGTTTTTAATCTACAATTGAATACTGAGACGGGATATGATTAGAAATAATACATTTCAGAATGTTATGGTTCATATCTGAATTTTTTGTTACCCAGGGCTCTGCCACCATTTTTGCTCTTTGCAAGGCGACTGAACAGGGGAATCAAGCTTTTGATTTCATCAGAGCTTGCAAATCTTCATATATAACAACTTACAGGTCAAATGGTTTAATTTCAGTAAATATCCATAGAAGTATTTCCAACAAATTAAGAAAACTGATGTTGCAGTTCAGTAAGGTGTCGCAATTACCCACTCCTGGGGAAACAAAAAGCTTAATGTATGCTGTGGCAGCTTTGAGCAGGAGGAAGTGTCATTTTTATATTATATTCTGAGGTGTGAAAGGGCTCGAGTGTGAGACAAAAATGAGGGTACGAAATCAAATGTGTATTGTGGAGAATTAGTATTTAAACCCCTTAAATTCATTAATAACAGTCTTTTGAGGAGACCATTTTTGGGGTCTGTTCTAGGTTCATAACATTTATTTTCCCCTACTAAGAGGTAGGTTCCAGATAATTATTTCTTCTACAAAACTTGGCCAAAGGCAGGATGTAATATAGTCTCATTGACACAAGGCTGCAAGTCATCTGAATTACAATGAGCATTTACACCATTTAAATGACATCCTTAGGCATACAGTTTAGGCACAGAGATACAAGTCCTTCCCAAGCACAACATGCACAGTGAGAAAAGCATGGGTCGTAGGATACACCCTCGTTGAACACTACACTTGACTCTGCAGAATCCTCTTTAATTTGCACAAGCTAAGAACTGTTTAACAAGCATAATCTAAGTAATGTTATTACACTTCCAGATGATTTATTGGGCATGGGTTAAATTAAGCCTGGAGTTGACCTATTTCTTCCTTACTATGTCCAGAATTAAAAAAAACAGCCTACTGAAACATTGCTTTATGTCAGATTACATACCTATGGACTACTGAGTCCTTCATTAAGGCAGTAAAGGATTCATCAAATAGTCTGAGAAAAACCTAATTAGATTAAATATGTCTCATGATGAAAGGTTAAAACGGGAATAGCGTAGGCTTCCCTCTCACAGAATCATGCGAACACTTTGGTTCAGGCAGTTATGGTGTCACAGCCACATTTTTTGTATGCAGCAAACGGCTGCTGAAATGGTGTAACGTCCTTTATTGGGTGGTTCCTGTCAATATCCCCTCTTCTGTCCGGCCTTTGCAGTGCTAGTTGGTTATCACTGACACAGTCCAGATAATCCATGTTCCTCAAGTACCACATGCAAAACTGCTGAAGTTAAACCCTCCTTCAGTGTTTTATTTAGTTCTGCAGTAGCTCAAAGTAGTGTTCTTTTTGGAAATCAGACTTTCAAAAACCAGATTATTGGAAATCTGGGTCTAATTTACATCAAGAAATGCAATTTTGATTAGGGCAGTTGTAAAACCGCAGTGTAGTGCAGGGGTAGACTTTAACTGTGTCTGGGAAACTGCCCCTTAAAGGTTTTAAAAACAGTTTTTTGGGTCAAACGGGGTGTTCGAATCGAGGAGAAACACAATGAAAAGAAAGACGCGGTAAGAGGCTAGATGTTAATAATTCATGACTATGACAAGATTGGTAGTGTTGCTGTGAAGAGGTCACAGTCTTCAGAGTTATCGTGTTTATGGAAAGGCAGGGAGGCAATAGATGGGGCAAGGTCTAGAGATAACATCATAAAAATGACAGGGAAATTTCGAGATAATGTTGGATTTTGGGACAGAACATATAAATTAGGCTAAATAATGTATATCTATGAATATGAGTTGGCACAGTTGCATTTTGGATAAAGTCATTAGAATCATTCTCTTGGTGCTGAATTACTTTTCAGTTGCAGTGGCAAAATATAACTGAAATCCAGCAACTACTCAAAAAGGCAAAGTAGGTCCCATGAGGACTCTAAACTGCATTGTACTAAAAAGGATTGTCTTTCAAAAGAAATCTACTGAAAGGTACTATGAAAAAGATCAAAGCGAAAGAAGAGGAAATGGCACATTAAAGCAGTTATAATGTTATTACCGACCCTGAAATAGGAGTAAGTTGCCCATTACTACACATAATAAAAGACCTGCTTAGCTTTAAACATGTGGTGCATGACCTGGGAGAGACAGCTGGTTTTGACTGTTTGCATGCCTCCCATGTCATAGCATGATGTAACTAATGCAAATGTTATTCTTCATTAAGTTTTTCTTTCCATATTTGTATATTCAGTTGCATTCCAAGTGATTGTTGCAGTTAGTTTCCGGGATAAGGAAGCCACTCCTCACTATGTATATCTGTATGTAGGGAGCTTGCTTCACAGAATATAATGGGATTCTCCTCTACAATGATGATGTTATCTGAGATTAGCACCCAATTGAATTTTCCTCTAGTATCCAACCTGACCTTCTTTAAGTAAATGCAGACTGTATTCTGTTGACACAGCATTGAGAATCTTAACCACTGTATATTGACAGGTTCTCGGTTTTTTTAAATTGTCATCATTCATTAAAATAACAGCAATCCACCTGTAGTTTTGCATGGAAGAGTATGAGAGAGTATGAAAGAGCATCTATTCCATACTCTTCAAAAAAGTTATGTTAACTGAAGATTTTGGAACAGGTCTGGGAAAATTTTACCAGTATGTCAACTACAAACAGTATCTGCAAATGATCATTAAGGTACATTACATTTCATTACATATTGGCATTTAGCAAATGGTCTTATCCAGAGTGACTTACATTAATTACAGATTTTTACAATGTTATCCATTTATACAGCTGGATTTTTACTTAGGCAATTGTGGGTTAAGTACCTTGCCCAAGGGTACAGGCAGCAGCAGTGCCCCCATGGGGGTTGAAATGGCAGCATTTTCGTTATGAACACTGCTCCTTAACCACTCTGGCGTTAGGGCCATTTCATTAAAGAGTTAAAATAGTCGTATCAATTACATGACATTTCACCAAAAGCAAATGTAAGTTTAATGTAAGTTGTTGTGTAATTGTAAGCTCGCATGTGGTTTCAGTCAGTTGAAGTTTATACTTTACCAGCACATATTGTAGATTTTGTATAAAGGTGATTCCCCACAAATCACCTAAGTCAGTGATCTATGCGTGCAAGTTTAGACAATCTGCCATCCATTTTCTGTGAACGTGACAGGATGTGTATTCTGAATAAAACCAATCTACAAGAAGGAATTGTGCCAAAAATAGAAAGTACAAAAAACTACCCAGAAGGTAAATATCACGTCTTTCCTTTTTCTTTCCTCTATTTTCCTCCCTTTCCTGGGTTTTTGTTTATTTCCTCAATAAGCCATTATGGTTTAAGAGCCCGTGGATCTTCTTACACTTGGCTGGTCTGAAAGCACGGTTAATGTAGGTCATGCAGAAGATGCTTCTGAGTCTAATGCAAGGTGGAGGCGGTGCTTAACAGGCTGGGCACACCCTATCAGGTCAATCACAGGTATGGTTTCTCTGAGTGGCGTGTGATTCATCCTATGACAACTGCTAATACCAGGAGTATTCGACTGCACCAATCTGGAGCCACCACATTTCTAAGTTGTTTTATAGATTAGCAGAGCATTTCAGACTCCGCCGAGGCGTTTCTGCGGAAATCAACCTCGAAGCTATATCCGTGAATATATAAAACTGCATTTTCTATTCTGGAGTGTGCTGCTTTTTTAAAAATACAGGGAAATGAATGTATCGCAATATATTGCTCAGTAGGCACGTGCAGCGGGGCACACGTCTGGGTAATGTGGCCACATCACAGGGTGCAGTCGTACATTAGAGTAAAATGCTTTGCAGTCTGCTGTAATCCCGTGTTACTTGCACGGGATACATTGTAGGAATTGCTGTAAATACAAAAATATGCAAATGCTGCTCAATAATGATCGCCTTTTACTGAACCATCCTTAGTTTATGATAAAGGAATTGACTACATGAATAAAATGGAAAGCGCCGTTCGTGGGATGCTGCTTGTGTTACTGGAGTGAGGCATGGCAGCGGTGTAGTGCCAGCTTCACACAGATTTGCAGCTGTCAGCTCTGTTTGGGAACAGTGACTGCTGCCAACTGTGTAACTCAAAACCACAAACCCCCCCAAAAACCTGGCAAAACAAGGGATTACTGCTTATACGTGCTCAGGTAATGGTTTATGATTATTGTCATTTATTATTCTTTATTGATCTGAACATCATTGCTTATGACATGGGTTTCCCTACAAATTCTAATGGAGCTACACGGGTTGCCTTATTTGCTGTTTATGAGCACTTTCTGTCTATGAACATTTCACCAATTTCAACACTGCACTGCACCAGAGACAGCGAATATCTATGCGTTCAAAGCCACAGTGTGCAGTTCCTCACGCAGTTCATGTACTTGCATCAGCAGGAAGCAGGAAGTTGCATCACAGGGCATGTCACAGTAGGGGCAATACTACTGTTGAAAATCAAGTGATGCAAATAAACCAATTTGGGTGATGGTACAGAGGCAACTGATTTGGGAGATGACAGTGAAGGTAGAAAACATTTTTTTTAAATCTAGTGTGGAAGACCTTATTATGCCTTATTATGTCACATGTTCTTGCATTTGCCAGTAAATATTATAAGCAGTCACACTAATGTGAGTAATTTTTCTTTAACAGAACAAATCCTATTTTACCTGTATTGGGGTGTTTATGTTAAGGGAGTTTAATATCATAAATAATAAAACAATACTTGAAACATATACTTTTGTGTAGCAGTAGGGTAGTTTAAATCCTTCCTTTAGATTAGAATCGCTTATCAGGAATAGAGATTTCTAGCATAAAGGTAAAAAGGACCAAAGTATACTTCCTCCAAGTGGACATCTACTGGCTTGTTAACAGGTCTTGATTCCATTTAGCAGAAAAAATATATAAATATTCAGCTCTGCAGTACATGATCAGTTTGACAGTCCTACATTACTTTCTTCGCTCTAGGAAAATACAGAAACATTCAAATTTAGCTTAAAAAGTGCACAGGCTGTCCTTTAAAGAAGATGCAACACAATGGCTGCCCCGTGGTCCCCTGACAAATTCAACTGCCCTCTCCCATTTCCCTTTGTTTCTCTGCTTGTCTGTGAGAAGGGGAAAGAATTGGAAAAACAGGCTTAGGGCCTCAATGTTTTTCAGATGACTGCCTCTTAATGTTGACCTTTATTTGTCAAGAAAATACTTCTATTTTTGATGCTCTTTCCATCATCAAAAGACTTATTTGTGAGGGCGGTTATTACCCAAAGGCTAAACATTGTACCATTCACTGGAAAGAGGGGTAGACTATGAAAGTACTTAACAAAATAAGTCTTTGGACGGATGTATTCAGAGAGAGCTGTTTGCATCCAGCTATCTATTCACATCAGTTCTTCACTTGTTTTACAAGTTAGTCAATTCCTCTGTGTAATCTACCATCACATAAGATGGTAGTTTAAAATAAGAGATTTGTGATGTTAGGTAATGTTCTTTTAGATGATTTTCACTAATTTATCTCCTTTATGAGAATGTTCATTCACAGGTAGGGAACCTTGCTGTGAATTAGGCATCCCAGCCTTTGTCCTGGGCGTCTCTGGATTCATGTCTTTTTCTTCAGCCTGAATTCTTAGCTAAAATACAAGGATAATTCATGCACAATTAAAAGACCATAAAAATGCAACACACAGAGGTCCCCCCAGTGCAGGGACTGACAAAACCTGCTTTAAAAAGTAATTAGCATGAATATAAAGCCCATTCTTTATTTTGCATTGAAAAGCTCTTTTATTGAAGAGAATGGTCATTTTGTTGTTTTTTTTTTTTTAAAAAAAGATTTAATTGTGTTTTCTGCTCCAAAAGAATAAGTGGGCACTGGCGTGTTCTTTTCAGCCCGAAATCCCTGTTTTATCCTGTCATTAAGTTAATGCTGGGGCCGAGAACACAGCCCTGTGATGTTCTGCATGAAAGGAAACAAAAGAGGAAGGGTGATATCACATTTTCGGGGGAAGTCTGAACTTAACAAGCGGTGCGCTTTTTGAGGGCAAGCAGTGCGTTTTGCGCGGGTAAAGGGGCTGCGCTGGTGTGTTTTAGCGTGGGAGGCTGCCCTGCCGCGCGGCCGCTCTATCTCCGACGCACTGAAGCCGCCGTGCGCTCCTAAATTTCCCCCCCGTGCCGCAGCGGTGCAGGTTTTACTGCGACGGTTTGACTCATTGTTCTCAGCCTCCTGCTGACTCCTCTTATCTGCGTACTCCCACAATTAAAACCCACAAAGTGCGCCGTTCGCCGGGAACGTCTTTTGTCTCTGTGTCACGGTGTGTCTTCCTCAGATAAAGCGGAGGAATGAAATTCCGTTCCCCGTTTCATCCCCCTCCTCGTCCCCTCATTCCCCACATCAAAGAATGGCTCTAAAGGAAAATCTTCCCGCCATGAAGCATTTACTTGTTATCAAGTGGTGGGCAGGTTGCTTCTGTCTTTTTATTTTACAGTTTCAGAAGAGTTACAGTAATTCTACGCATATTTTTTTATTGCTACTCGTTGTTTCCAACCGTACGGTTTGGTTGAAATAATACCTTTCTACACTCATATCCATCAGCGTTATGTTTTGCACAGTTGAAACATTTGTCAGTTAACTCGCCTTTTACAGATTGCATTTGTGAAAATGTAAAAATGGGTGAGGTTTTCACACTGTAAATCAACCCATTTCATTGATATTTTCTGTGTTACATTTGTACATGGGATATTAACTAAAAAAATAGAACCAGTTACCTGAATATGTCTATGATAAAGAATTAGCTAGCAATTTACGAAGCTAACGTGACCCTCCTTTTACAGTATTTCCCTGCCCTGTCGAAACTTCTTGTCTTCAGGGATACACACATCCCGTTACAAACTACAGCGCTAACTACTACTTCAACCACTTTTCCCCAGAGTCTTCACTTCAGTCAAACTCTCGAGGAGTAGTGCGGCACCCCTGTCGACCCTCCCTCACCTTCTCCGTCGACTGCGCCGTGCCGAAGAAGATGGGGACGAAGGCCAGCCAGACGATGCAGGTGGTGTACATGGTGAAGCCGATGGGCTTGGCCTCGTTGAAGGTCTCGGGCACGCCCCGGCTCTTGATGGCATAGACGGTGCAGGTGACCATCAGCACGATACTGTAGCTCAGGCAGGAGATAAGCGACAAGTCCGACATGTCGCACTTGAGGATCCCCCGTGCCAGCTCCGGGTTCGGGGGTCTCAGCTCCTCGTAGTCGATGATGGTGTGCGGTGGAACCACGCCAAACCAGATGAACACCCCCAGAATCTGCTCACACACAGACAGGGAGAGGCAGAGAATGATATCAGCCACAACTT